>NW_027531905.1:1227371-1231517 GCF_008692635.1 Crocuta crocuta | reverse complement strand
TCCCGGACGCCTGAGCCTGGCCACCCACCTTTACCCATTTTGTCCCTTCCCCCAAAGGACCTTGGGCGGGACTCACAGAGGTCTGAGCGTGCCCTGGAGGTCNGAGGCTGATGTTCATCTTCGTCGTAGTCCGGTAGCCTGGCTATTGAGTAACCTGGATCCAGCTCTCCTGAGGGCTCCCGTTTTCGCTTTTGAAAACTACGCTTGACCTGGGGCGCCTGGGTGGCTCAGTCGGTTAAGCGTCCGACTTCGGCTCAGGTCAGATCTCACGGGTTGTGGGTTTGAGCCCCGCATCAGGCTCTGTGCTGACAGCTCAGAGCCTGGAGCCGGTTTCAGATTCTGTGTCTCCCTCCCTCTCTGCCCCTCCCCCACTCATGCTCTGTTTCTCTCTGTCTCAAAATAAATAAACTTTAAAAAAAAAACTACGCTTGACCTCCAGTCTAAATGTGAAAGTCTCTCTCATAAGGAAACCTGTTCCTAACATTAAGAAATGGAACTCTTATTGCTCGTTTTCTATAGCTAAATTCAGCCGTCAGTAATGTGCTTTTTTGAGTTCTGAATTCTCATGTAATCTTAGTATTGGGGGGAATCCTAAAGATGATCTCTTCAAGCCCACTTATTTCTCTTCTCTCTTTAACGGCATTCCGTTCATCCGAGGGGAGGTTGAAACTATCTGAAAACTAGGGATTTTTTTTCTTGATTTGTAAAACTTTTTTTTACACCCCCCCCTTTTTTGTTTTCCTATCTTACAATACCGGAAATGTCTTGTGTGTAGACCAGTTATGAGGCAAAACCCTCATTTAGGTGGCAGAAATACAAATACTTTTATTCACTTTAATACGTTTTGATTAGGCAGAGCTGTCATGAGGGTTTGAATGTGATAAGTATTGGAGTTTTAAAATTTCTCTGTCTAGTTCTTGTCCTGAAGCTGTAGTAGTCATAGGATAGAAACACATGATGCATGGTGAGTTACAAACGTATAGCCATGGTAGATAAGGGCAGAAACAGTGATGTGAAAAAAAAAATAGGTAGAAAAGTAACTGAATTATAGTGCTTTGTCTCAATTTCCTCATCTGCAAAATGAGGACACTGTTGAAATCATCTCTTCCAAATTTAGGTGTGATTCACTCTAAAATGAATGGAGGAATGTTTTCCTTCCCCCTGACCCCCCTTCCACTTTATGTACTTGAGAGAGAGAGAAAGCAGGAGGCAGGGAGGGTCAGAGAAAGAGAGAGAATCCCAAGTAGGCTCTTCGGGAGCCTGTCCAAGGGCTCAAATCCACCAAAGCGAGATCATGACCTGAGCTAAAGTCGGTGGTGGCTGACTGAGCCACCCAGGCACCCTGAGTATTTTCCTTTTTAAAGAAAATATATTTGCTCTGTTTTGAAGTTATTTATGAATTAATTTTTAAGTTGAGCTACCAAATTTCTTAGTCATCAGCTGTTTTCAGTCTAAGGGTAATAGAATCCAAGTTCTTTACATCATCATTTTACTTAAAATCACATGCTTCGTTTCAAACTTGGCTAGGTGAGCAAAAGATGAAGTGACTTCCTTAGGAGTGAATGGGATTGTGGCAGTCTATAAATCTTTCATACAATGCAGTTGTGCTTACAGAAGAAACAGTACTTTTTTTTCTTTTTAAAATGATACGTAGGGTTTCCTGGATGGGTCAGTCAGTGGAGTGACTCTTGATCTCAGGGTTATAATTTCGAGTACCACATTGAGTGTAGAGATTACTTAAAAATAAAATCTTAAAAATGTAATAATAAAATGATATGTAGAACACAGCAATAACTTTTGTAGGTCGGTTATATTGTCTTAGTATGGTTTACAAGAACTCAAAGTTTTTGCTTTCAGGGTTGAAAACTGAAAAGTACTGTCTTCCTAGGTCAGATTGTTTCTCTTTACCATAATATATAGTATCCATTTGAGAATGCTCTGATGTTTTGACAAGTAGTCTTAACTTATTGAGTGACCACACCCTAATGCAACTGGGTAGTGTAAAAACATTTTAGAAAGTGCTTCCTCCTTTGAATCAAATCTGCCTCCCTATTCAGTCTCATCCAATGATCATTATATAAGTAGGATCCTCTCGAAATCAAAAAGTAAACCAGGTTTAAATTTGCAGAAAGTTTCCATTGCTTTGCAGCACCTAGAAATGTATTTATATATGAAACCACGACATTTGGACCCATTCCATACACAGTGGACATTACTCATAATTGAAATGTTACTTTCCCTTTTAAAGAAGGAACAAAAACTGAGAGATCAAGAACTTAACAGAAAATTCAGTTTAGTGATATTGTGTTATATCTATATGATTGCAAAACCCCCTGTTTTTAGAGTTTGCTGATTTGGGGCCAAAAAACGAATGAAAATAAAGTCTACCAGCTGCATCTTCTGAATATACCTGGAATATGTGTCTCCTGGTCTATGTGAAGCAGAGAGTTAAGATGATTAAGATACAGGCTTTGGAGGTCATATAGCACCCAAATTTTAATTCCTGTTTTATTATTAGCTATGTGAATTGGACCACATCTCTTAATTTCTCAGTTTCTTCATCTGGAAAATGGAGAGAACAGTACTTTATAAGATTATATAAGTAAATGGCACAAAACAAACATTCCAGATAGTATCATAACAAGGATTTTTAAAAAAAAATTTTTAGCATTTATTCATTTTTGAGAGAGTGTAAATAGGGGAGGGGCAGAGAGGGAGAGAGGCCCAGAATCGGAAGCAGGCTCCAGGCTCTGAGCTGTCAGCACAGACCCCATGTGGGGCTCAAACTCATGAACCATGAGATCATGCCCTGAGCTGAAGGTGGATGTTCAACCAGTTGAGCCACCCAGGTGCTTCGTTTGAAAGGAATGTTTTATAATCTATAAATACTTGTTGAATGAATGGATATCCTGCCCCTGCAGTGTTCATAATAGCAATTATTTAATGACTGCATTTTCTATACTAAGTGCTATGCTATGTGAAACATATGTATGTATGTGTATATATGTATATATATATATGTACGAATTTATCTTATAACAATCTTAATAGGTGGTGGTAAGCCCACTTTACAGCTGAAGAAATTGAAGCACAGAGAGTTTTACTAACTTGCTTGGAATCTTAAAATTGTACTTGGTTTGCTAGGATTCAAAATCAGATGTGCCTGGAGTCAAAGGCGATGGTCCTATGCACGGAACAGTAAGCATGTAATTCTGTTATGGAAAAAACATAAATTTAAAGGGATGTTTTACACATACACAAATGTTCTTTTTCTTTTTCCTGTTGTCCTAGGGACGCTCCTTTGTTTTCTTATTATCTTCACAATAAAAATAGATTTAGAAGCATATCTGTTGTAATTTATTCATCATCCAGGTGCTTTGTGGTGAAGGACTTTGCACACTGTATGATGTGCGAGCTTTCTATAAGTAGACTTTCTTTTTCCAGTTCTCATCACAACTAGAGTACTCAGATTTTCAGTACTTAACTCCAATACCCCGAGCACTTTTAGAGGACTGATTTCACCTTTGTTGTGGGAGGAAGGATGGAGATTTGAGTAACAGTGATGAGCATGTACTGTCTATTGAATGCTGTCTCTGAACCAGGATTCCATGTAGTTTTGCTTCCACTTCTTATAACAATCCTGTAAGATAGGTTCTATTTTATTTATTTATTTATTTTTTTGCAATTTCTCTCTCCTTGGTCTTTATTTTTTTTTAATTAAATTAAATTAATTTTTTTTTTTACAAATCGTTATTGTCAAGTTGGTTTCCACATAACACCCAGTGCTCATCCCCACAAGTGCCCTCCTCCATGCCCATCCCCCTCTTCCCCCCACATCCATCAGTCCTCAGTTTTTGTCAGCATTCAAGAGGCTCTCATGGTTTGCCTCTCTCCCTTTCCCCCACCATTTCCCCCCCTTCTTCTCCCCCATGTTCCTCAGTTAAGTTCCTCCTCATCCTCCTATACGTGCAAACATATGGTATTTGTCCTTCTCTGCCTGACATTTCGCTCAGCATAACACCCTCGAGGTCCATCCATGTTGCTACACATGGCCAGATTTCATTGTTTCTCATTGCCATGTAGTATTCCATGGTATAGATAAACCACATCTTCTTTTTTTTTATTTTTATTTATTTCTAGGAGAGA
>NW_027531905.1:1154820-1226810 GCF_008692635.1 Crocuta crocuta | reverse complement strand
GCCATCTGGATGTCCTCTTTGGAGAAGTGTCTGTTCGTGTCTTCTGCCCATTTCTTCACTGGGTTGTTTGTTTTTCGGGCGTGGAGTTTGGTGAGTTCCTTATAGATTCTGGATATTAACCCTTTATCTGATATGTCATTTGCAACTAAGATAGGTTCTATTATCATTTTAGAGAGAAAGATCAAGTTTCAGAAGGTCTTGACCATAACGCTGTACAACTAGCCTAATCTTTAGGAGCAGGATCTGACTGGGTCTTTGGTCTCAGTGCTCATACACTTGTAACTCTAGTTCTTGAAGGTTTCCCAGGGCTTTGAGAGGCAAAGTGCAATGCAGCACTGATGTGTTACATGTTAGCGCTACTCTTCTTTGTGATGTTCATAATGTATTTTACAATTAAAACAATGATCTGAACAAATATTTTAAAGATTTATAATAAAATGGTGGTGTACATCAATGTTGTCAATGTTTCTTGAAGCTACTTACAGATGGACTTTGAACTGGGAAAGTCCTTCAGAGGGACAGGAACCTTGGATTTCCTTCCAAAAGCAGTTCAAGTGGTCCTTTGTCTCTTAACGAACAGCCATGCCAGCTTGTGAAGCTGAGGATATTCAGAGACTTATTCCACATTTACTTATTTACTTGCATTTCTCTTCTGCTGACAGATACTTGGGTTCATGGATCCAAATGGTGACAGAAGAGGATGTGGGGCATTTGGGGAAGGGATTGGGAGTCTACCCAAAGCCACTACCTCTGGGCTTCCAGGGCCCTGGATTCATAGCTGGTATAGTCACAGTTGTACTGAAGTTCTTTTCTACATGCATGTGCTGAAAAGTTGTTTGAAAAAGACATCAAACATTATGCATTTAATTTTGTGAGTGTAGTGTGAGTGTAGTGTGAGATTCACTAGATTTGGACAGGAGCCCAGAAGCCTGTACTTTTAAAAAAAAGTACATTGGGGGTTGCCTGGGTGGCTCAGTTGGTTAAGCACCCAACTTTGGCTCAGGTCATGATCTCATGATTCTGTTTGTGGGTTCAAGCTGTGCATTGGGCTCTCTGCTGTCAGTGCAGAGCCCCCTTTGGATCCTCTGTCACTTACTCTCTGCCCCTCCCCCACTTTCACTCTCAAAAATGAAAAAAAAAAAAGTACATCAGGACAGGGTGGGTGGCTCAGTTGGTTAAATGTCCAGCTCTTGATCTCGGCTCAAGTCATGATCTCACAACTCGTGGGACTGAGCCCCACATCAAGCTTCATGCTGACAACCTGGAGGCTGCTTGGGATTCTCTCTCTCTCTCTCTCTCTCTCTCTCTCTCTCTCTCTCAAAATAAATAAGTAAACATTAAAAAGAAAAGTACATCAGGTTATTTTGATGATCTACTTGGTTTCCAAAGGTCCCCGTACTGGCTGCATCGTAATTACTAGGAGTGCTAATTAAAAATTCCCAGCCACACCCTGGGTATAATGAGTCAGAATCCGCACGGATAGGCTAGAGAAGCGGTACTTTTTAATAAGTGCCTCAGATTATTCTAATGGGCAACCAGCTTTATGAACTACTGTGCATTTCCAAACATGGGTAAACCCTGCCTTTGGTCCTGAGCACAGGTCACCAAAATGAGCAGGTGCAAAGCAAAGAATGATCTAGATGGCCCTCAACTAGTACATCATCTGAGCCCTCTGTATTTTTTGGCCAACTTTTTGTCCATTTCTGGCTGATTCTTCATTGCAGTTTTTTATATCTGTTATAGGTGTTTTCTACTTTGTTCTTGTTTCTCAGCTCGAGTTGTGAGATCATGACCTGAGCCAAAGTCAGACGTTTAACCGACTGAGCCACCCAGGTGCCTCCCCCTCACCCAATTAATTTTCTTAAATCTGGGTCTTGATCATAATCTTCACATTGTCAGAAGCATTCTGTGGCTCCCCATCTGTCTGTTATTGATATCTACAATAGGGTATTCTAAAATGATCACCTTAGTGACTGTTGGTTAAATCTTTACCAGTAATCTCTCAGTGTGGAGATGAACCTTTTAAAATTCATACACATCTTCTTATTTGAACTAGTCCTGCATTGATCATAGTTCAGGAATTATGTGTTTGTTTTCATGAATAAATTTAGCATTGTTTGCAGAGCATTGTCTAGAAATAGTTCTCTGTCCCCACAGTGTAGCTGCCAGTGTGGACAACACCAACAAGTATTTTGGGTGACCATGATCAATTTTGTGTTGCCTCCCTTATGCAAGAACACAGTGAAGAAGACAAACCCAGCTGCTATGCCCCTCGTGCGTACGAGTGCCCTGAAATTAAGCCATCAACTTGAGCCGCAGCATCTGCAGAAACTGGGGAGCTGCCACTGTTCTGGGGACTGCCTGAGCCACAGTGCAGCCTTGCTGCACACCAGTACCCCACCTGCTCTGCGGGGGCTGCGTTGTTCTCTGGGGCCCCTAGCAATATTTTGTTTTAGACCACACGTTAATAGGAACCCTAAAAAGTGCAATGACGTTGAGAAAAGTTTTGTATTTTTTAAATGTATGCTAGTGAGCATATTTAGGATGTGAAAAGTCAGTGTGTAGAACCAAATAAATAAGATGCCCTAACTGAAGAATACAGATGGGTTTTGTGTACAGTTTCAAGTACAGTGCAATATAATATGTGTGAGATTATCAAATTATAGCCAACTAAAACCCTCGATAGAAAACCATTTATTTATTTATTTATTTAATGAGCTGGGGAGGGGCAGAGAGAGAGGGAGAGAGAAAGTCTCAAGCAGGCCCCATGCTGTGAGTGCAGAGCCCAATCCAATGCAGGGCTTCATTCCACAAACATCCCACAAACGGTGAGATCATGATCTGAGCCCAAACCGAGAGTCAGATGCTTAACTGATTCAGCTTCCCAGGTGCCCTGAAAAATAAAACTTTTAAACACAGTGATTTTCATTTCCTTGGCAGAAAGTTGAGTGACCTATACCTTTTTTCCCTAAATTATGCTACTTCATGGTATCATTTGGTGACATACCATATTGATAAATGGTATTGGAAGTCCAGAGATGAATGAGGCAAATGCCTTGACCTTTGGTCATTTCCATCCTAGAAAGAGGAATATGACCAATAATAAACACCTGGGTATAAGTTAGTGTTGTATGTAAAAGCAATGATTAGAGTGGTTGTAGTTCAGAGGAAGGAAATCTATACCAGGTTGGAAAAATGATTTTGCCCTCAAGTTCCATTCAGAGCCCTACGCCAATTAACTTGATCGATATATCTCTGTTCTCTTTTCAATTCCCCGTATCCTTCATTACAAAATTTGCCTCCTATAATCCTACTAAAGCTAGGGATCCTTCAGTCCTTCCCTAAATCAGCGTTCACTATGGACCAGGCATTGTGTCAGGGCCTAGATATGTAGGTGAGAAGAATCCCCGAAAAGGGCTAATAGTATCGGCTTTGGAGTTAGACCGGCTGAGTTTGAATCCTCCTCTAGTAATTAAGTGGTGCATTTGGAGGTCTTTTTGACTCTGTTCCCTTATATATAATGTGGGAATATTAATATTGCCTACATTGTAGAGTTGTTGGAAGAATAAAAGTTAATATTCTTAAAAGCTTAGAGCAGTGCTTGGGATGTATTGAGATAACGCATTTCAGTATTTTTGTTGGGATTAACACAATTGCTCTCCTTACAGTCTAGCTTTCTCTTTTCATTTATGTGTCCCTCTAATCTGGTGCTGTCTCACGAGACTGTGATTGGGTGCTTACAGTTATACCAACTGAGTGCAAGCTCGGATGTGCTGAGCACATCTTGCTGTCCCTTTCCAGCCCCTTGCTGCTTAACCCTCTTCTACCGCGAGTCCCTGCCGAGAGGTCCTGTGTCCTCCACCTTCCCTCTCATGCTGTCCTGAGCCCCACTTTCATGTCAGACTTCCCTAAAGCCTGCACTGCATCACGGAACCGCCACCATATACCTCTCTCTCCTAACTGAAGTCTGGCCTTCTTCTCTTCACACTGATTCTCTGGCAACTCAAGTGGCCATTGGTCATCTTGCACGATCCACGGAGCCCCTGGTCAGGACGTGAGGCCAGCCCTCCCTTAGGTTTCCCTGACTCTGTCTGCATGTTCCTAGAAAACAGTCCTCATCCACTCTTGCCAGCCAGCTCCGGTTCTTCATGTCGGTCTGTTGCACCTGCCCCACCGGTCCCTAACTGGAGTCATCTATTGCCATCACTCCTCAGGAGCCCTTCGAAGTCCATGCAAGGGCACAGTAAATATTAAGCAAACAGAAGAATCCCAAACTAGCTTGGCACATCTTGGTTCAACATAAGACTTTTCTGGCAATGCTGTCAGAAAATGCACCTGGGTTCCTTTGATAGTGGTGTGCTCCTTATTAATGAGGATGCTCAAGGATAGGCCAGGGGACTTAGTGGCTCTGCTGTAGTGATGGGCTGTCTTTCTGGCGTGTGCTCTTAGCCCACAGACTCTTACGTCAGTGGTTCTGTGCTTTCCTTTTGTGTCTATATCATTTGTATGCTTCTATCAGCAACATGTGGTAATTCCATGCAGCGATGTGTTAGGGGAGGCATGAGAGTGGTATACTTCGGCCTTGTTGAACATTCATGGACGAGGTGTCCTTTATTAGTTTAACAGTTGTGAGTAGTCCCGGCATTCTTTCTGATGCTGTGATATGCCTGGACTAAGAGACCTTTGGAATTTGGAGAACCTGGGTTGCTCCTCTACAGAAAGACCTAGAATGTTTTGTTGTCCAAAGTTTTGTTCCCTTCTAGCTTTGTCTCTGATTTCCCATTCTTGCTATTTTACTTTCACAGCCTTTTTCTCACTCTTAGGACTTGGCTTTTGACGTCAAAACTTCTAATAAAAATTGTCTTCTTTGGGGCGCCTAGGTGGCTCAGTCGGTTAAGCGTCCGACTTTGGCTCAGGTCATGACCTCGTGGTTCGTGGGTTCAAGCCCTGCGTTGGGCTCTGTGCTGACAACTAGCTCAGAGCCTGGAGCCTGTTTCAGATTCTGCATCTCCGAGCTCTCTCTCTGACCCTCCCCTGCTGATGGTGTTGGTGTTTCTCTCTCTCTCTCTCTCTCTCTCAGAAATAAATAAAATAATTTTAAAAAATTGTCTTTTGGGGCATCCGGCTGACTCAGCAGGAAGAGTGTGTGACTCTTGATCTTTGGGTCATGAGTTCAAGCCCCACTTTGGGTGTGGAGCCTACTTACATAAAAAAAAATTAGGGGCACCTGGGTGGCTCAGTTGGTTGAGTCACCATTTCTTGATTTTGGCCCCACAGTTGTGAGACTGGGGCCCATGTTGGGCTCACGCCGAGCGGGGAGCCTGCTTGGGATTCTCTGTCTCTCTCTCACTCAAAAGTGAAAACCTTAAAAAAAAAAAAAAAAGGTTGTGTTTTTTTTTCTGCCCAGATCTAATGGCTTGCTTTAAAAAACAATCTGAGTGATAGATATCCTAGGTATCATCAGAAGCAAGATTTTAGTTTCCAGCTCTCATAGCAAAAGATGAGACTGTGGAACATCTGATACCTGAAATCTCTCTGTATTGTTTTCCAGATCTCAATGTATTTCATCAAATCTAAAATGTACACTTTTTCACATTTTAACATCTCTTTTAAATGGGATCCTCTGGGATGCTTTCCATTGATGGTATTTAAAAAATTGTAAGATGTTGAAATATAGATTGACTTGAATTTTAAAATGTAACTGCAATATTTACTCCCTCTGAATAATAGTAAAGATGATGGAATGTATTCCTGGATTATATAACTGAGAACACTGACTAACCACTGCCCTCTCCCTTTCCACTAAACACAAACATACCTTGTGTGGTTATCTCCTCAGTATCTCTGACTACTTCTTCAGCCCCCTTAATTACAATTATTATAATAAGATTCATCATAATAGCTATCATTTATTGAGCACCTGCTTTGTTGGCCAAACACTGTCCTAAGTGCTTTCTGTGCATAAATTCAGTTACCACACATGGGACCTGTAATCCCCACTGTACAGAAGTGGAACCACGAGCCCAGCCAGATTAAATCATTTGTTGAAGTTCATATGACTGGGGAAATCAGGATTTAAACCCATGCTCTCGAAACCTGGGCTTTTCCATCTCCCATTAACTTCTTACTGCCAGTTTTTAATGTCTCTGAACATAAAGATATTAATCGTTGATCTTGAGTAATGTAGGAAGCACTTTTCCCTGGTATTTTAATCTACTTTATCCATAGTACTAAAAACAAAAGCAATGCTCTGGCCCACTGTAGCTAGTGAGGAAGGGGTGGGGGGAGGAAAGAGACATGTTGAAGGAGAAAGAGAAACCTATTCTTAAAAAGATTCTGCAGACGTAAACAAGAAATAGCTTCCTGGTCTTTGCTGTGCAGCCAGACTTCTCAGGAATACTCACCTAATTCAAGTCCTCCACTGCTTGCTTTCTAGGAAATTTTGACTAGATTGTATCCTATCTTTAGCAGGGTGATAGTCATGTGCTGAATTTTGAAGTTATATGAATAGTAATTTTCAAGAATCCTGTTATTAATAGATGTTATGCAAACAGGAAAAACTGCATTTCTCTTACCTAATTAAAAAAAAATAGAGCTATAATGATGGCTATTTAATAGACTATGTCTACTATACACATGTGTATGTGTATGTATAGTGTTAATAGATCAATATCATGATCCTATTGGTGTCGGTAAGCACTTTAAGTTTTCGAAGAGAATTCTCTAAGCTCCCGCCTCCCACCGCTTTTAACACCTCAACACAGGGTGTGAGTCGTCACACGCAGATGCCCACTGTGGAAGAAATAGGAAAGTGATGAGGATGCTAATTAGAGCCCCTCTATAGTCCTTTTATAGAAAGTGGTAAACTCAGGCCAGTGATGGTGAAAACAGTGAAAAGAAGGGAAGAGAAGGATTCAGGGAGAAGCAAGGAGGAAACTGCCAATGATGGCAACCATTGTTCTGAAGTCAGCGTGGTGCCCAGTATAAGCTCATTTTCAATTGAGAACTAATGCTGGTTTCCAAGTTTTTGGAACCAAATGAACAACTCGTGAGTTTTTGTTAACCTGGGAGATTTGCTTTAACCACATTGTGGGCACTGGGGAGACAGAAAAGAAAATAGAAAAGTAAAAGATATTTCTGGGGCGCCTGGGTGGGTCAGTCGGTTGAGCATCTGACATTGGCTCAGGTCATGATCTCACGGTTCGTGGGTTCGAGCCCCGCATCGGGCTCTGTGCTAACAGCCAGCTTAGAGCCTGGAGCCTGTTTCGGATTCTGTGTGTCTCTTTCTGACCCTCCCCTGCTTGCTCTCTCGCTTTCTCTCTCAGAAATAAATTTAAAAAAAAAAAAAAGAAAAGTAAAAGATATTTCTGTAATCGCCACTTGCAGGGGGCATCCTATAAGGTCATGAAAGCTTCCCAGAGCCGGCAGGAGCACGTTTCACATTTCTTCCCCTATGGTCTCGATAGTAACCCATTTCTGTAAACTTGAGGAAAATTGTATTGGCAATCATATGTATCATTGATGCGCTAAAAGCCCTTATTTAGAATACTCACTCCAGATCTTTTGTTGTCGATTTCTGGCATTGATTCGTGGGTCCCACTATTCATACTTTTTCATCTGGAAAAGGTCTCAAAGCCAGTTCCTTGCCGTTAGTTCCTGTGAGTGTTGTAGTGGTTCATTCAGAAAATAGGCTTCATTATGGAGCTTTGGAAAAGCTTCGTAGTTTATAGCTGCTTATTTTCCTTAATCCAAAAATACTACTCCCCAAGAATAGATGAAGAAAATCACTTCCCTTTTTTTCTTCTAATATTTTCTCTTTGCTCATGTGTTAGGTGACACAGCTTCTTACTGTAGACCTGAAAGTCTTGACTAATAGGAACTGTCAGTCACTTGAAACGTTATTTTTATTTTATTTTTATTTTTTTCTTTCCTTTTTAAAATATTTTATTTATTTCNAGACAGAGTGTGAGTGGGGGAGGGGCAGAGAGAGAGAGGAAAACACAGAATCCAAAGCAGGCTCCACACTCTGAGCTGTCAGTGCAGAGACCGATGTAGGGCTCGAACCCATGAACCATGAGATCAGGACCTGAACTGAAGTTGGACACTTAACTGACTGAGCCACCCAGGCACCCCTATGTGTTACACCTTTTAAAGTATTGTCAATTCAACAATAACCTTAAAAGGTAGATATTGTTATCCCCATTTTTGATCTAATACTCGTCTTTCTGGGGCTCTCCTGGGTTCTCTTGGCATCTCTTCCTGTTTAGCATTGGTCCTGGATAAGTGTTCTAGTTTGGCTGCTAAATTCTATGTTCATCCTGTACAGAAGCAAAGTAGCTGCTAAATTTTTAATGTTTAAAAAGTATTGAGTTCATCTGTTTCCCGCATTGACTTAAATTCACCTTCTTCCCAGGGCCATTCCCTGTCCTGCTCTCCTACTCTTTTCCGTGTTTTATTTTTCTCTATAACACTTGGCACTATGTAGCTATTTTATAATCTTAGTTTCTGTCGTTGTTCCTCCCCTCCCCCGCCCCCAGTACATAATACTAAACTCCATGAGAGCAGGTGGTTTTGTCGGTCACGTTCTTTTTCACAAAGGCAGAGTATCGTCAGGGTCCCCATTGTGGCAACTGACCAGCTTAGGGCTGAGGACTTGTGAGACAGGGAGGTAGATGGTGGGTGTGTGAGGGGGTGGGTAGGGGGAGGGTGCCCGGCCTGAGCCCTTTGACCAGAGCACCAGCGGCCACAGCCACTAAGACACTGTTGGCTGCAGTTTCGACAGGAACAGGTGGAGGCAGAGTGTGGGATCAAACTGGAGAAGGAAGAGACAGGAGTTGGCATGAGGCCTTTAGTTCATCAAGTTGAGACTCTATACCGAGAAGCCTTCTTCATCGCCTTTTGGTAATTCGTTGCATCACTTTAACATGAAGATGAACCTTATGTTAGTGTAATGAGAGCAGTGACTCTAGTGGTCTTGTTCCCTGCTCTTTCTCCAGCACCTGGAAGAGTTCACTGGGTTCTTGTGAAATTGGGTGAGAGAGAGGTTACTAATTTTTAGCACTCAACATAAGATTTCAAAGTGCATATTTTATTCCAGCCCAATACTTAAAAATCAACTTAATAAATAAACTTTATTATATCTTACCTTCATTTTTTTCCTTTACTCAGTGTATTTTTCCAAAATAGAGTTCCTTTAAATAAGTTTTCTTGGTGCACCTGAGAGATGATTCAATTTAAAAGTCATAACTAGAACTCTTAAAAGTATGTTTGTTTAATAATCTACAAAGTATACTTTAGTTATAACTATTGAATTTACATCTCTGAATTGTTTCTTTGAGACAAAGTTCTGTCTTTGAATATCACTCTGGGTGTGGGGTGTAAGTGAAAAATCCTTTGGCAAAGCAAAAGGATTAGCTCTCTGATAATATGTTTAACCTGAACTACATAACAAGCTGAGCCTTTTCCATTGGTATTCTACGGTTTCTTACAGGACTTAGAAAGATTTTTTTTTCCTTTCCAGCTCTTTAATTTAATAGTACATTCTAAAACTTTCCATCTACACTTATATAATGGAGGAAGACCTCAAACTGTGGTAATTTCTTTTGTGGTAGCTTGCAGTAGATCTTCCTTAGCCACAGAAAAGTTGGTTGTCCTGTAACTAAAAATGAGGTGCAGGTGAGCACTTAATAGTTTGACTACAAAACACCTTACAGCTGGAATATTTAAAATAGGTTTGTTCTCCTCCCCATAAATTTCATGCACAGGAAAATAATTTTAAATTCGTAGGCTAAATCCATTTCTTTGCTCCTTTATAATAGTCTGGCCTTTTCAAAGAAGAAAGCTGTAATTATACTGTCTGTAGGAAGGTCACTTCCTTCACGTAAATTAGGATTTTTGTGGGCCACTCTCTGATTTCTTTATAGGATAATTGACTTAATTGCCTTCTCAGTGCTTTATGCTAGGAAAATGGGAACTACTTTTAAATTTTTGTAGATATTGACATTTAGAATGTGATTAATTTGTGACTAGGGTTCAGATTTATTTTAATGCAAAAATCTATACAATGTGATGAAGCATCATTTGGTGTTTTGATCAAATTTTGTGCACTGTGTATAAGTCATGGAGTAGTGGACAAGATTAGAGAAAAGTTCAGTACAGTGATAATTGGTAGAAATTTCTGTTCTGAGAGAAGTAGCTTCATTTGTTGAAAGTGGAGTAAAAATGGTTAAGAGATCTGGTTCACTGATTATACAGGCCTGGGTTCAAATCCTGCCTCTGTCACTTCACAACTTTGGGCAAGTTATCTTACCTCCCTAAGGCTTTCTTTATAATCAGGACAATGAAAGTATCCAAAAAAAAAAAAAAACCACACACATTTAAAAAAGGGGCGCCTGGGTGGCTTAGTCGGTTAAGCGCCCGACTTTCGCTTAGGTCATGATCTCGCGGTTCGTGGGTTCGAGCCCCACTTCGCGCTCTGTGCTGACTGCCAGCTCGGAGCCTGGAGCCTGTTTCAGTCTGTGACTCCCTCTCTCTCTGACCCTCCCCTGCTCACACTGTCTCTCTCTCTCTCTCCCCTAGAAAAACAAACAAACAAACAAAGTATCCAAAACATTGTAAAGGGTTAAATGAAGCAATGCATGTCAAGTTGGTACATTTACATATTCAGTACTCAAAAATGCTATTACAAATTGTATACAGACCATATACATATGGTATATGTAATATATATATGATTGTGTGTGCATTTTAATTGGTAATTAAAATTGGACCCAGCTCGGGGTGCCTGGGTGGCTCAGTCAGCTAAGCATCCAACTTCGGCTCAGGTCATGATCTCACGGTTCCTGAGTTTGGGCCCCATACCAGGCTCTGTGCTGATAGCTCAGAACCTGGAGACTGCTTAAGAGTCTGTATCTCCCTCTCTCTTTGCCCCTCCGCTGCTCATGCTCAGTCTCTCTTAAAAATAAATAAACATTTAAAAAAATGAATGGGACCCAGCTCTTTTGAAGATGTCTGCTGAAACTAATGTAGTAAAGGTTCTAGACAGATAACCACAGAATTAAGTAGACTCAGCTGATTTCAAATTAGCAAATGTTTTTATTAGCTCCTAAAATCTTACAAAGATTTTAACCTCTTTTTACGTTTACAGAGTTATGCTTACAAAGATTTTTTAGATGCCCTACGAATTCCTTGTTACCTCTTTGGGTGTTTTGCATTTGTCCAGTGTCTTTTAAATGTCAACAGAAGGGAAATACCTTTTGTAGACCCACAACCTTCCTATTGCACATTATTTCACTTATGTCCCTCTGTCATCCCATATATAACTGACATGTTGTCACCATGAAACTTATTTTTCATAATGTTATTGCATGTCAATGTTGAGGGTAGGAATACGCAGGAAATGCTCAGTTCTTTTCTTCTTAGAAAATAGTACATTCTCCTTTACATTATTGAAATAGCTTGGAAATATGTAGGGCTAACCACCCTGTACCTTCCCAGGTCAGCCTTGTTTAACAGCAGTCAATGTTAGGACCTTATCCCAAGTTGAAAAGGAAAAAAGTACCTATAGCTCTTAAAATAACATTGAAAGCTCTGAAATATTTTCATGTTAGCCTTTGTCAGCAAATACTTTCAGCTTGGTTTTACTTTCCCCACTGTTTATTGCGGATGGAAAGCCACACATTAGGAGAGACAAGGAGTAGATCTGCAGGGGAGTGACTGCAGGAGTGTGCTTCTAAGCAACGCAGCAGAAATTGTCTGACAATCTGATGCAAAGAATAGAAAAAATTTGCGATACCATCCAGTGTTTCAGTAATGGATATTCACAACTATATCTTTGCCATCAAAAAAGTTACATAATGTCCAACATTATAAAAAGCAGTAGTGTATAATTTCCTAAAAATTTTGACTGTGATAGTTTTCAGTTTTACCTTAGTGTACCAGACTAGGATTATAGTGTAACATCATAGAAATAGCATTCTGGCTGTTAAGTCACAATCAGTCTTCTTTTTTCTCCCCTTTGGTTTCCACTGGCCTACTTCTTGGGTCTTTGTGAAATCAAAGCAAACAGTGTAGATAAAGGGTTTGAAAATTCTCTGCAAATGCTAGTGGTTGGTAAACAGAATTTTCTTTGTAACCCCCAATTATTATGTTTTTAAAATGAATTAAAATTTTTTTTAAATGTTTATCCATATTTGAGAGAGTCAGTGCATGAGTACGGGAGGGAGAGAGAGGGAGGGAGACACAGAATCCCAAGCACACTTCAGGCTCTGAGCTGTCAGCACAGAGCCCAATACAGGGCTTGAACCCACAAACTGGGAGATCATGACCTGAGCCGAAGTCAGAAGTTTAACCCGTTGAGCCACCCAGGTATCCCCAAAATAAATAAACATTTTAAAAAAGTAAATTAGGTATAAACTTGAAACCAAATGCACTGCTAATGTTTTAGCTATGCAAAATGTCCGATTACCATCTTTTCTTGGTGGTTTTGGGTACCTTCTGTTCTCACTTTTTGTTGTTGATCAAGGAAAGAACTGCCTATGTTTGGATTTGTTTCCTACTTGTTTTATATCGTCCCTATTGTGACTTTGAAGTCCTGAAAAAGACTTCTATGATTCATAGAAGGAAGTATACATCATTGTTTTAACATCTCATTATCAAAGTTTCTAGACCTTTGGTGGGGCATATAATTCTTAGTAGAATGCCAATGCAGGTTGAAGAGGAGGGTAGTTGCAACTTGCCTGGTTTGTAGCTGGTGCCCTAGAACAGCTGATGCTCTTGAAGCCAGTCTCTGTGGAAATGCTAATCTGTGTGCACGGAGTGGGGAAGAGAGCCAGACAGTCTTTGGGGGACTGAGTGTTGCCGGCCTCTGCTCTCTGCCAGCCGGAGAGAGTGCCGAAGTCTCTGTTTTCTCTTTTTTTTTCTTCTTCCGTATTCCATCAAGACTTCTATCGTTTTCATGTTGGTTTGACAGGAGTGTGAGCTGGACGAGGGAATGGGCAGAAGAACAGAGAAGTCCAGGGCTACGAGGAATGCTCATAGTCTAAAATAGGCCCGGGAAGAAGCACAGGGTGTAAGAAGCACATGGGAGATCAGAGAGAGAGTTTTGAGACATGTTGCTATGGAGTGGGCATTGTGTTTGTAGTGTGTGAATGTCTGCCGCGGGCCAGGTGTGGAGCAAAGAGCTTCATACACACAATTTCACTTAATCCTCCCCCCAGTTTTCTGAGATGTGCACTATTCCACTTGTTTTATAGATGTGGAACCTACGGTCTTGGAAAGGCGATTGGCTTCCTCAAAGTCTCCTAGCTAATGAATGATAGAACCAGGACACACACCTAGGCTAGTCTGTGTGAAAGCCCACTATCAACCACAGTATTATTCAGTTAATATGCCGCTAGAAATTACCTTTCTATTATGTGGGATTTGGAGGTATACAACAGTAGAAAATTATCTTTTATCTTAATTAAACAAAAGAGCTAAAGAACTTTGGACCAGCTGGAAAAGAACTCTAGAGCGTTCCCTGGCCTGCTCCTGTCTGTTAGCACAAAGTGGCTCTTACTCCTTTCTTCCTCGGGCGTGTGCACGTGGCTTCCTGGGTTTGCTTGGTAGCTCGTTTGTCTAGGTGGATGTTTAGGTAGATTTTTTTTTTCTCTTCCCTTTTTTTTTTGTAGATACTTTTAAGGATAGGGAGGAGATTACATGCACTGTAACTGTTGCTTTATGGTGAAATAAATGTATAAATCACCCAAACATGTCTCAAAGCATTGTTTCTGCCCACTGCCATCTTCATAAATCTCTGGATCAGTTACGGAATTCCTTCTGGTGATAACAATTTACGAGCCAGTAGTGCTCTGGTTTTATGGAATGTTTTATGATAAATTCCTCTGTCCCTTCTACTTAAAGTTCACTGAGCCGTCAGCGCTGGGATCTGGTCACAGTGGCTGAGCTCATCCCTGTCCCCAGCTATTTCTCAACCACAAGTTGTACCTTCAGAGTACCACTCTTGTTTATAAAGTGTCACATTCCTCAGTGGTCTTGCCTTATGGCTAAGAAAAGGACTTGTGAGAAACAGAATGTCAGGTCAGAAAAATCTGTTTCAGGAGAGCTGTCGTACTGGTAGTCCTCAGAATTCCCGAATGAAGATGAACCATAGTCTTGAAGTTCAGGCTTTACAGCTGAATGTGATGACAGTTTTGAAAAAAGAACCATATTTGAAAAGGCCTAAAACTAAATTAAAGTAATAAATTGTGAGGTTGTGTTTTTGTTGATTTTTAAAAAAATTGACAGGTTTACTTTTAAAGTTTATTTACTTATTAAAATTTTTTAATTTATTTTTTTAAATCTTTATTTAATTTTGAGAGAGAGAGAGAGACAGAGTGTGAGCAGGGGAGGGGCAGAAAGAGAGGAAGTCACAGAATCTTGAGCAGGCTCCAGACTCTGAGCTGTCAGCACAGAGCTCAATGTGGGACTCAAACTCATGGACTGGGAGATCATGACCTGAGCCAAAGTCAAACGCTTAACACCTGAGCCACCCAGGTGTCCCTGTTTGTTTATTTTGAAAAAGAGCAAGCAGGGGAGGGGCAGGGAGAGAGAGAGAATCCCACGCAGGTTCTGGGCTGTCAGTGGGAAGCCTGATGTAGGGCTCGAACTCACAAAATGTGAGATCATGACCTGAACTGAAATCAAGAGTTGGATGCTCAAACTGTTGAGCCACCCAGGACTGGCTCTTTTTGAAAACCAGCTTTTTTGAGATAAATATCATATAAATATTTATCCATTTAAAGTAGATAAGCTTACTTCTAGGTGGGAAAAACTTTGGATTGTTTCAATATAATTCCATAGAGCTCTGAATTATGCAATGATTTTTGACAGAGGAATTTTCTCTCTTCAAAAGTGCTTAATTATGGCAAGAACGAGGATAAAGATCAAACAAAAAAGGGGTGGCATTTCTTCAGAGTTCAGCAGAAAGTTTTGGCTACCGTTAAGACACTCTGTCCTAAATTTGTAATGATTTAAGTGCTTTCCTCCAAATTGCCCAACATTTGAAATGGTGATTAATAATGTATATAGACATGGTTGGCTTATTAGAATACCTTTGACAGAAGCCTAATAAATTGTGATAGAAAACCAAAGGTCTTTTATGAATAACTTCCTATGCAAATATGTACTTTCTTTAACACTTCCTGGTTGGAGACTTTGGGGTGTGTTCATGAATTGGCCATGAAAGAGTGTGAGGAAATGAAGTCTGAAAGTGGCTCAAAGGTTCTTAAGGAAACCGGAGAACCTGCCCTTGGCATAATGATTGATTAGAAAAAGCTGGTGCCCAGTGAAGCCTTTCCTGGAATCTGTCTAGTCCTTACAAGGAAAAATCCTTTAAATACTATACAATCTTCAAAATATGCTCCCTAAAAGTAAGTTTTTACATGTTTAATGTTTGCAAAATCTTTATCAAGGTTTTCTTTTCAATTTCTTTTGCTATTTCTGTGATATAAAATAGGTATTTAGGAAATTGAACTTTGACTTACATAATTCTTACCCTTTGACCATTGCTTAGGAATAATTAGGTTGCGTATTGCGGGGTGCCTGTAGTACAATGGCTTTTTATACGGGTGAAGGCTAAAGGAAGCAGCTAGTTCATGATAGGATTATTGAATAAAATCTTTTGTTTCTCTGGGTGCTGAAAATGGCAGAAAACATACTTATTGCATTTCATCAGTAGGTCTTTATGCATTAGTTATTTTGGGACTGAACTTCCATATCTCATGTAGCAATCACTGAAAATGAGGCCTAGGTTGAGACTGGGAGTCAGGCTACACTGTGAGTTGTGAATAAGATACAATATTCTTTCCAAGAGTCTAAAATTTCTGTGCTAAACATGGATTTAAAAAAAAAAAAAAAGCTTCTGTAAGGACCTCCTGCCCATGGAACCTCCAGTTTTTCTACAGAAGCCCAGAGGCTGGAGTTTCATATAAAAATTTCTCAGTGGTCACAACCAATGAAAAAATGTTACTTTGTTTCGTGGGCCAAACCAACACGCTCTGGTTGGCCATGTGTGCTCTCTGGCCCAGGCGGTGTGGGCACCATTCTGTCCTCGCTGGAGACACAGAACAGCAGTACCTGTTCTACAGGCTGGAAAGTGGTCAAGCCTGGAGCTCATGGACATGGGGAAGTCCAGCAGCGAGGCACGGGGGTAAAGTGTAGACAAAGTGGCCTTGATCTGGGCCCCGAAGCACAGGGAGGGTTTAGAGGTGTGTCAGCGAGGGGGGTGCATCCTGCCCAGAGGGGGAAAGCACAGGCTGATATTGGGAGTAGCAGTTAGTTCAGTGTGCCACCAGCCTTCTGCTTCGGAGATGTCCCCAGGAAGGGAAGGATCAGGTAAAGTCCTTCCCACAATCTGTGTGAGCCCCCATGCCCCCAACCTCTCAAAATGAATCATGCAGTGTAGGTTAAAAGAAAATATGAACATTCAAAAATAAGAAAAATCAGCTTTAAGACAGGTCTCCTAGTCCAGATTGTTGATCCTTAAAAACTCTTCTGTGTAGGGGACCTGCTGCTCTCTTATGTGTAGTCACCCATTGTTTATCTGCGGAGTCACTGGCCGAAGATAAAACCACCACACATTTTACTTTTAAGTATAATGGATATTGGCTCAGTACTGGAAAAACTGAAAGCTTTGGCCCTTTAAATTTTGCTTTTCCTTCACTAGACTTTCATAGTTTAGAATCACCTTTATATTTCTCATTAAGTAGTTTCCTGAGGTGTGGTTGGATGACTCAAAGGTTACTAAAGTTATGCTTTCACTTTCCGGGAGTTAAAGTTTATTGTCTTTACCGTTAAGCATTAGATTTCTGATTTAAGGTGACACCTGTATGCCGTATGAACTATTGTGCAGTATTAAATAAGACTATCTGTTCCATTTGCAGTATGGGAAATGATCCTATACAATTACAGTTAAATGTACAACTGAAAGACTTAGCCATTCGAGTCCTGAGTCACCCATTAACTTTCTCAGTGACATAGAGAAAATCACTTACCATGAATGACTTGTGATGTTTTTCACCCGTTAAATAGAGGTAGCGTATGTAAATACTTGATGGGGCAAGGTTCAGAGCACACACACCAAAGTGCTGTCCCTCCTTCCAGTAAACTGATTTGTTCACCTTGGAATCCTAGGATGATGCCACACACATAGCAGGCCCTCGTGAAATCAGTGTAGAAGAGAAATTGACGTTCCCCCTGCGGTATGAGAAGAGGCGGAAGGTGTGTATCTTCAGGGTTTCTTTCTATGAATGTTTGTGTGTGGAAACCCCAAAGCCAAACACTTATTAAGAGGGGAAGCGCATAGATACAACACAGAGAACTGCCTGGCAAAAATTAAAAGTGAATACCTGCCTGATTTGTCCCCAGATCTTTAGGTGCTGCAAGTTATAACCTTGGCCCTTTTTGTGCCCTCACATGCTCATTCACTTTGGTTGGTTCATTTATTCAGAATTCATTTTTTGAGCACCTACTAGGTCCCAAGCCATGGTTTAAGCATGATGGTAGCTGAGATGAATTGAGGTCCATACTGTCAAGCAGACCATCATCTTAATAGAGAAATGAACAGAAGCAGATCACGATGCTGTATGACATTAGAAGTATTACATGGCAAGTATATATAGAACATATAGTGGAAGTAGAAATAAGGGAGCCATTGTCTCTGGACAGATGGAGCAGAGTCATCTGGGCTCATAGAAAAAGGGGCACTTGAGCTTGGTCTTGAAATGTGAATGTGTATTGAATAAGTAGAAGGAATAGGAAAGAATGGAAAGTAGGGGAAGGGTAGGGCACCGGGGATCATTTCCTGTTGGCTAATTTATAGGAGAGGATGTATGAGAGGGATGCAAGGAAAAACTGGGGAGAACCTGAAACCACATCTCCTGAGACAGAGTCTTTCTAAAGTACATTATAAATTAGTGTAATTAATTTTTGTGGTTTGTGAGCAATATTCTGGAAACATACTTGTAATCCAAAGTACTTGTATATCAGAGTGAATTTCTCCATAAGAAATAATGGAGACTCAGATGATTCATTTCACAACCCCAAAATATTCATATAAAAATGATTACAATACTGTAATATAATACAAAATAATAAACAAAATACAAAATATAAAGAAAAATAAATTCACCTGCACTTACCTTTGAAAACCTTTGTGGTTGGTGTGAGGGAGACCAGAGAGAGCAGGGTTATTGTGTAGGATGACTTGCACTATCACTAATGGAATTACTGCTATCTATTGGCTCAATGGAATCTTCTTCTGCATGGGGGCCATTGTATACGCTTGCATGGATGTTGACTACAGTACAGTATTAATAAACTCTTTTTTTTCATTTTAGTTATTTTTGAGACAGAGAAAAACCGAGCACGGGTGGAGGAGGGGCAGAGAGAGAGGGGAACACAGAATCTGAAACAGGCTCCAGGCTCTGAGCTGTCAGCACAGAACCTGATGTGGGGCTTGAACCCACGAACCATGAAATCATGACCTGAGCTGAAGTCGGACACTTAACCAACTGAGCCACTCAGGTGTCTCTAGTATTAATAAACTGTTGTCATATACTGTATTTAGTGTAACTGGCAGTAAGGCAGCAGAGGAAAGGTTCTATATCTGCAGGCAGCCTGACCTAGAATGAAGCAAAGCATTCCTAAACTTACTCTTGTATGGAAAAACAAAGGACTGTCCATAGATGCTTTGAAGTGACCAGAAATAAACTAGTGCCAGACGTGGACACCTTCCGATGTTCTGAAAAATCACTGATTTATGCCAAACACCATGGCTTGAGACTGAGCATCCGAGAATGAGAAACTATCAACTACAATCCCACAGTGAGAGAGAGAGAGAGAGAGAGAGAGAACTATTGGCTCAGTTGTGATCATGTGATGTTCAGCATCATGTACTACTTGTAAGACATTGCTCATTTATCAAATTAAAATTTATTAGAAGTGTTTGCTCATCTTGCAAACAAGTTACTCACAGAACAAGTTTCTCACAATCCAAGGCTTGGCTGTATTTTATATTAAAATTTCTTCCAATATGTTGAATTTTGTATTTTTATGTAAGTTAATTTTCGTAATATTCTTGGAAGAGTAGACAGTATTATATCCATTTGTAGACTAAGGGACTGAGGTAATCCAAGTCAGATAATTTGTTTAGGGGAGTTACTGTTATAAATTAATTCTGTGTCTTTTAAAAATTTAGTAGTATCAAATATACAAAAAAAAAACTGAAAATGTAGTACATAGAACTTTTTTCCTGATTGATAATGAGTTGCCTACCTGATTCCCCCATCATCCCTGAATATTTAGTGCCTATATATATTTTATTTATTTTTATTTTTTTATAGTTTATTTTTGAGACACAGAGAGACAGAGTGCAAGCGGGGAAGGAGCAGAGAGAGAGGGAGACACAGAATCTGAAACAGGCTCTAGGCTCTGAGCTGTCAGCACAGAGCCTGATGCGGGGCTCCAACTCACGAACTGTGAGATCTGACCTGAGCCGAAGTCGGATGCTTAACCGACTGAGCCACTCAGGTGCCCCGCCTATATATGTATTAAACTAAAGATGTTTACCCATATATTTGTAATATAGCCATCAAAATCAAGACATTTAATTGATTACAGCATCTAATCCTCAGGACCCTCTCAAGTTTCACCAGTTGTCCCCATAATGTCCTTTATGGCAAAAGGACCCAGTTCAGAATTGCCCCTTGAATGTAGCTGCCATTCTATCTTGTCTCCTACAGTCTGGAATACAGCCTTAGTCTTTCCTTGGCTTTCATAATATCCTCGACACTTCCAAAGGTTAAGGCCAGCTGTTTTGTGGAATGGCTTTCAGTTTGGGTTTGTATGAGGTTTTGTCATGATTAGGTTGAGTTTAAACATCTTTTGACAGACATATCACAAAACTGATACTGTTTTTCTTCTAATTGAAACTCACCAATCATAAGATTGACTGATTGCTTTTTGTTTCATTACTGATGCTCTTCGCTTTGATCACTTGACTAAGGTGATTTCTGCCAGTCTTCTCTACTGCAAATTTCCTTCTTTGTAATTAAGTACAAAGTATTTTGTGGTCAAGTACTTTGAGACTATGTACATATGTTCTTTCTCATCAAACTTTAAATTTATTTGGTTACAGTTGTGTGTATTCCTCATTTCCTGCTAAGTTTCTATTTGTTACCCTCATTTCAAGTTGGCTTTTGTTCCTTTTTGTCAAGTTCCCATAATTCTTTGAGCACTTCTGGCTGGCACAAGGTGTCCCAAGGTCGTCTTGTTCTTCCCTTTCCCGTCAATACTGGAATCCATACCAGAACCAGTGATGCTCCAAGATGCCCTGGTTTTTCTTAGTGGAGACTGGTATATACAAACCAAGATCATGACTATTGGGCTGTTAACTGCTCCCAGGTCTTCTCAGCTAGGGGAATATATGCACTTATATACATATATATGTAGGCACACACTTTACACATTCTCTACCTAAAAATAACGAGCCATTCATACAGATATAGTCAGTTCTAATCTGTCACCACAGGATTCATTCCAGTTTTCTCCCTTGCCATATTTGCAGTTTCTTTCAGAAAGTGGATATTCTGGTCCCTGTTATCCTTGATGCATTTACTTATTTGGTCAATCCTACTGTACAAAACCAGTCTCCCATTGCTGCTATCCCCTCCTTCTGTGCCAGTGTCCTTGCATCTCTTCGGCTCTGATACACTATACCATGTTGCCCTTGACATGGGGATACCCTCTTGACTAAGCGTGGGGTTGGCTCTATTTTTAAGTGTGGTAAGTCTGAAAGCACTAGGTTTAGTTCTCTTGTGCTTTTAAAAAAAATTTTTTTTTTTTTTTAGCATTTATTCACTTTTGAGAGACAGAGAATGAGTGGGGAAGGGGCAGAGAGAGAGGGAGACACAGAATCTGAAACAGGCTCTGAGCTGTCAGCACAGAGCCTGATGTGGGGCTCGAACCCACAAACTGTGAGATCATGACCTGAGGTCGGATGCTTAACCGACTGAGCAACCCAGGTGCCCCAGTTCTCTTGTGCTTTTGATGAAGCTTTGTGAAGGGGTAATTGAGATCTTGCCTGTACTCTCTGAGTCTTAAATTGTATATTTTTTGGTCAGTTTTTTTTCATGTAATTCCAGGTTTCTTTTTGTTTTTGTACTTTGTATAAAATGATATACATCATTGGACAGGTTGTTGCCTATTACCTAAATGTTATACCTAAAATATATACAAATAGCAAAGCCATGTTTGTGTAGCAACATAAAATGCAAAGATGTTAATTTCATCTGTAATCTTCATTATCAGAGATTGTAATATAAATTAGAATATTGCACAGATTTGTGATTCTCTAATTTTAAAATTATAGCAAAGACTTTACTATTTGTAAATATACTTGTAAATATTTTCTCCCATTTGTAGGTTGCCTTTCTGTATTCTTTTGAATAGTGTCTTTTATGCACAAAAAATTTATTTTCATAAGTTCAATTTGTCCATTTTTCTTTTGTTACCTGTACCTTTGCTTTGCTATCAAGAAATCATTGCCAAATTCAATGTCATAAATATTTTGTCCTATGTTTTCTTCTAAGACTTCTCTTGTTTTAGGTCTTAAATTTAGGTTCTTGATTTATTTAAATTCTTGCATATGGCGTTAGGTAAAGTTTCAACCTAATTCTTTTTCATGTAGATAACTAGGTTTCCCAGCACCATTTTTTGGAAAGACCATCCTTTCCCCATTCAGTGATCTTGGCATCCTTGTCAAACATTTGACCATTTATGTCAGGGTTTATTTGTTAGCTCTCTGTTCTATTCCATTGTTTTATATAGCTTTATGACAATACCACACTGTTTTGATTATTGCAGCTTTGTAGTAAGTTTCAAAATTAGGAAGTGTGAGTTGTCTAGTTTTGTTCTACTTCAAAGTTGAGTAAGCTATTTGGAATCCCTTGAAATTCCATATGAATTTTAGAATGGGTTTTTCTATTTCTGCAAAAAAAAATGTTACTGGGATTTTAATAGGGATTGCAGTTACTGCTGTAAATTTCTACCTTAGCATCACTTTCACTGCGTCCCATAAGTTTTAGTATTGTGCTTTCATTTTCATTCTTTAAATATTTTCTGATTTCCTTTGTGATTTCTTCTTTGATCCATTGGTTCTTTGAAAGTGTTTTTAATTTCCACAATTCCATGAATTTTCCAGTTTTCCATGTTTGATTTTTAACTTCATCCCATTATGGTCAGAAAATATACTTTGATATGTTAAAAAATCTTTTGAGATGGGGCACCTGGGTGGCTCGGTAAGTTTCGCATCTGACTTCGGCTCAGGTCATGATCTTACAGTTTGTGAGTTTGATCCCTATGTTGGGTTCTCCGCTGTCAGCACAGAACCTGCTTTGGATCCTCTGTCTCCCCCTCCCCCTCTCCCGCCTCCACTATGCTCTTTCTCTCAAAAATATATAAACATTAAAAAAATCTTTTGAGACTTAATTCATGTCCTTATATATGGTTTGTCCTAGAAAATGTCCCAAGTGCAGTTCAAGAATATGTATTCTATTGTTGGATAGTGTTCTGTATATGTCTATTAAGGCAGTTGGTTTGTTTTGTTAAATCTTTGATTTCCTTACCTCTGCCTGGTGATTCGATCCATTATTGTGAGTAGAATATTCAAGTCTCTAACTTTTAGAACTTTTTATTTCTCCTTCAAGTCTATCAGTATTTGTTCTGTATATTTTGATGGTCTGTCCTTAGATAAGTGTTTATAATTGTTATCTTCTTGCTGTATTGAACCTCTTATTATATAATGTCATTTTTATCTCTTGTAACCTTTTTTGATTTAAAGCCCATTTTGTTTGATATTAGTATAGTCACTCCTCACTTTTGGTTACTATTTGCATGGAAAATCTTTTATTTCCCCATCTTTTCACTTACAAACTTTTTGTGTCTTTGGATCTTAAGTAAGTCCCTAATATACAACATATAGTTGGATTGTGCTTTTTATCCATTGTGCCAATCTGACTTTTTTTTTAATGTTTATTTTTGTGAGAAAGACAGAGTATGAGAGGGGGAGGGGCAGACAGAGAGGGAGACACAGAATCAGACACAGGCTCCAGGCTCTGAGCTGTCCTCACAGAGCCCGATGTTGGGCTTGAACCTACGAACCACAAGATCATGACCAGAGGTGAAGTTGGACGCCTAACTAACTGAGCTACCCAGGCATCCTGCACCAATCTGACTTTTGACTGGAGAGTTTACTCTATTTACATTTAACATAATTATTGATAAGGAGAAATTTATTTTGCTGTTTCTGTATGCCTATGTGCTTTATAGGTTTTTTTGTCACTTATTTCCTGCATTACTGTCTTCTTTTATTGACCCATTTTTTTCTTTGTAATGAAAAGTTTACCTGCCTTTCCCATTTCCTTTTATGTATATTCTATAGTAATTTTCTATGTGATTGCCATGGAGATTACATTTAATCCTAAAGTTATAACATGAATTTGAATTATGCCAGATTAACTTCAGTAACATACAAAAAGTCTCTCTTACAGCTCTATCTTCACTCCTTTTGGTTGTTAATGTCAAAAAATTGCATCTTTATGGCCAACAAACGTATGATGATGCACTCATCATCAGGGAAATACAAATCAAAACCACACTGAGATACCACCTCACGCCAGTCACAGTGGCTAAAATGAACAAATCAGGAGACTATAGATGCTGGCGAGGATGTGGAGAAATGGGCACCCTCTTACACTGTTGGTAGGAATGTAAACTAGTACAGCCACTCTGGAAAACAGTGTGGAGGTTCCTCAAAAAATTAACAATAGGGAGGCCGGGTCACCTTTAGGGGGCCAGGAAGGAAGGACTCAGCCCTGGCAAGCACACGGTACGATGTGGTTTGAGATCCTGCTAGGGATCGGCATCATGGCCGTGTGCTTGGTCATCTCCGACATGGCCACCACGCACATCCACAGGTTCTGTAACGGGGGGCAAGGAAAAAAGGGTTGCCTATTACCCGTATCAGTGGAGTTTGATGCAAAGAGATAGGCGCATCTCTGGAGTTAATCGTTATTATGTGTCAAAGGGTTTGGAGAATATCGATTAGAGAAGCCTTTCCCTGACTGATGAAGAATAATTCAGTTATACTCACCTGCCCTTTCTAAAAGGTTGTGCAGTGTAGCAATGTAGTACATAATGAAAACAAAAAAGTAAAATAAAAAAAAATTAACAATAGAACTCCTCTATGACCCAGCAATAGCACTCTTAGGGATTTACCCAAGGGATACAGGCGTGCTGATGCATGGGGGCACATGTACCCCAATGTTCATAGCACCACTCTCAACAATAGCCAAATCAGGGAAAAAGCCTAAATGTCCATCAACTGATGAATGATCAAGAAGATGTGGTCTATATATACAATGGAGTACAACATGGCAATGAGAAAGAATGAAATCTGGCCATTTGTAGCAATGTGAATGGAACTCAAGGTTATTATGCTAAGTGAAATAAGTCAGGCAGAGAAAGACAGATACTGTATGTTTTCATTCCTATGTGGAACAGGAGAAACTTAACAGAGGACCATGGGGGAGGGGAAGGGGAAAAATAGTTAAGGAGAGGGAGGGAGGCAAACCATAAGAAACTCTTAAATACTGACAACACCTGAGGGTTGATGAGGGTAGGGGAGAGGGGAAGGGGGTGATGGGCATGGGGGAGGGCACTTGTGGAGATGAGCACTGGGTGTTATATGGAAACCAACTTGACAATAGACTAATAAAAGTAATTTAAAAATTACATCTTTATGCATTATGTGCCCTAAAACAAACTGGTAATTTTTTTTAATGCATTAGTCTTTTACATAGAAAACCAGATTTTGAGTTACAAGCCAAAGTTACAGTAATACTAGCTTTTAGACTGATAATTGGGTTTTTCCTTGATATAACAGTATCTTAAATCATGTAGAGTACAGAAAGTTCAGTTACAAAGCATTGTTAAGATAAGACTGGCTTTTATTATCACCATGTATTTACCTTTATTGAGGTCTTTATTTCTCTATATGGCTGTGAGTTACTGTCTACTGACCTCTTTATTTTCCCATGCAGGACTCCCTTGAGAATTTCTTGCAGTGCATATCTAGTGATCAGAGACTCCCCCAGCTTTTGTTTGCATGGGAATGTCTTAATTTCTCCCTTACTTTTGAAGGACTGTTTTGCTGGATATAGGATTCTTGGTTGAGAGGGTTTTTTTTCTTTTAGCAATTTGAATATATTGGCCCACAGTCTTCCGGCCTCTAAAGTTTCTGATGAGAAGTCTGTTTATCCTCTTAATGAGGATCCTTTTTTGTGATGATTTACTCCTCTCTTGCTGCTTTCAAAATTTTCTTTAGTTTTGACATTTGAAAGTTTGAATCATAATTCTGCCACAATAGTGGCTGCCCACCTCTGTGTCTGCACCTCTATAATCAGAAGAAGCAATCTGAAATGAGAGCATAGATCCTGAAATTTGGAGGATGGGCTCCTTTTTGCCCACCCTGGTTCCTATAAGCTGTATGTAAACTACTGTCTATCCTGTGGCTGGGGGTGGGGAATAGGTTGCTGCTGCTGTGCTAAGAGCTGAAGTTGACCTGTACTGAGTGCAGTTTACCACTCAAGTCTCCCCCTCGAAGTTACAAGCCTTCAACTGACTCCAGAGTTCTAAAATAGTTAACATCAGAGAAATTCTGCAGAATTGTTGCCTAGGTGGGGAGGCAAGATTCCTGGTGCTTCCTATGCAGTCATCATCCCAGATCCTCTCCACAGAGAATTTTTTTTTTTTTGTATATGTGCTGCTGAAGCGAGCACATCTTTTTTTTTTTTTTTTTAAGTTTATTTATTTTGACAGAGACAGAGCATGAGTGGGGAGAGGAAGAGAGAGAGAGAGAATCCCAAGCAGGCTCTGTGCTGTCAGCACAGAGCCGTGACATGGGGCTTGAACCCACGAGACTGTGAAGTCATGACCTGAGCCAAAATCAAGAGATGGATGCTTAACTGACTGAGTCACCCAGGTACCTTCTCCACAGAAAATTTTTGAAGAGCACAAGATCTTCTCACTAGAGCACAGATTGGATATAGCCATACAAGTACTCGATTCTATTTGACTTGGTTTAAAATCTGCTTCGCCTCTTCCCCCTTGGATCTGCTTATTCTAGAATCTGATCTTTCAGCGCATATTGCCCTTTTGTCATTCAGCTGTTAGCAGAAGACTTCATAAAATGAATATATCAAAAACGGTGTTTGAGCTTAATTTTGAAGGATTGGTAAAATTTAGATTGAGGGAGTTAGGATAGGAATTGGGAAGGATCTATTTTAGATCTCTGGAAAGTATAGAACTATATCCAATTAGAGTAAAAGTAGATCCCTTTTTATGTGTTACACCTTTTACTTATTTTTTTTAAATGTTTATTTTCTAGTCAGAGAGAGAGAGAGAACACGAGAGAGCGCACATGAGTGGGGGAGGAGTAGAGAGAGAGAGAGAAACAGAATCTGAAGCAGGCTGTCAGCTCAGAGCTGTCAGCACAGAGCCTGACATGGGGCTCAAACTCACAAACCACAAGATCATGACCTGAGCCAAAGTTGGACACTTAACTGACTGAGCCACCCAGGCGTCCCTATGTGTTACACCTTTTAAAGTATTGTCAATTCAACAATAACCTTAAAAGGTAGATATTGTTATCCCCATTTTTGATCTAATACTCATCTTTCTGGGGCTCTCCTGGGTTCTCTTGGCATCTCTTCCTGTTTAGCATTGGTCCTGGATAAGTGTTCTAGTTTGGCTGCTAAATTCTATGCTCATCCTGTACAGAAGCAGACTGATACTCAAGTTGTCCACCCTGCTTGGAAAGAGCCTGATTTTGGCTCATTATTTCAAATTCTAATGAACGGTGTCTTCAGAAACTGTTCATTTTCCCATGATGCTAGCACACTTTATTTTTTAAATCTATTTGTTCATATGCTTATCATCTCCCTTGTTCTCTGAAGAGAAGATCCAGGAGGGCAGGATTACATCTGTTTTATTTATACTGCATACCAAATATCTAGCATAAAACATCTGCTATATAATGTTGAATAAATACTTGTTGAATTAATCAATTCAGTTACTTTTTTAGTAGGAGTTTTGGACTTGCATTCTAAAAGTATTTTATGTGGTATTAATTAATTTCCTTTCCATCAAGAACAATTCCCAGTTTTTCTTCATAGCAGGCTATTGCCATCAGGGACAGAGTAGACTTGATTAGTACGAGCGTTTGTCTTTAATAAAATGAACCTACTAAAGGTAAAATATGAAAAGACTATAAAAATTGTTTATTTTCCAACCTGTCAGCCAGTTGCTGAATTGATACTTACAAACACTGGGTAGTGTTGAGGAGAAATAAGCATGTTGGTAATGGGAAGTGAAAGAGTAGTTCTCTTATGTTCCAGGAGCAGAACTATGTGGTATCTATGTTCTGTTCTCCTTTTAACATAATCACAGTGTAAATGAATAATGTGGGAGTGACTTGAGGGAATGAGTATATATACCCTGTACAGGTGTCTTTGCATTTTACCTTATTAAAGCATTAGTGTCACATACTTTGAAATGCAAAAACTTAAGTTGCCCAAAAAGCAGAGTGGAAATGAGCAGCCTAGTTTCTTCCTTGAGAGAAGTACTTTTTTCTTTTAATTGCCAGGTTAATCTATACTCAAAGACTTTTTCCCATGGTAAAGGATTTCATGGCAACTTTTTGTTAGTGTTTCCCCTCACTCCAAAATGTATTCACTCCTCGGTGCTTGTCTTCCTTCAGGACTTTATCTGTGTAATACCTAGGTAGCTCATGGGTATGCATAGTGATTTGTAAAGACTGAATCTATTCTCTTCTGATGATTTTATGGTAGTAAAATTTTAACATACATTATGTTTGAGTGCTATTAGTGATATGAGAGGTTTCTGTGTTAATTTGGGTCACATTAATTTGAAATTTACAGTGAGTTGGATGGTATATCAGAAGTCAGGAGGACAGAGTTGGTAACTTCGTGGTCATTTAAGATACTGACATTCAAACAGATAACTCCTAAGGAGAGAATAAAAAGTTAAGATACTCAGAGAATAAGATAGACTCCTTAGCAAGTAAGTAAAAATAACTTGTAATTAAATAATTTTACCTTTACTATACTTATTTTAAAAGAAGGAAGTGTGTGAATCAAATCAGTAATTCAGTGATTTATTGAACATTATAGTCTACATAAATGTGAAAACGGAGAAAACTTTTCAGGTACTAAATATAATTTTTTTTTTATGTTTATTTTTGAGAGAGTGAGAAAGAGCTGTAGGTAGGGGAGGGACAGAAGGTGGAGTGGAGACAGAGGATCCAAAGCAGGCCCTGTGCTGATAGCAGTGAGCCCAACCTGGGACTCAAACTCACGAACCATGGGATCATGAGATCATGGGGACCTGAGGCACCCACATAATTACTTTTTTAAAAAAATATTTTAGAGAGAGAGTATGAGTTGAGAAGAGGCAGAGAGAGAGAGAGGGAGAGAAAATCTCAAGCAGGCTCCACATTGAGCTATGGGGTCATTTGGATCATGACCTGAGCCAAAATCAAGAGTTGGATGCTTAACTGACTGAGCTACCCAGGCGCCCCAGAACATAATTTCTTATTGTTATTTTATCAGTTTAGTAAATGATGAAATAAGGCAGTTATTAGCTATTTCATTTAAAGTTTAAATTAAGATATTTCTAACACTAGGGTTTTAAATTTTTATTCTGACAAGATTTCTTCCTTGGCTCTTCGGCGTACCCTATGTTTACTCTTTGTTTTAACTGAAATATAGTTGGTACACAATGTTAAATTAGTTTCAGGCATATAACATAGTGTGGCTGCCATCTGTCTCCACACAACGCTACTATAATGTTCCCTATCCTGTACCTTCCATCCCTGAGACTTACTCGTTCCATAGCTGGAAGCCTATACCTCCCACTTCCTTTCACCCATTTTACCTGTTCCCCAGCCCACCCCCTATTTACAACTTTAGTTTTTGAGGCTTGTTTCATTTCAGGTGACTATGTGGTCATCATTCATTCTCATCCCCTACTACTTATGAACTATTACTTGTTTAGGGTCTGTTTTCTCTACAGAATTATGAGCTGTAGGGGACAGAAACCACATTTTCTTCACTTGTATATCCTAAGAGTCTGAAACATACTAGACACTTAGTAAATATTTGCTTAAAAAATAAATCAGTAAATGCCAAATATGACTGGTGTGATTTGGTAAATTCCATATACTCCTGAGTATTATTATAGAATTCATGTGGTATAGAATCCATGTGGTATAGATACTTCTGGGGGTATCTGCCAGTCAATCTCTGAATTGCTGCTTCTCTCCCACTTTCCAAATGGATAGGCTTGAAGTTATGCTTCTGCCTAAAATGGAATAACTGAATTTACCCTCCCATCGAAAACAAAACAAAGCAACCAACCACCCAACAAACAAAACAGACAAAAGTCATGGCATAAAGTAATAAAGAACAAAGATCCTGAGAATTGTTATTCCGGGAAGATGGGAAATGAGGTGAGCTCTAAAATTTCTCAAGTTTTATTGTCATAAGAATGCTTCTCATTCACAGCTCAGGGAAGGAAATTTCAGGAGGAGTGCAGAGGACTGAGTTGAGAAATCAGGGAGGCCACTGTGGTTAGAATTTGTAGGACATAGTACCAGAGACAAAAGAGCTACAAAGAGAAATCCCTAGAGATCTACAGAGAGACCTTCTATAGAATATTGATCAATGTTTGCATAAAAGGAAACTACCCAAAGCCCAGAATAAACCACCCAACATAGATTATAAGAAACAGTGCCCAATGCTCAAAGGGAATAGTACTTTTTCTGAGTCATGATGGGATATTGGAGAGAATACTCAAAATGATTATGCCTTAAGAGTGGAGAATTAAGTAGTCCTAGACTGAGCAATGCCTTGGATCTACCTAACAAATCATAAAAGCAAGACCCAAGAGGCACAGTTTTCAAGTAATTTCTAACTGCATCTTGGAACCAAACATAAGAATATTTATAGGAATATAAAAATATCTAGTACCCAGCAGAATAACATTAATAATGTCTGGCATTCATTCAAAGATTACTAGGTATGCAAAGAAACAGGAACACGATCCTTAATGAGGAAGATAATCACTTGAAACCAATCCAGAGCTAACGGATGTTACAATGATCAGAAGGCATTAAAACAGGTTATTATAACTATATTCCATATGTTAAAATACAGATGTGAGGGATGAAAAAAAGACCAAAATAGAAATTCTAAACACGGAAACTATCAGATGAAAAACACACTGGGTGGAAATAATGGCAGGTTAGATATTGCAGAAAAAAGACTAAGGAACTTTAAGCATAATAGAAACTAACTGAACTAAAACATGGGGTTGGGGGACAAGACTGAGAAAAAAGTGAAAAAAGAGTAAGTGAACCATGGTCAACTTTATGCAGCCTGATACGGTGTACATGTAGTTCTTGAAGGGAAGAAGAAAGGGGTGGGAGACAGAAAAAAAGTTTTGAAGAAATAGTCAAAAATATTCTAAAGTTGATGGAAACAATAAATCTGTAAATGTAAAAAGTTTAGTAAGCTCCAAGCACAAACAGAAAGTTACACAGAAGCATATCATAATTACATTGCTCAAAATCCATGATAAAGAGAACATCTTAAAAGCAACCAAAAGTGGGGTGCCTGGGGGGCTCAGTTGAGTGTCCAATTTTGGCTCAGGTCACTATTTTGCAGTTCTTGAGTTCAAGCCCTACACTGAGCTCTCTGCTGACAGCTCAGAGGAGCCTGGAGCCTGCTTCAGATTCTGTGTCTCCCTCTCTCTCTCTCTCTCTCTCTCTCTCTCTCTGCCCTCCCGTATTTGGACTTTCTCTCTCTTTCTCAAAAAATAAATATTAAAAAAAATTTAAATATATTAAAAATAAATAAAAGCAACCAGAGGTTAAAAGACACCATACATGTAGAGGTCTTTGATAGCAGATTTCATCTAAAGCAATGCAAGTGAGAAAACAAAGGAACAACACATTTAAAGAACTCAAAAAAAAAAAAAAGGAACAGAAAGAAAACGATAAACCTAGAGCTCTATATCACCAAAAATATCTTTCAAAAATAAAGGTGAAGTAAAAACATTTTAGACATTTTTTAGTTTCAGACATTTAAAAGTGAAGAGAATTTGTCACCAGTGGATGAGCTTCCAGCTACCCATTTGATTGGGCACAGATGATTTGATCATACACAGGCAGACCTTATCTGGGCCAATCAGAATATTTTTTTAGGACTAATATTACAGTGTATGTTAACTAACTGGAAATTTAAATAAAAAATTAAAGTATTTTTCTAGGAATGTGGAACTTGATTAAAGAATATCATGTTAATATGTGAAAATGGGGCTGATGTGTGGAACCCCGGAGGAAAATAACAGGGAAGGTTGTGAGCACGGAAGGAATAGTTAATGAAATGAAACAGAGGTGAGCAGCAGACATTCCCTTGATTCTTGGTGGTCTTCCAATTCTCAGTTCTAGTCTTTCTTGAGACTGAATTTGAATTCTGCATTTGGATTCTGTGAGAAACCATTCTATCTTTAGAATAAATTTACCTCTTTGTAACGTGTTCTTGGATATTTGTCACCAAAAAATCCCAAAATTTTTTATTTTAAAGTAAATACACTGGCGTTGTCACATCTAGACATAAAATCAGAATAGTGAGGATTTAGCATTTTTAGGCCAGTCATCTTTAGGATACCACGGTCTTTTGAACTTTAAGGCCTTGGATTTCTGTTGAGTCATGGGAGAAAAAGATGCTATAGCTTTTAAAGTTCTCTTTCTCACTATGTAGAGTGCCCAGGCAGTCAGAAATTGTTGAAAAAATGAGGAAAATGGTAGCAAGAGTTCTGCAGTTTTGGTGTAAGAGTCCAGGAGAAATTAGAGTTTTCTATGTGCACTATTTGCTTTTCTGGCATCCTTCACAAGATGCCTGTAAGCCCTGGTTGTTATTACTAATAGAATCTTTGACTTTTGCCCTTTCATTTGTCCTTAGTCTATTTAAAAAAAAAGTTTTTATTTTAGGGGCACTTGGGTGGCTTGAGTTGATTGAGCATCTGACTTTAGCTCAGGTCATGACCTCAACAGTTTGTGGGTTCAAGCCCACATCGGGCTCTGTGCTGACAGCTTGGAGCCTGGAGCCTGCTTCCCCTTCGCTCTGTGCCCCTCTCCCAGCTTGCTTGCACGCTCTCTTTCTCTCTACCTCTCTCAAAAATGAATATTAAAAAAAGCAGTATCAATGTGATATGTGCCAGCCTCCGAGTCTTTACCAAATGATTGTTTTGAACAAGTTTTGGTTTCCATGCTTCTGTATTTCTATTCTAGCCATTAGGTTTTATTTTCTTTTATTTAATTCATCAAGATCATAAGCATACTTTTGACCAAATATTTTGCTAGTAAATTGACTAGACTTTAACTTACAATCTTAGGAAATTTAAATCTTTAAACAGTTACTCTTTTTATAATCTTTAATATTCTTGTTTCTAACTGTGTATCTTGTGAACTTTGAATTATTCTTCCCTTTTGGATGATGTGACAGTATTAAAATCTTTTATGAAGGTTCTGGTGATTTTAAATATCCTTTGGGGGTGTTTTGACCTAATTAGAATGGCTCTTTGTGCTATACAGTGTGTTTATCCCCAGGGTAACTGCTACAGAATTTCCCCGTGTGAATGCATTGAAACTTTCCACTTGCCAGATCTTTTATTACATGAACACAATGAAGCAGCATGTGGCCAAAAAGCAGCGAGAGAGATTGCATTGTTCTTGACTTCCTTGAATTAAGACATTTTATTCATCTAGTGTTGTCTACAGATTGTTTAACAGTAATATTGTGAACAAGGGTTTTGCAGCAATAGCTGCATGCACGTGTGTTCATTCTCAATATGTTTGCTGTGCATTTTGTTTAACAGCACATCCTTTCAGAGAAAATTTTACTTTATACTGCAGCTTTTTTAGGTGTATGGCTCTATTAAATATAGCAGTGTAGTCCTTTTAGATATTTAAAGAGCTATCAGGTCATTGTGTTTAAACTTACAGGATACGTTTTCAGTGTTTGCATTTATTAATACTCCATATTTGTGATTGACAGCAGAATATGTATGCTATTTGCTTGATCATTTGCAGTATACGTTTTTACCTAACCATTTTCAATTTTTTTAAATGCAAGTAGATATTTACACAGAAATGAGAAAGAATCACTTGAAGTTAAAAAAAAAAAAGCAGGTCATGTTCTGTTTGGTTGCTGTCAACACATCAACTTGAGGCCATGTGATGTTTGTTGAAAGTAAACAGTTGTGATGAATGTAGTATTTTTATGTACCTTGGCCTCTGGGAGGCAGCATGATCTAGTAAAATTTCTGCATCTGAATAAGAACACAAGTTTCCTTTGTCATTTTCCTTTGTCATTTTAAGAACTTTTCAGTATGAAAACATTTGCTCTCTGATTCATAAAGTTATATTGGGAACAAATAACAGCTGATAGTCACACACTACTAAAGAAGGAGGTTTTGTGATTGTGTTGTTCTCTGTGTGAGTATTTAAAAAGGAAAAGGAGTTATTGTGATTGCCATAGCAATAGCCTAACGATTGAGAAAGCAAAGGAATTAATAATTTTAATGGATGGGTACTTTTCCATCTGCAGATCACAGTTTTCTCATGTAAATGCTCTGTGAGCTTTACAATCATGAAGAGTTTGGGACTCATTTCTAGCTGGTGTTTTTGCTAGAATACCATGTTAAGTGTTTAAATATAATATGAATAAAATCATGGGCAAGTGTTATAGCTCTCTTATGCCTATTATTAAAAGCTATCTAAAATATGCTGAAATTGAAGAGATGCATTATGACAATATTTTCAATGTAATTATACTTTTGAGTGTAATTAAAATGCATTCATGACCTACAATTATTGTTGGCTTCAGGAGAACAGGAATTGTGAATGTGTTGTCAGGGGACAGTGGGACAGCAGCCATCCTTTATCTATTTTTCTTTTCCTGTTTTCATGGCACTTGAATAAATGTTATTTAGTGACTTGGATGAGAATAATACAGTAAAAGAATAATGCCTCTTGGGTTTGCTGAAATTGATTGCTACCTTTAGGAGAATTTATTCTGCTAAACTTCAAAAGGTGGTTCAGAAGTCAAAGGAACTGGTGGGAAGATTTATTTATAATCTTATTTATGAGACTTGGGGTGCCTGGGTGGCTCAGTCAGTTAAGTGCCCGGGTTCGGCTCAGGTCATCATCTCACTATTTGTGGGTTTGAGCCTCACGTTGGGCTTTGTGCTGACAGCTAGCTCAGAGCCTGGAGCCTGTTTCAGATTCTGTGTGTCTCTCTCTCTGACCCTCCCCTGCTCATGCTCTCTCTTTCTCAGAAATAAATACAAAACATTTAAAAATTTTTTAAAAAATTTTATTTATGAGACTAATATTGTTATTTTCATGAATTTAATTTTGGGTCTGTTTCAACCCCAATCTCATAGAGTTTGGGTCCTACTCTTTTGACCTTGAATATACTTAATCCAGAAAAAATTATCCAATTACTGAAAGAATTGATAAATGTGAAGGAAAATTAGAGTGCCGTGTATTCTAAAGAAGTCCAGCAGTTCTTTTTCCATAAAAGGATGCAGTCCTTTAAAATGGAAGTCTGAAAATATAACCTGGTATTTTCTCATTTGAATGGTCTGAGATTTCCACCTCTCTTTTTGTATTTGATTCACAAAGGTCTGCAGTCAACTAATGAGCTGGGCTTCCTTTGCCTTTTTTTTTTTTTTTAACATTCTGGTTAAATGTTCAATGTTTCTGCATTCAAAGGGCGATATCTGGGACAAAATGGAAATGGGGGAACATGAACTGGTATAGCCTGTTCTGACTTATGTAATGATTAGGCATGTGCTTGAAGGAATTAAAGCATCTCAAAGTCTTCAGATTTTAGAAAGCAAAATGGGGCTTCAATTACCAACTTTCCTTGTATTCTACATTATGTCAACAGTAAGTTACTTACAGGAAAACATAATTTCTACCAAGAAAAACAGTGTCTCAAAGTGTTCTATTTCAACATTGTCTTGTTTTTCTTTTAACCATAAATCAGTTATATGAAGGAGAATTATTGTGAAATATTTTGTATTTTAGCCTAAGTATATCTAGGATTATTTTTCCCATTAATTTGGGACTGCTACACCTAAAATAATCATGACTAAAAGTTGTGTACTAGTGCTCTTAAAAGGAAGAATTGTAGTAATAAGATCATTTTTCTTACCATTTACAGCTGTCTTCATTTTGAAGCTAGCCTATGCAATGAATGCTACAAGTATACGTTATAAATATACTGTAATGTTTATAGAGTGTGGGGGGAAATTTCGAATATCTAGTTGCAAGGGTCTTTTGTAAGAAAACATGGCCTGTGCTTGATTTGTCAAATATGGAATAAGATGTACTATTAGAGCATTCAGTGTGATCCAAGGATGTCTTCAGTGGACGCAGCCCTCTAGGGTTGTGTTCTGTGGGTGTTTATTTGTGAGTACATGTACATGTATATGGGCTGGGCTGTTTCATTAAAAACAGTCCGTTTATTAGGCACTATTAAAAAGATTACATTGGGGGCCCCTGGGTGGCTCAGTTGGTTATGTGTCCGACTGTGGCTCAGGTTATGACCTCACAGTCTGTGAGTTCAAGCCCCGTGTTAGGCTCTGTGCTGAGAGCCTGTTTCAGATTCTGCATTTCCCTGTCTCTCTACCCCTTCCCTGCGCATGCTCCGTGTCTCTCTCTCACTCAAAAATAAACATTAAAACATTAAAATAACATTTGCATTGTTATTTATGCCCAGAACAGTATGTAGCATATACAGACAGAATGCAAATTTCAGTGGAAATCAAGTCCTAAGGCTTAAAGGTACCTTGAAGAGTGGCCAGTGCTTCAGCCCTCCAGCTCTGCTCCCACAGGCTGGGGTGAAGAGTTCTATTTTAAAATTGAATAATTAAGTGATTAATAATTAAGGACAGGGTTGTTCTTCCTTTTTTAAAATTAGATAATGAGTAGAATTTCTTCATTAAAAAAGTTTTAATGCAGTTTCTTTTAACCTTTGTCACTTCTTGCCATTTGTTGGCCTGAGAATACTAACTGAATTCACGGTGAAATCTGTATAGGTACATATGAATGCATATTAATGGAAAAATGCAAATAGCTCACTTTTTTGTGGCCTTGTTTGCTTGTGGCTGTGATTTTCTTTTTTCTAATAGGTATAGTATGGTTAAATTTTCTGGTAATAAGAGTCCTCTGTGTGTGATAGAACTGAACTTAGTAGGTTAATCAATATTTTACTCACAGGAACATGTTCTGCAAAAAGCATCATGAATTTCAATCTTTCCATGACCCAGACAATTATTAGAGCCAGTGATCTGGTCTGCTGTTTGTTCTTACCAATGAAGCCCAGAGAGCTTTAATGACTCCATTGAGGTCAATGAACAAAGATTGGTAGGATTAAGGCTCTAAAATTTGGCTTCTGACTTTATGTTCATTATTCTAGATTTAACAGCAATACTTCACAAATATAACTGAATTTGGAAGGAGCTCTTTTTTTTTTTTTTAAATAATCATCTATTTGATAATGTAATCCCTATTTTTACAGATGAGGAAACTGGTTCACAGAGTTTAAGGGATTTGCCTAAAGTTTCCTAAACTACTCGTTACAGAAGAATTCAGGTCTCATCCTGGGATTGCTAGTCCTTTCTTCATAAAACTGGCTATCAGTAGGAGAGAAATTATCAACAGGAATGAGGATGCTTTCAGAAGTCTGTCGAGTCACCATTTCATTAAAATTAACTTTTCAAGGATTTAGATGCAGGAAGAGCTGGGCCAGCTGGTAGCTATTTGAAAGAGATTTGGTTGGTAAATTGTGGTTATTTGGGGGATATTTGACTATTGCTATTAGAAGGTTCACAAACAAAATTAATTTTTTTTTAAGTTTTTGTCTTAATTTAAAAATTTTATGCCCTTCAACAAAAATAAAGCTTGGAAAGAATTCAGCCAAGTTGNAAAACAAAGATGCATAATTAAATACACACACACAAAAAAATAAAGCTTGGAAAAATCAAGCATGCATTTAAAAATCTAAAAGTATTTTCAAGGAACATAGATAGTTTTGAAAGAGAGTATCTCTGATTAGATTGTACAGCTGATTCAATTTAGTGTCTTATTTATTCCTAAAGTATTTTTCTGCTGTAATTTTTCTGTTCTTTGAAATTCTTAATTTGATATTTAAAAGAGTTTTTATTTTTGAAAAAACAGTTCAGTTAAAAACTAGATTGTTGCCCCTGTAGTGTCAGACTATGGATGTTCTGATTATTGCTGCGACTTAGAAAGACTTAAGACTGGGTGTGGGTTACTGGACTGTGTCCATTGTGTGAAAATTCATTGAGCGTGATATGTGCACTTTCCTCTGTGAATATTGTGTTTCCATTAAAAATGGGGATAAATAAAACTCCTGTGGAGCAAATACGTTTCTTGAATGGCTAATCTTAACTTTAAAAGTTTGATTGTTGTCATTAGATGGAATCATTATTTTGCAGCTTTGCCAGCTCTCTTTTTAACATTTGAAGGTTTACTTTTCCACAAAAGTTGCAGTGAAAATGTCATCATAATATAGCAGTAAGTTGTTTATTACCATGTGACGCACTGATATAGGAGCTGCTGGGAAGAAGCATGAAATCTTTCCAGGCCAGTTTATGAAGTAAAACTGGACATTTGAACTGGAGTTTGAAGGATTAGTAAGAGGTTATCGAACAGGAATAAGGAAGGTAAGTGTACTCTCGGTGAAGGAGATAACACCTGATACAAGGAGCTGAGAAGCATCCTGACCCTAGGCTTTCATCATACTTTGCATGAATCTCCATTGGAGTACTTTTCACATTATCCTGGAATCTTATTTATTTGATTATTGTGCTGGGAGTCTGGACTTTCATGGGCAATAACTGGGTCTTCTTTATCTTCCCCAATGCCTGGCATATAATAGGTAGCCAATAAATGCTTGCTGAATGGGTGAAGCTATGCAAGACCATGTGTTAGAAACATCTGACAATAAAGCTTAGTGTGGGCATTGGTAAGAGGGAAAGCTGGATACAGATAATATCAAGGTTTGGGGTGATGGGGGAGTTCGGAGCTGACAGCCAAGAAGGAATTCTTGAGGTGGGCAGAAGGAGCTGCACTAGGGTTGTGAAGAATGACTGGTTATAATATACCATGGACTTGGGGGAGGTAAAGTCAAAAGTGAAGTTCTCAAAGAGATTTTCATATGCTAAAGACTCAGATTACTGGAGGCCTAGTTGTCTAGCTAAAGTTGTTTTTCCCCTCTAGCAAAGTACCAACATGAAGACAAGTAAGGAGTTTCTGGAATTTAGGCTATTGATGGGATTACCTTTTTCTTATAAACCGGTGGAGACTCTTATCAGTTGAACCACTTGTTTTCCTTGTCCTTTCCCATTCTTGAGCAGCTGGGAGTATTCAAGGAATATCATACATAGCACACTCCTGGGTTTGTGTGTGTGTGTGTGTGTGTGTGTGTGTGTGCGCGCGCGCGCGCACGCGCTAGCTTGTACTTTGCCCTTAGCGTGCCTTATACTCCCTCACCAGTATCCTTCTCCATATCATAGACTTTTTATGCAAGGCTAAAGGGTTTACATTTACCCTGTAAGGAGTTGTCTGCCACTGAGGATATCTGAGAAGAAAGTGAGTAACATGATCAGACTTGTAATTTAGAAAGGTAACAGGTTGAGGCCATGCAGAACGTACACTGGAGGAGGCTGTATTAAAAGTTTAGGCCAAGTGGGGTGTAAAGTACATGTATACTTAGGGATATGTAAGACAATCCAGGTGTTAGAAAATGCTCAAGCTTCTGTTTCTTGTTTAAAAATCTTTACCTGCATTTATAATGTATGCCGAAAAATCATGTTAGTTATTGTATATGTCGATAGTGACTTCCTAGTCTGAATGTCACATATTCACATCCATGTGGTAGGTAAGGCTTCCTGAAAAGAGAAAGGCAATTCCACGACTCAGAAGGCACAACAGGGGGTTTTGTTTACTTTTTGCTTTTAATATTTTGCNCTCCAGTGAGCAAGGGGTAGAGAGAAGAAGAATCCCAAGAGGGGAAGAGAGAGAGAGGGGCTCAAGTTCACCCCAAGTGGGGCTCATGCTCATGGGATGTGAGACTTGAACTCGTGAACTGTGAGATGATGATCTGAGCTGAAGTCAGATGGTAACTACTGAACCACCCAGGTGCCCTGAACTTTATAGTTCTTGTGTGGTCGGTTCAATGGATTTACAGAATATATTGTCTAGCTTTAAACTCTCACAAAATGGTGCATCAATGTAAAAATACTCTTAAGAAAACCATAGTTTGAAGATAAGCCTGACAATAAAACCCAAATAAATAAGTAAATAGTACAGTTTACACTTCTATTAGTTCTGAGTCACCTTATGAGGCAAAAACAGTGACTGTTTAACCCAACAGGACAAGCAGGTGACCAAGAAACTAAAATCAGAATTATCGCTGGGGGACCTGGGTGGCTTAGTCGGTTAAGCGACCGACTTTCGCTTAGGTCATGATCTCGCGGTTCGTGGGTTCGAGCCCCGCGTCGGGCTCTGTGCTGACTGCCAGCTCAGAGCCTGGAGCCTGTTTCAGAGTCTGTGTCTCCCTCTCTCTCTGACCCTCCCCTGCTCACGCTGTCTCTCTCTCTCTCCTAGAAATAAGTAAAAATATTTAAAAAAATAAAATCAGAATTATCGCAAAGATTCTTTGAAGTCTGGATGCACATCCAGTGTGAAGTATGAATTTTGACTTTTAAGCTTTACCATGCTTTGAGATATTAAGTAATATGAAGCCAATGTTTAAGACTGCTTTTCGGGGCTCCTGGGTGGCTCGGTTGGTTAAACATTTGACTTTGGCTTAGGTCATGATCTCCCCAGTTGTGAGTTCAAGTCCACATCAGGTCTCTCCTGATGGTGTGGAGCCTGCTTAGAATTCTCTCTCCTTCTCTCTGCCCCTTCCCCACTTGTGCACCAATCTCTGTCTCTGTCTCTCTCAAGGTGAATAAATAAACTTAAAAAAATTAAAGAAAAATAAGCTGCTTTCATTTTATCTTCATAGGCTTTTACTAAAAGTTCTACTTTTGTGTATTTTTAAATACATTAGTACAGTAGTACACATGTAATTTATAAATGCTCAAGTCCTGGGGTGCAGAGTCAGACATTTTAATGGGTTGTATGAAAAAAAAAATTAACAGGATTGGTTTCAAGAAAGACGCTGAAAAACTAAGGCAACAAAGGGTTGGTTATATGAGGATCTATTTAGATTCTACAAGGTATTGTAGACCTTATGGTTTCCTTTGTATATATTTCATGATATAATGTTAATGATAATCTTGTGAAATTGATATTATCATTTTATAATAATAAGTGAAACCAAGGCTCACAGAAGTGCAATAGTGTGCCCAGGATCACAATTACTATATTGCAGATTGAGTATTTCAGCCTACGTCTCTTAAAATTTCGTGGATTTTCTATATATTGTTTCTATTGAATGGCTGGGCATTTTAAAATGCTATGAATTGAGATAAAGAATACAAGCAGTTCATTTTCTCAAGTAGATTACTAGTGAATTTGTTATGAAGTTGTATTTGTGGTAACCATACATGATGTGTGTTACTTGTTCCTGTGTCTGAAGCTCCGAAAATTATTCATCGTGTTCAAAGTTAATATTGATTTTTCTGAGTTTTTGTATGATAATAGCATATCCAGTTAGGAAAAATATTTTTCCTTTGGAAAAGTCATTCCTATTTTGAATCAGGAACATATAGGGAGAAAAAACATAAGCACTATTCAAGCAACTAAAACTGATGTAAATAAAAAATTTACTGATGCACTTAATTAAGCCCTTCTCAGCTAAAGGTTTGCATGGCTCCTTATGTATCTCCAGGCTTCTAATAAAACTTTTCAAATGATTTCTTCAGTCTTAGAAGCTAACAGGATAATGAAAACTGCCTCAGAGCTTAAGAGGCTTTACTCCATGAGTTTAGTAGTAATATTTCCCTTGATTCATTTGTTTCTCTGTTTCTTTTGATGTTTTTTTGCCAGGTACTTTATTTACTTGCTGTGAATTTATACAACTAGCAGAAGTGGAATTTGAGTCCACATATTTGCACAGAGTACTAAGAGATGCTATAAAGCAAACAGAAACCTTCCTGGGGGAGTTTCAAGAATGCTGTGTATTTTTTAAATGGAAGTATCTGCTTGTTTCCAGTTTATGCCCTCTGCCCTGTGACTGTTATTTTCTGTGTCTTTTTAAAGGTTTTAACTACGACCTTTTTCTTATGAATTTGGTTTGATTTCTGCATAATATCAGGTGGCTAATAACAAGGTAAACACCGTATCTCTGTCATAGGAAAGTTGGTAGAAAATTTACTTTTCCAGCCTTAAATGCCTTCAGAGCTTACTCCATGGTTTGCGTTTTTCTGGCAATTGCTAAATTTGATAATGCATTATTTTGTTTTCTGCTTATTCCTTTTTCATCTGTGAGGAAGCTCCTATATAATTGCATTCAAAATGAAACTTAATTTTCATCTAAGTTTCCAAATATTTTTAAAAAATAGACAAAAGGCTGGAGACAGTTTGTAAGTGCAGGAATGCTTGGGACTCTAGCTCTCTAAAGCTGTGCCCCCTACCCCCCACTCCACCCCCATGCCTCCAGTTGTTTCAATAAAATATAGCCAATGTGATGATAAGGGAGAGAATGCACATGCTAGACACAGTGCATAGCTGTTAGTGCACATTGTAGAATGTATCATTCCCATATTACATTGGAGGAAGCTAGGCTTCAGAGAATTTCTGTGTGTTTTCAAGGTTGTACCCTCAGTAACTGACAAAGTGGGGATTGACTTCTGACTGTGGTACCATTGCTCTAATTTTTCTTGGGAAAGATAACCTGTATATATGTATAAGAAAAGCCTTAGCTTGGTGTCTGTCACATGGTAGCTTTAAAAAAAATTTTTTTAATGCTTAGTTTTGAGAGAGAAAAAGAGACCGTGAGTGGGGGAGGGGTAGAGAGAGAGGGAGACCCAGAAACTAAAGCAGGCTCCAGGCTCTGAGCTGCCAACCTAGAGCCCAACACGGGGCTTGAACTCACAAACTGTGAGATCGTGAACTGAGCTGAAGTGGGAGGCTTAACCAGCTGAGCCACCCAGGTGCCCCATATGGTAGGTTCTTAATATAAATTCTCCTCTTTTTTCTGAACTTCTCTCCCTCTCACTGAAACAATTAAAAAAAAAAAAACCCCACAAAGGGGGTTAGCGCTATTTCCTCCCTGGATTAAAAGGAAGGAAATGTGCTAAATACCCTTATGCTGCTTTCATCCCTTTTTGGCTAAGCATCAGGGAACCATTCATAGAGTGCTTTTCTTATCTTTTTACTCTTGTTATTGAAGTACAGTTGGGACACAATGTTACATTAGTTTCAGGTATACAACATGGTGATTCAGCAACTCTGTACATTCTGATGTGCTTATCATTAAGTGTAACTACCATCTGTCACCGTACAACATTGTTACAATATTATTGACTGTATTCTCGATGCTGTACTTATTGTCCCCATGACACTCCTCACAGAGAGTTTTTCTATTTTGAATATAAAGTAGGAGCCAACAGAGAGCTGATGAAAGCTAGGGGCCATTTGACCCCTTACTAATAAGGATTGTTAAAGCTTTGTTTTTTTAATAAGTTAGCATTTCTAGAGCTTACCTTTGCATATAAGGCCAGGAGAGTCCTGCTGCAAAGAAAGAAGTAAGGGAGAGTTCTGATAAGTTTTGGATAGCAAACTCAGATATATTAAGTAGTGAAAAGTCTCCTCAGGGCCTGTGGGCATATGGGAATAGTTCATGGGGTGCCATTCATATATGCTAGATTGTGAACGCTCCTTCAGGCCCCCTAGAGTTGTGTAGCACAGTGGCATTGAATCTAGTAGATGGATAATTTCTTTTATTATTTTTTTTAATGTTTATTTTTGAGACGGGGGGTGGGGTGGGGGAAGGGACAGGATTGGGGGACAGAGAATCCGAATTAGGCTCTGCCCTGACAGCAGAGAGCCCAATATAGGGCTCAGACTCATGAACCATAAGATCATGACTTAAACCGAAGTTGGATGTTTAACTGACTGAGCCACCCAGGATAATATCTAAGAAGAGGTCATTTTCTACTTGTGTGAGTCTTTAAGTCTCTTTAAAATCCTGTCCGTATGTTTTACCATTTAAACAAAGGTTAGCAAATATACTGGCTTCTCAACTGGAAGTTCAGGTTGTCTCAATGGAGACCAGCTGGCTTTGCCAGGTAGGAGGCATCTGAAGGCCAGAGTCTGGGAGGGAGCTGGGGGTGTCAGTCTGTCTCAGCAGGTGGCTGAGGAAAAAACTTGATTGGCTGAGGGAACAGCCCTTGAACACAAGGAGTCAACATTTGCTCTGGTCATGTGAATCCTTGCTGCCACTAGGTGGCAGGACAGGCAAGAATTCTAGGCAGACCTATAAGGTTGGGAAGCCGGGTCAGCCATACTTGCGGGGGTGGGAGAGGGCATAGCCAGTCAGGGTGCTGCAGAGAAAGAATATGTGCCCTAGAGTTTATTCTTCTGCTACTTATCTTAATTCTGTCCTTATTTTAATTCTGATAAAGTTTCCGGTGATGGAATTTGCTACTTAGAATGTGCCCTCTTAAAGGCACGAATCATAAAATCTTAGCTATCAGAAGCTGCAAAGTTCTGCCATCAGGGAGGTAAGACACTGTTATACAAAGAGAGGTCCATAGAAGTTGGCTTTCCCAAGATCTTACAGCAAGTCACTGGTGGTTTTAGTTCTTTGCGTTCCATTTCTGTGCCAATCAGGCTATTGTTTTGAGTGCATCTATTTATGGAAAAAGCTAGAGACTGGAGGATGTTCTAAATTGTGCCTTTTGGTTATCCATAATCCTAAATGTGGGCCCTATTCTGGCCAAGGCAGGCACTGCTGGTCAAGAGGTGGTAACGACCAACCTTATCAGTCCTGTGACTACAAGAAAATGACTTTTGTTAGGTTATGACTTAAAATGCAGAACTATGAAATCTAGCTACCACATTGTGATACTTACAGGATTAGGTGAGTTAAAGGGGAAGTCTAGATGTGTGCCTGGCATATAATGTATAAAATATTTTTTTTTTCTCTGTACTGTCCTCTCCCTAATGATTCTTTCATATCTGTTTCTTGACTTGGAGATATATCAGTTATTTGGGCATTTTATTTTATTTATTTTTTTAATGTTTATTTATTTTTGAGACAGAGAGACAGAGCATGAGTGGGGGAAGGGCAGAGAGAGAGGGAGACACAGAATTGAAACAGGCTCCAGGCTCTGAGCACTCAGCACAGAACCCGATGTGGGCCTCGAACCCATGAACCATGTGATCATGACCTGAGCCGAAGTAGGACGCTTAACCGACTGAGCCACCCAGGCGCCCCGTATTTTAATGATCAGCTGGATGAAAGTGCTCAAGGAGGAGGAAGAACTTTCTTTTCTTTAATTTTTAATTACTTATCTATTTATTTTAAATTTTTATTTATTTTTGAGAGAGAGAGACAGAGCGCAAGTGGGGGAGGGGCAGAGAGAGGGAGACAGAAACCGAAACAGGCTCCAGGCTCTGAGCTGTCAGTACAGAGCCCAATGAGGGGCTCAAACTCACCAACTGTGAGATCATGACCTGAGCTGAAGTTGGATGCTCAACTGACTGAGCCACCCAGGCGCCTCGGAAGAACTTTCTTTTAAACAGTCCAGCTTTTTGTTTTTAAATTTCTTTTTAAGTTTATTTATTCTGAGGGGGGGCAGGGGGAGAGGCAGAGAAAGAAGGAGAGAGAGAATCCTAAGCAGGCACCTCAGCCCATGGGGCTCAGTCTCACACACTGTGAGATCATGACCTGAGTTAAGATCAAGAGTCAGACACTGAACTGACTGAGCCACCCAGGTGCCCCAGCAGTCCAGCCTTTTAAACTGTCTTTTATAATAGCAACGACTTTTTAAAAAGTAGTGTTATTGTCTGTTACTTATTTTCAAAAGGAGAGCAGTCAGTAACTGTGCTTTTGAATAGTGATGTTCAAACTTTTTAACCACAACCCAGTACAGCACTACCAGTACAGGCTACACTGTGTGAGCCTGTGTGTATCTGGAATAAAACTTAGCCTTTCTGTGTGCTTACATACTCTATTTTCTGCAGTATCTGCTGATGGGGAGAAACCACAGTTTGAAAAATCTTATGCCTTAGAGAAAAAGATGATAAGAAAACATTCTTTTTTGACAGATTGCAAATATCCAGGGCCAATTTTATTTTATTTTATTTATTATCCTTTAAATGTTTTATTTATTTCTGAGAGAGAGAGACAGACAGACAGATAGCGTGAGCAGGGGAGGGTCAGAGAGAGAGGGAGACACAGAATCCAAAACAGGCTCCAGGCTCTGAGCTGGCTGTCGGCACAGCTCAACGCGGGGCTCGAACCCATGAGCCGTGAGATCATGACCTGAGCTGAAGTCGGAGGCTCAACCGACTGAGCCACCCAGGCACCCCGATCCAGGGCCAATTTTAAAATGAGAAGGTGTTAGAAGGTGGAGGAGCGACAGTCAAGTATCTCTCAGAGAGGGTACTTGGAGACCAGAAACAAAGCAGGCCACTCCATATAACTTTACACAGAGTTGTATTCAGGGTCACTTACCGACATGGGGGGTAGGGGTGGGGGGCGATAGGAGGAAAGTCCCTGTTACCTGCAGAGTTATTCTCAGCAAAATCCAGACCTTTTGTCCACAGATTGTATGGAGCAAGGGGACATGCAGAGGGCACTGTAAGTGACACTAAAGGTTGACATGCACCTCAAAAGGCTTGCACACACCTAATTAACAGCTACCCTTTAACGAAATCTTATGGTGCTACCTGTGTGTCAGGAAAGAAGGAAGCCCATGTCATCTCTAACAGAGTCGTGCGAAGCCAAAACAAGCCTAAACCCATTCTGGCCTTGGCAAGTATCCCTCATGTATGTATGTTAATCTCCAAGGGACCTGAACACATAGCCCCAAGAGAGGTCATTGAGCAAACAGGAACAAGATGGAGGGCCAAGATGGAGTCAGTATTGTCAGCACTCCCACAGAAGATTCTACCTCTTAAAATATGCAAATTTGGGTCCTAGACCTCGGTGCACCAAACGGGGCATTGTCATTTCCTTTTTTTTTTTTTTCTTTTTCTTTTAGAAGGAGAGAGCATGGGTGGGAGAGAGGGGCAGAGGGAAAGAGAGAGAGAGTGGATCTTAAGCAGGCTTCATGCTCAGCACAGAGCCCAATACAGGACTTGGTCCCATGACCCTGGGATCGTGACCTGACCCAAAATCAAGAATTGGGTGCTCAATCAACTGAACCACCTAGGCGCCCTAGGAGTTGTCATTTTCATCAGCTCTCCCTGCATGCACTTGTGCCAGGGCTATGATTTCAGGCGGTGAGAACTGAAAGAAAATGCAACATAGGTACTGTGAATCACAGCTAACGGTGTTGCTAAAACTTTTACTCACCCTGTATTTCTTCCGTGGGTAGGCTTTAAACTTCCTTCTTGCAGTTCTTGGATCAGTGGCTTGTGTTAACTCCAATTGCCTTGCAAATCCACTTAGATAGCTTTGGAAATTCAGGTGCGAATCAAACTGACTGCCTCCTCACTGCTGATGGAATAGGGCAGCAGTGTTGACTAGTGCTGCCTTGCTCCTAACTTGGTGTGTGTGACCTCAGTTGCTCCTCATAACCCTGTGAGAGAAAAGATAAAATTGGCTTTTTTGTTCAGTAGGACCACCAGTACCAAAAAGCAAACAAGCAAAGAAAACCCAGGTATCTAACAGGTTAGCTAGCTTGTTCCAAGTCACATTGCTAGCAGAGGAGGGCAGAGCATAAATTCGAGTCTGCCTTACTACTAAAGATCTTGATAATAAAGCCTTTTACAATATGAAATAAAAAACATCAGTGTCAGGAATATTTTTATTGTGGATTAAATACAATAAATATTAAGATGGCTTCATTTGGAGGAACACTGATACCATCCCCACAAATAATTTTTCCTCCTCTGTGCAGCAGACTTGGAAGCCTCTGGTAAATGCCTGTGTTTCATGGTTTGTCTTGACTGGTTTTTTTTGTTGTTGTTGTTGTTGTTTGTTTTTCTGAAAAACCCGTGAAGTAGTGGGGGAGGTGGTATTGTTGGCAATACTGAGGTCTGAAAAGGTTGTGTGAGAATTGAAATGAGAACTCAGATCTTCTGACCACCTGCCCATGTCTCACAGAAGCATTAATCCAAGTGGGCAGAGTAATTGAATGTTTTGGGTAAAGGCTCAAGGTCACAATGGCAGAGGAAGAGGACCACACAATGTATTTCCTGTTTGAGTTTAGAACATAGCCATATCAAGGCTGTGTTTGGTCAGTGTTCTATAAAGCAACCTCATAACAGACAGACTTGCCTATTTCACATAGCCAATACATAGCCAGCTCAACGGGTAGAAATGTTATCTGAGTTGTGATTTTTCCTTTCTGTCCCCAGTTTCTTTTAAAGTTTTTGCTAAGTACTTACTTTTTTATGTTTTTTATTCATTTCTGAGAGAGAGAGAGAGAGAGAGAGCAGGGGAGGGTCAGAGAGAGAAAGGAGGTATAGAATCTGAAACAGGCTCCAGGCTCTGAGCTAGCTGTCAGCACAGAGCCTGATGTGGGGCCCGAACTCATGAACCGTGAGATCATGACCTGAGCCGAAGTTGGACGCTTAACCTACTGAGCCTCCCAGGTGCCCCTGCTAAGTACTTATTGACATGCAACACAATAAACCATGCTATGTGAATAAACATTGGATTCATCAATGACTTTTAAGTGTATTTGGCCTCATCCAGCTGAAATTTATGATTCTACAAATGATTAAAGAAAAAGGTTAAGTATAATAGGGTATTTATACCATAACCATAGAAAGGCTGATTAAATTTTATTTTTTAAAATTTAAAAAAGTTTTTAAAAATGTTTTTTATTTATTTCTGAGAAAGAGAGCATGAGCAGGGGAGGATCAGAGAGAGAGGGAGACACAGAATCTGAAACAGGCTCCAGGTTCTGAGCTGGCTATCAGCACAGAGCCTGACGCAGGGCTCAAACCCACGAACCACGAGATCATGACCTGAGCCAAAGTCAGACGCTTAACCAACTGAGCCACCCAGGCACCCTGAAAGGCTGATTAAATATTAAACAATAAGGAGAATGGATAAAATTTACTAAGAGTTTCCTATGTGTCAGGCAGTGTTCAAGGTGTTTTACCCATTTTAGCTTATGAAATCTCCTTAACACCCCATTGAATACTGTTCTAGTTTTTACAGATGAGGAAACCAAGCCACTAGTAGGTTAGATTAATAAACTAATAGCTTCATAAACTTGAAGGTCATAGTTTGATAAGTGGTAAAGCAAGTATAATCTGACTTCAGATCTTATGCTTTTGATACTGTTACATAACCTCCTTGTGTAACAGAAATTAAACTAAGTTAATAGAAAATGTGTTCTAATTGTAGTTTTATTGTTAATTTACAATCTGAACTTATGCAAGTCACTTAATCTCTTTTTACCTCTGTGTCATCATCTGTGAAGTGTGTATAATATCTATTCTGCTATAACTTCAATTTGTGATAGGAATTACAAGCTAGAGTGGTATAGTGACCTAGGGCAGGATACACTGGAAATGAGAGACGATGAGGAAGAGGTAGAGACAATAGAAAGTGCTAGAAAGTATATGTTTTAAAAGCTTATATGCAAGAAATATTTCACAATGTTGTTTTGGTGGGAGAAAATAAGTGCCAACATGGCAATTGTCATGGTAGGTTGCAGGAACCATCTTCATGGGAAGATGGGTGGCAGGGAGCCGAAAGTGGAGGCTGGAGAAGTAGCACTGTGAGTGATCAGACGGATGTATAGGGATGCCCTGTGGGTGGTGCTGCTCAGCGGGGACAGGCCACATTGGTCAGCAGCAAGATGAGAGAAGGTTGATGTGGTGGGGGAAGTTAGGATGAAGCATAACCACAAAAGTGGTATGTATGTATGTATGTGCCTCTTCAAATCAGCATTTTTGTATCCTTTGGATACAAAATTTTGAGGAACCTTCATACTGTTGTGCTGTACCAGTTTGCATTCCTACTAACAGTGTAAAAGGCTCCCCCTTTCTCCACATCCTCACCAACATCTGTTCTTTCCTGAGTTGTTAATTTTAACCATTCTGAGAGATGTGATGTATGTATATGTGTGGGTATATGTGTGTATATATATATGTATATGTATATACACACACATACACATTTAATGTTTGTTTATTTTTGAGAAAGAGAGCACATAAGAGTTGGGAGTGGGCAGAGAGGGGGGGTCAGAGGATCCAAAGCGGGCTCCACACTGACAGTAGCAAGCCCGACACAGGGTTCAAACTCACAAATTGTGAGATCATGACCTGAGCCGAAGTTGGATGTTTAACCAGCTGAGCCACACAGGTGCCCCACAAGTGGTATATTTACAGTGGGTCATTTGCTTAACCAGGCAAATGTTGGTGGAGGAGATAGGAACTGGGTAGAGAAGTTCCATAACTCTTTAGGTTGATATTTGATAATACTGAGTTATTTTGAGGCAGGCATGAAGAATTCAGTCATTTGTAATGAAGAATAATGTGTGTGATGCTCCGAATCAGAGGTCAGTGTGCTTTCTACCACTGTCTGTTGTCTCTGCCTCTAGTTTTCCTCTCATTTCCACAGTGGCCTCAGCAGGTCATTGCTGAGGCCGATTTATCTAATTGTGTGATTTTTATAACATGTGTGTGCTTTTAATCTTGGAGCAGAGTACCAACTACTTTCAGGTCTCTTTCTCTTCTTTGGAATCAAATAAGTAAGGGATAATAAGGTCTGCCTAGCTATATCCTATTCCAGGCATATTCGTGTATCCCTGAAACAACAGGATTTGCTGAAGAACACCATGGTGGGAAGAAAGGTTGGGCATGCCCTGATCAGGAGAGGCCGAGAGTCCCTGAGTGATTCTTCCTGTGCACATACCAAACTGCTGGTAGCCAGGCTATGATGTCCCAAAGGGAGTCCCTATATACAGAGGATTTTCTAGAGAACTAAAACCAGTAGAGCATATGGGTGTGTGTATGTGTGCATGTGTATTATGAGAAATGGGCTTGTGTGTTTATGGAGGCTGGGCAGTCCAAATCTGCAGTGTGGGCCAACAGGCTTCAAACCAGGAGAGCCAGTAATGTAGAGGAAGTCTGAAGGTAAACTGCTAGAGACTTCTGTCTTGGGAAGTCTGATTTTTGTTGCTGTCATTGTCACAGCTCTTGTTCCGTCTGGGCTGTCACTGAACAAGGCCTTACACGGTATGGAGGGTAGTCTGTTTACTCAAAATTCACTGATTTTTTAAAAAATTTAAATCCAAGTTAGTTAACATATAGTGCAATAATGCTATCAGGAGTAGAATTTAGTGGTTCATCACTTATGCATAACATTCAGTACTCAACACATCAAGTGCCCTTCTTAATGTGCCATCACCCATTTAGCCCATCCCCCCCCAACTAGCACCCCTCCTACAACCCTCAGTTTGTTCTCTGTATTTAAGTTTCTTAGGGTTCGCCTCCCTCTCTGTTTTTATTTTATTTTTTCCTTCCCTTCCCCTATGTTCATCTGTTTTGTTCCTTAAATTCCACATATGAGTGAGATCATATGGTATTTGTCCTTCTCTTACAGAATTATTTCACTTAGCATAATACATTCTAGTTCTGTTCATGTTGTTGCAAATGGCAAGATTTCATTCTTTTTTTTTTTTACCACTGAGTAATATTGCGTGTGTGTGTGTGTGTGTATACATATATATATATATACACATACATACACACACACACGCCACATCTTCTTTATCCATTCATTGGTTGATGGAAATTTGGGCTCTTTCCGTAATTTGGCTATTGTTGATAGTGCTGCTATAAACATTGGGGTGCATGTGCCCCTTCAAATCAGCATTTTTGTATCCAAAGGATATAAAATACCTAGTAGTGCAATTGCTGGGTCTTAGGGTAGCCCGGTTTTTAATTTTTTCAAGACCCTCCATACTGTTTTGCTGTACCAGTTTGCATTCCTACCAAAAGTGTAAGAGGGTTCCCCTTTCTTCACATCCTCACCAACATCTGTTCTTTCCTGAGTTGTTAATTTTAACCATTCTGAGAGATGTGAGGTTGTATCTCATTGTGGTGTTGATTGGCAGAATTCATTGATTTAAATGTTCATCTTACCCCAAAACACCCTCCAAGTGGACACAGAATTAACCATCCACCCCTCTGTGGGATGTATTATAAGCAAGACCATCTTAGGGTATTAGAGCCCTTACCATCCCATCCTCAGAATGTCTTTTAAATGCCAGCATTTTTTGTTCAATGTATTATGTAGAAATCCTATAACCTGTTTGAATTAAATTAAGGGATAAGAAGGTACTTTTAAAATTGTGTAACAGTTTACGAATGCAAGGAATTTAGGGAAGTGGTGAGTGGACAGGGTATGGGTCGAGTTTAGTGTAAATGGGTGGATTGCCACCTGTCATGAGGAGTACAGTTTGGCAAGAGAACAATAAGCCCTTGTTTTTGTAACTGGACACATTACTACACACAGTGCAGGGGGGAGGGGCCTCCTTAGAACCTTCTCTTAGATCTGTAGGAAAATCCTATTTTTGTTCTGGGGGGAGTGGCTTGGTGGGGCCTTTGGAACTCTGGTTCTGCTCTCTAACCGTTGAGTTCCTACCTACTATTCTTGCTGTTGGCTCTCCGAGAGATCTCCTTTTGGTGCTATGAACTCCCGGGTTGAAGAATTGGATAGATAAATATAACTTGTTTCTATAGCAGCTGTCTCTTGAGCCATATTATCTCATAAACTTGGGGGGGAATTTAATTACAAGGGGTGATTATGTTGCTAATATACTTACAGATAGAGCAACCGCAATTTTATTTTATTTTTTTAGTGTTTATTTTTTGAGAGAGAGAGCATGTGAGTGGGAGAGGTACAGAGAGAGAGAGGGAGACACAGGATCTGAAGCGGGCTCCAGGCCCCAAGCTGTCAGCACAGAGCCTGATGCTGGGCTTGAACCCACAAGCTGTGAGATCATGACCTGAGCCGAAGTCAGCTGCTTAACCGACTGAGCCACCCAGGTGCCCCGAGCAACCCCAGTTTTAATTCTTTGAGTCAGTATAGAACAGCATTTTGCACATTGTTGCTCAATAAATGTTTGGAAAGCTTTATTCTATTTTTGTAATTCATTCTCTTTTCTGTTTCACCTCTGATGTTATCTATAGCTCACATATGAGTGCCTATGAAGTAAAGAATGCTGTATTATTTTTTTAAGAGAAATAGGTAGAATTTAGATTTCCTTGAGGAATTTTTTAATGAGATGGATCCTACTATCACTATGGAAATGAAGTTTTTATTAATAATATATCTAATATCTAAATATTACATACTGTCAAATACCTTTTAGAGAATGTTTTTATAAAACTGAAACCTTTCATTTTACTTGACAGAGTAAGCTTTTCTTTAGTGTGACTTGCAGACTGGTGGTGGCTTCATTTCCAGTGAACTCTTACAACAAAATGTTCATTAATTAAAAATAGTTGCCCCATACAGGAAACAGCTCATATAGCAGCTTCTGACACTGTTCTAAAAACAGACTTGAGCTGCTCTGAGTGCTAAAGAAGAATGAATGCTGAAAACCATGTGAATGAATTCAGGTAAAAAAGCATGCTATTTTTAAAGAAGGATCTGTGTGTCTTTACATTTATGTTTTTCTGATTATAAGAGTCATGTGCTTATTATTAAAAAACCAATATTATAGCAATATATTCTGTAGAAAGTGAAATTCCCACCCAAATTGTGGTGTCTATTTAGTGTGATGGTTTCTACCATATTTTTTTCTATGCATATACAAAGAATGTACACTTTTTAAATCTTTTTAATGTTTATTTTTGAAAGACAGATACAAAGTATGAGAGGGGGAGGGGCAGAGAGAGAGGGAGACACAGAATCCAAAGTAGGCTCCGGGCTCTGAGCTGTCCGCACAGAGCCTGATGTGGGGCTGAAACTCTCCGACTGGGAGATCATGACCTGAGCCAAAGCCTGATGCTTAACCCACTGAGCCACCCAGGCCCCCCTGTTATTTCTTGTAAGTTAGCACAGTATCTCACCATATAGCTATACTACAGTTTGTTTAAATAAGTTGTCTATTAATAGGCTAATGAGTTGATACTCAATTTAAATTTTTTTTCCTTGAAAGTCATTGCTTTTAGGGCAGATGTAATTGAACGCAGCACATTTAATATATTGATAGTGTAATATATTGGGAGTGGATTATGTGTTTGGAACTTTTTTATATTATTATTCTGTGAAGATTAGAATAATTCTGTGCTATGAGGAATTTATTATTGGCTGTAGTCTTTAGATGCAGAAAGCCTCTAGGATCCTTGCATGTCATCATGGCCATCTATAAGATGAACTGAAAGTCAAGGGTGACTGAAGCAGACATGTGAGAGCCCTTTAAATCCAGAGGAGCAGGAGTATCTGAGTAGCTCAGTTGGTTAAGTGTCAGAGTCTTGATTTTGGTTCTGGTCATGATCTCATAGTCATGTGGTGGAGTCCTGCATCGGGCTGTGTGCTGACAGTGCAGAGCTTGCTTGGGGTTCTCTGTCTCCCTGTCTCTCTGCCTCTCCCCCAGTCAAGCACACACTTTCTGTTTCTCTCTCAAACATTAAAAATAAAGCAAGAGGAGCTAAGCAAAAGGACAGCGGCTGCATCAGCATAAGAGAACACAGAGTTGAGAAGGTTTTCCTGGTGTCAGTGATGTTAAGAATCCTTGCTGGTTGTCATAACAACTGTCTTCAGAAGACCTGCCATCCAAATCCTGTAACTGTGCCTAGAGGAATTCTGGCTGTCACCACAGACGGCCCGGCACTGGTCTATCCCTCACCTGTCTTCCGAATGCCTGTTGTGAACTTATCTGATACTCAGGGTATCTCATGCTTGTCTGTACTCCTTGTATGCCTTGCTGAGCACCAGGAGATGTCCGCTGATGCCGAGGTTCCCATCCGTGGTCGGTCCTTCCTGATGGCTTGTGTGATTGCATATTGTTTTTTACGGAAAATGGAAACTTGTAAGTTTTTGTCACTATTAGTGACTTAGACTCTAAGGTAGCCTCTAAGAAATTTCTCCTGAGACCTAGAAGGTATATTTCATACGTTTCAATGATTGCTGAATTGATCCTAGGTATAATAGATTAAGCTTTTAGAAGGGAAAGTAGTTTACTGCACATTATATTTCTTTATAATTTAGTCTGTCATGACTAGAGAGGCGGGAAGCTTAAGATGCCACTAAAAGGAACTTGTTGGGGTTATTTATGGCAGTGTCATAAACCACTCCAAAACCAGATAGTCTAAAACAGAAGTTTACCTCATGACTCACTGAGTTGTCCAGGAGGTGCTGTTCTTTATGGTATCGTCTAGATGCTGGGATGGCTGTGTCCTCCAAAGCTTGATTGGGGGGCTCAGCAGGGACCCAGGGACTGCTTAGGTCGCCTTGTGGTGTCTGGGTTCCAAATAGAAGAAGAGGATGCTGCCCAAGCAGCTAAGGGCCAGGCCTCGAACTGGCACTACATCATTTGTGCCATTGTCTAGCGGTTCAAACAATAGTAGGCCCAGCCCAGAGTCCGTGTGGGAAGGGACTACACAAAGACATGGCTGCCCACAAGCGGGTTCATTGGAGGCAATCCCCAGAACAGCAGTATGGCCACTCACACACATGCACGCCTCACCTGCCACATTCGAGACCCCCATAAGTCTCGCTCTGTTGCTTTGTTAGCTTGAGTCCAGGAACTCACCTGTGTCAGGTCCAGGTCCAGATGAGGCTCTTTAGGTATAGCTCATCTCAACCAAATACCTGTGAACTAAAAGCACACATGATTTGCTCTCCTCCCCTGACCCAACATAGAGTGGCAAGGCAGGGACAGGAAAATTGCCACAGACACTCCCCTTCAAAAAGGCATTAGAGGTGGTGGAGAAGTCACAAGGATACACTGCTGGCGGGAATATAAAATGATGCAGTTGCTTTGGAAACAGTCTGGCAGTTCCATGAAAGGTTAAGCATAGTTAGCATTTGACCTTTCCTAAGTGTATATCCAAGAGAAAACATATGCCAACTCAAAACTTGTACAGGAATATAACATGGCAGTGTTATAATAGCCAAAAGGTGGGAACAACTCAAGTATCTATCAACTGATGAACAGAAATATGAGATGTAGTATATCCATAGATGGAGTGAAGTACTGACACATACTGCAACATGGATGGACCTTGAAAACGTGTTAGGTACAAGAAGGCGGCCACGGAGACCACATAGTGTATGATTTCATCTCTATGAAATGTCCAGAATAGGCAAATCCATAAAGACAAAGTAGATTAGCAGCTTCTTCAAGCTGATGGGGGGCAGGGGGAGGTGATAACTAAAGAAAGCAGTTTCTTTTTGAGGTAATAGAATTTTTTAAAAGTAACTTGGTTTGTATCTGTGGATATCCTAAACATGTCTCAGTTGTAAACTTTGGGTAAATCAGTGGTTCTGGGACTAATTTCTAACTGGTTCTTCATGGCTCTGGTCTTCACCCTCTAGGATCTTGGTTATGCCCTCTGAATCTTACTTTTCCATAAAAAAATGACTTATTTTTGTAGCCTCTTCCTGTCTGAATAAGGGCCCTGGTATTTTTCATTTGAACTGTCTTTTTAGTCCATACCAATGGTCTTTCCATTGATATGTTTTTCAGAGTTTTTATGGGTATTTCCACAGATGTCTTTGGGTTCACGACATTATAGACCATTCCTAAGAATCTCTTTGATACCGGGTTCTACCTTGAACTGCCTTTAGGTCAGGGGTTATGTGAAAACACCTTTAAGATCCTTGTGAGCTCTACTGTCTAGTAGAGATGGTTCTTAACTCACACTGACGATTCTTCAAAGCCTTTTGGTCTAGCTCTGTGATTTGCAAAGTGTGGCCTCTATAGCAGCAGCATTAACATCACTTGGGAACTACAGAGGTGAGATCCCATTCCAGGCCTGTCAAATCAAACTGTGATGATTGGGTGCAGCAGTCTGGGTTTTAACACCCATCCCCCTGAGTCTGGTGCACAGAGAGTTTTGGAACCATTGGTCTAACACAGTCTATGAGGAACCAAGCACCTAACATCTTTGATGGCTCAAAAAAAGGTTGAGGCCACATCTTACTGGAAGCACAGGATTTGATCTTGGCCTTGAGCCGTGTCTCACTTTGAGCTTACTTTGTGCTAAGATGCTGAAATGAGGAATGGTTTTCTTTTTGAACCCATCAATTTGGCCTCTCTCTATTTCCTCTAAATTCTACTTGAAAGGGAACCAGACAGTTCCTTTTTAGTTCATCTCACTACTACCGCATTTTATCATAAGCAGCCACCGTGAACCACTTACTACTTTCAGCATTTTTGCTGAAATTCTCCTTAGTCCAATGCACGAGTCCATTAGGTGCTCTTTCTGTTTCCATGCTACTGCATGCTTTGGGACTCTGCCAGTGCAGGAGATAGACCCTTTCTTCAGCCACCAGTGATAGTTCCTTGTTTCCAGATCTTTATTAACCGCCTTCTAGAGACTCTTCTTGCTTCTGCCCACACTCCTACTCAAAGCTGATATGTATTTTAGGTTTTTGTTCCAGTCCCACTTCTGGTACCAAAGTTTGTTTTGTTATCTATTGCTGCCTAACAAATCACCCTCAAATTTCGTGACTTAAGGCAGCAACTGTTTTCTTGCTCACAACTTTGGGATCTGGCTGGGTTCGGTGAGGATAGCTCATTTCTGGTCTGTGTGCTGTCTGCCTGGATGGAGTGATTAGAGCTGCAGGGTTCTTTTTTTTTTTTTAAATGTTTTATTTATTTCTAGGAGAGAGAGAGAGAGCGTGAGCAGGGGAGGGTCAGAGAGAGGGGGAGTCACAGACTGAAACAGGCTCCAGGCTCTGAGCTGGCAGTCAGCACAGAGCCCGATGCGGGGCTCGAACCCACGAACCGCGAGATCATGACCTAAGTGAAAGTCGGACGCTTAACCGACTAAGCCACCCAGGTGCCCCTGCAGGATTCATCTCTAAGGTTGCTTGCTTACAGGGCTGGCAACTTGGTGTTGGCTGTTGACTGTCAGCTCTGATCTTAGCTGGAGCTGTCAGCTGGGCCTTCGTTGTCTTCCATGGAGGCCTTTCTCATGCATGTGGCCCTTGAGACTTCTCATAATGTGGCAGCTGGACTCCAAGAAGGAAGCAGAAGTTGTCAGGCTTCTTAAACATCTAGCTCAGAACTGGTGTAATGTCGTTTTTGCTCTTCTCTGTTGGACAGACTCATTCACAGAGGTAATAAATAGACCCCTATCTCTTGGTATGAAAATAGTGACAAAGAGGGGCGCCCGGGTGGCTTAGACGGTTAAACGTCCGACTTTCGCTCAGGTCATGATCTCGCGGTTCGTGGGTTCGAGCCCCGCGTCGGGCTCTGTGCTGACTGCCAGCTCAGAGCCTGGAGCCTGTTTCAGAGTCTGTGTCTCCCTTTCTCTCTGACCCTCTCCTGCTCATGCTGTCTCTCTCTCTCCTAGAAATAAATAAAACATTTAAAAAAAAAAGAAAAGAAAATAGTGACAAAGAGGCAAAGAATTTGTGGCTGTCATTAACCCACTCCAATCTATTAGGGATATATATACACATGTATATATACGTGTATAAATGTCTATACACGTATATATACACATATATACACACATACCTACACATACCTACACACATGTATACATATATATGTATACACACATATATACCAATACATACCTACATATGTACACACACACACACATATATATATATATATTTTTTTGTAGTACTGAAAAGGCACTCTTGGCTTAAGTTGTAAGTTGCTGAAAAAATAATTGTCAGAGAAAGTTTCACACTTTGGAAAGAGGGTAAAAGAAACATTTACATATAAAGAGCCACAATATCTGTGGAAATTTTATTTTTTTATTATTTTAAAATTTTACTTGTGTGTATGTTTTAATCAAAACAGTGGGAAAACCCCATCAGATTTTTCTTTTCTAATTTTTTTCATATTTAAATTTTAGTTAACAGGAGTGGAATTTGGTGTGTTTGTGGAAATTATATATTTTTTAATGTTTGTTTATTTTGAGATAGAGTGTAAGTTGGGGAGGGGCTGAGTGGGGAGGGAAAGAATACCAAACAGGCTCTACTTCTGCTTCTGTCAGTGTAGAGCTTAACACAGGGTCTGAACCCACAAACTGTGAGATCACAACCTGAGCCGAAATCAAGAGTCAGACGCCCAACCAACTAAACCACCCAGACGCCCCTGTGGAAATTTTAAATGTTTTATTTCCCTGGTGGGCAAAAGTCATTTCTTTCCCCATAGAATTAAACTCCTCATTAACAGAATATAGTCTTTAGCATTTTGGTTATGTCAAGGTTTGTATGTGACAGTGATGTCTGCATGCATTTATGTATTTTAATTGGTCTGAAACTTGAACGGATTATTTTTGGTAAAGGTTGTCTTACGTATTACTAAATAACCCCTTTCTGTAGACTTTCCTCCCAACGGTCGGGACTAAATGCTGCTCAGGAGTTGTGAACAATGAAAGACGGACTCTGAGTGCATTGTAGAAATGATTGTGGTAAAGGCAGAAGTGAATAATGAGGTGAAGGAATCCCAGGATTTTCTACCATTTGGAGCTTTTGCAGCTGTTTCCAGATTGGTAAGAGAGGACAAGACCGATGGCAGGAGCTCCCTCTGGTTCTGCCTGTTACCCAGATTATGTATGAGGTTTGCTCATACAGGCTCGGCAGTGGCTTCCTGAATATGTAAAGCACTTAGGTTAGGAAATTTTTCCCTATCCACATTGGAGCTCTATCAAAAAAGAAAAAAAAATGAGACTTAGTGCTTTATTACAATAGTGATTTAAAAGAGAATTTAAATACATCTTAGAGTTTTAAAATTAATAGACTCTGACTGATAGTAAATCTTTGACCTTTAGTTCCTATTTTTAGAATTGAACATTTGAATGCTTTGGTTTGGGTTATAATCTTTTTTTTAATGTTTATTTATTTTGAGAGTGAGAACATGAATGAGTGATCAGGGAGGGGCAGGGAGAGAGGGAGAGAGAGAATCCCAAGCAGGCTCCATGCTCAGCATCGAACCCGACACCAGGCTAGATCTCACAACTGTGAGATCATGACCTGAGCTGAAATCAAGAGTTGGACGCTTAACCCACTGAGCCACCCAGGCACCTCTGGTTTTGGTTATACATTATCTTGATAATACTGATAAGACATTGTTAAACATAAAATAACTTGAGTATTTTTTTCTTTAATTTGATCATTTGTAACAATGAGCAGTACTAGGTTCCCTTACCTACATGTAAGTAGTTGTCAAGTTGACTATAATGTACTTCATACTTTTTTGTTCTTTCCTTGGTTCTTCTCTTTATATTTTTCTTCCTTCCTCTCCTCACACCCTACCAAGTATGGTGGAGTGACCTGTTCAGGAGGGAGATTGTAGGTAGTGTGGGTAAGACGACACGATGCATGTGTTTAGAAGAACCCTTCTGGCTGACAGTGTCAACCTTCCCTGGCACAACACTCATGACCAGCAGTTGAGAAGATGCATGTGTAATGCACAGGTTTGACACATAGAAGAAAAATAATCAACAAAAGAGAAGAAGTGCTACATGTAACTAGAGGGTATGTACACTAACCTTTAAACTTCCAATCTGTCCTGTTCACGGTTTTACTTGCAGAATTCCCTGTGGTGCCTTTTTATATATTCTTTGTAAATTATGTGAAGCCAGCCTTTCAGCAAAATCCACTTATTTGCCCCAAATGAATATATTTGTGTTTGTGCGATTCCTGATTTTTAATTTAGTCAGTCCAGATCTCTTTGACTTTCAAAACCTGGACTATCACTTTTTATTTTGGTAGCATTTATAAGCTATTTCTGGGTCATTGTTTGGGTTGCTTTTAAAAGATAATACCCATGAAAACTACAAAGTGCTGATGAAAGAAATAAAAATCTGAATAAATGGAGAGACATATTGTGTTCATGGATTGGAAGACTCTTAATAAAGATGACAGTTCTCCCAAATTGATGTATGTAGGTTTAACACAGTTCCTGTTAGAATTGTAGCAAGATATTTTATAGGTATAGATAAGATTATTCTAAAAATTTACATGAAAAGGCAAAGTAACCAAAACAGCTTAAAAATCAGTTTTGAAAAGGAAGCATAATTTGGAGAGAATCACTCTAATTTTAAGGCATTATGTTGCTACAGTAATCAAGACCATTGTTGTCAGAAGAAGAAACTAATTGGTCAGTGTGACAGAATTCAAAACCCAGACTTAGCCCCATACAAGTAGGGCCTTTTGCCAACTGGCTTTTGCCAAAGGTGCAAAAGTAATACAGTGTGTCTTTTAAACAAATGGTATTAGAGCAATTAGATATCTGTGGACAAAAAAAAATTAACTTCAACCTAAACTTTAGACTATATACACAAATTAACTCAAAATGGGCCATAAATTTAAATGTGAAATATAAAACTAACACTTTTTAAAAACTTTTTAAAATGTTTATTTTTGAGAGAGAGAGAGAGAGTGGGGGAAGGGCAGAAAGAGAGGGAGACACAGAATCCAAAGCAGGCTCCAGATGCTGAGCTGTCAGCACAGAGCCCGATGTGGAGCTCGAATCCATGAACCATGAGATTATGGCCTGATCCAAAGTCGGATGCTCAACTGACAGAGCTACCGAGGGGCCCTGTAACTGTAAAAACTTTTTAAAGAAAATCTGGGAGAAAATCTTCTAGACCTAGGACTTACCAAAAAGGTCTTAGCCATGACACCAAATGCATAGATCATAAAAGAAAAAAATGGATAAACAGGATTTCATCAAAGTTTAAGCTATGTGACTGTTAAAATGTCAAAAAGCTAAGCTAAAATATTTGAGAACCCTATGTTTCACTAAGACCTCAACTAGAATATTTAAAGAACTCTCAAAACTGAACAGTGAAACAAAAACAAAACCCCTAACAATCTTATTAGAAAATGGACAAATGACATGAAGATATCCAGATGACAAATGACACATGTCAACACTCATCATAAGATCTAGCAGTCGTACTTCTGAGCATTTATCCCAGAGAAATGAAAACTTAGATTCACGCTAAGACCTGTACAAGAATGTTCATAGCAGTTTTATTTGCAGTTGCTAAAAACTGTTAAGCAATTTAATGGTCAGTAACATGTGAATGGCTGAACTGACTGTAGTACAACTGCACTATGGAATTCTACACAGCAGTACAAAGGAACAGACTACTGGTACATGCAAAAACATGCAAGGGTCCCATGCTGAGTGAAAAGAAGCCAATCTCAGTCACATACAGTGTGATTCTACTATGTAGTGTTGTGTAGATAACAACATGATAGGAATAGGAAACAAAAATAGTGGCTGCCAGGGGTTAGGGACAGTGAAGAGCAAGATGTGGGTGACGACTAGAAATGGGTAACGTGAAGGAACTCCTAGTGCTGGTGGTATCCTTCAGTGTTGTGATTGTGGTTGTGCCGATGCAGATCTACACCAGCGATAACATGGCATAGAACTAAACACACGCATTGTGCCAATGTTAGTTTCCTGGTTTTTATATTGTATTATAGTTATATGATATGACGTAATCATTAGGAGAAACTGGACCTCTTTGTACTATTTTTGCAATTTCTCTTGAGTCTGTAATTAATTCATAATAAAAAGTTAAAAAAAAAAAAGACACGCAGACCAAAGGCCTGTCCTATCCATCAGCCACTAGTTGCTTTTAAGATTAAAATTTAAATGCACTCAAATAAAATTAACCTTAATTCCCTGGTCACACAAGCCTTGTTTCAAGTGTACATGTGGCTACCTTATTGTGTAGCACAAATGCAGAACATTTGCATCACCATAGAAATGCAGTTGGCGGTGTGAGTGTAGACCAACTCCTCGGTGGTGCCGATTCCTGTATGTGTCAGTAGCTACACGTTTCTTAGTGAATTGTCTTAAAGTTATAAATCAAAAGATAATAGTCTGTACCAACGAAATTTAAACAGAAGAAATGGATTTAACATGACGCTTTTTGAAAATATCATACTTTTTGAGACTATATCCCATATTTTAATAAGAAAAGGAAATGAAACTTTGCTTCATGTTTGAAATAGGAGTAAGGTTTTTCCTTATTTGCCAAAGCAGTTGGAGTTTCTTCCTATAATCACAATATAGAATATATATGAAATGGGCAAAATACAGGGGAGGGACAAGTAGAAGTAAGAGATGAGCAAAAAAAAAAAATGTATTTGAAATATCTCATACTTCTTTTTGTTTCTTAGTGACCAGCCTACCAATGGTAGCTTATTATTGCAGAGGAAGTGTGGTTTAGCAACCAGACCTTATACCAGAATTATATTTCTGGCTCAAAGTGACCTTGAGAAAATGACAAATGTGCTCTTCCTATTTTCCTAATAATCAAACTAAGATAAAACTGACTATTGCTTGGGTGGACTACGGGGTGAATTATTCAAAATGATCTTACTTTTGTAGGATCATTGGTCAAATAATGGCTTCTAAGTAGATTAAATACACAGTTTTGAGGAATTTGGTTATGAAAAGGTCACATGAAGTAGGAAGTAGAAGCTTACCAGGTACGAACAGTTTTAGGTTTTGAGTTTGGGGTTAAATACAAGAAAACTCAGGGTAAAAAGTTTTCTTAATTCGTCCCAGCTTAATAATTTCAAGAAAGCTCAGTGAGACTAAGCAGATATTTTGGATTTTAGAGACCATGTTTTGAAGTTAAATAGTGCAGGGTCTGAATCACAGCTCTGCTGCTTAGTCTCTGAGAGAGCTGCTTACTGTTATTTTTCACTTCCGTGGTCTGTGAAATGGGGCTACTGGCACCTTTGTTAGGGTCATCATGAGGACACATAAGTATACAACTTTAGTTACTGATGATAATTTTAATTATATCGAGACATGGACTAGAATGATGATGTTAGGAGCAGATAAATAGCTTTGTTTGCTTTTCTAAAGATGTATTTTTAGCCCCATAATGTTTTTGGGGGGTTAGGGTACTAATTTTAGCTTTATAACAAGTTGGTTGATATCATGGTTTCTAAAGCGACTTTCAAATTTAATTAATACCTAGAGTATGACTAAATTGATCAAAATCATTTGATTTAAAGCCAAATCAGATAAGTCTGTTTTTATAAAATACAAGCAGCCAAACTGGGGGGGGAAAAGCCACACATTTATTAGAGAAATGTTATTTCAGTGCAATTTTTGGCAACTCATTTCTACAACTATAGCCACATAATATCTGAAATGAACAGTAATGAAAAGGCTTAATTATAAAGACATAAAAAAATCTGCAGTGTACAAGGTCAAAGTATCAGAAAATATTTTGTATGAATTTTCTTTTTCCTTGCTTACTACTCTGCTAAGAATGTTGAAAACAAGGTTAAGAACCAGAGCCACCATACTCATTAGGGCCCTTCCGGCCCTGGTACTGTAGTGGAGGAGGACAGTTGCAATTTTAGGCAATAGTTCACTGGCATGTGGTCAGTTTGAAGGGAACCAAAAATGCTGACATCCTCATTTGACTTCATCACCCAAGACTGAGTACATACACCAACACTTCCTGTGCAAACCTACCCGGACTCTGCAGAGGACACCCCAACCCTTGACCAATCTGGGTGGGGATGGTGGCTTGGATTGATGACATTTGCAAAGCTTTAGTCCTCGGTTGGATACCACCACTATTATTTGAACATGCCATGTCTCTTCACTATATCTCTCACTTCATAGAGATCAGCTTTCCAAGCTGATCATGACATTCACTGACCGCAAGAGATTGTTGTAGGTAGGTTATTTGCCCTGAAAATCACCACTCCTTGCAAATATGGTACTGGAAAACAGCATGTTTGAGAAAGAACTAATTTAGAAATATACTGAAAAAAGTTTGTCAGAAGATCTGGGATGTGCATAGCTTGTCTCCCTAATGTCAGTATGGCTGCATCTACTTTGGCAGCCTTGGCCTCAGTTTTCTCATCTATGTGATGAGAAGATTTCTAAATTTCTAAGACTTTGTGATTTTAATGTATTTCTCCAAGTAGTTTCCTCTATACTTGCCCTTGTTGATTTATAAGCTATATTAAATGCTTTTTCTATGCATCAAAATTTCCTCAAGTATTATCAAGTTCTTTAAGGCTAATCTACTACTTTCAATTTGTCATTCTTTCTGAGACCTTGTAGTTTGAAAGAGTGATATTGCAAAAGTGAACTTAGTGGAATAGTCTTGGTGTTAGACTTTGATGCTGACAACAACACCTAAATGAAACAGAAATTAACACTGAGATTATTATGTAAATGCTTAATCCATGTTTAATAAACCATTAGGTGTCTTGAGCTGTCTGTGTGAATTATGAACTAAAGCATGGACTTCAATCCGTAATTTTCCCTTGTAAACATGGCAAGGTTGAGAAATTTGCTCGTTGGTGACTTTCCTCCTTTATTTTTTTTTTTGTTACAGTTTATTTTGAGAGAGAGACAGTACACACCAGTGAGTAGGGGGAGGGGCAGAGAGAGAGAGAGGGAGAGGGAGAGAGAGAATTCCAAGCAGGCTCCATGCTGTCAGCACAGAGCCCAATGTGGGGCTCGAACCCACGAACTGTGAGATCATGACCTGAGCCGAAATGAAAAGCTGAATGGTTCAACCAGCTGAGCCACCAAGGTTGCCCCCCTTATCTCCTTTAAAATCCTGATGTTTTTATGAAGTTACTTGCGGTTGTTTGGTGACATGGGAAGGAAATAGAAGGCTCTTTTGCTTTGGAGACACAGAGACCTTAAACACTATTTCACTGTGTTTTGCTATTCGACGTTTTTTATGACTTCTAATAAATGTGAAAAAAATTCTTAAGACCCTTTAAAACCTCTTTTTGAAGGATAGTCTGTTGTAAATCTAAAGGTTGTAACTACAATAAAATCACATGTCCTTGGGCCCATCCTTCCCATTCCACCACAGAATTGAAGAGCTCTCCCACTACATTTTGAAATACCTTCATGGAATTTTGAAATGCCATACTTGCGTAGGTCTTCAAAGCTGCATCAGTGCTAGAAGAGTTATGAAACCTAGTTTTGCACTTCCCATTAGTTAGTTCTTCATGTCAAATGGAGGATGTGTGCGTGTCTGGTGTCTAAATAGAGACCTGTGGAGGCTTTACCCATAAATCATAGATCCAAATAATTCCTCCACAAACAGGACATAAGTATGATTAATCAGAAGAATAAAAGGCACTGCTGGATGTTGTTGGAAAGAAGTCCTTTATGGGGGGCTGTGAGTATTTTATTTTTGCAATTTCTATTTCCGAGGTATCTCAGGTTCAAAACGTTTGAAGTTTTGAATACACAAAGTATGTGAGTGGATGAAGTAACTGGTGTTAGTCTTTTTGATTACTATTAAATGATAAGTCATTTCTATCACTACTGAAATTATCACTGCTCTTGTTTAGAATGTTGTCGTGGTGTGGTTTTAGCACGTAGATGTACGTTATGGTCCATGTGTGATTTCTGAAGGTAATGACCTTTCTCTGTAGGATTCAAAGCATAGCAGTGCTCCCTGAGAGTGGTGAATGTGAGCTGTGCTTTGAGTGAAACTATTCACCTTTCTGATCTGAGAGTTTTTATTAAAAGCTCTTTCCTTGTATTTCTAATTTCTATTTCTTCCCTTCTTCTGTTTCTAATACTTAAAAGCTATACATTAGTCAGTTTCTTAGAACTCACTTGTGTACTTCATATTCACTTAGCCATCAGTTATTTGGGAATAAAACTCTATTACTAGAACATCAGCAAGGTACATTGGCAGTGGGCAAGTTTAAGGATTTCTTGAATTTACATACTAGAATCTGAAGTCCAATTGACTAGATCCTTCTGTCTTTGGGGCTGTAATGTTCTCCTGGTCTTTTGTATTAATTGAAAAGCCACCTTAGGTGAATGTGTTTGTTCAAAGACAATTTTAAACAGACTTTTCTTGATAAGAAAGAAAATAAACATCTAGGTGTAACTACTGCCAACATTTTGATGTATGTTTCTTTGTATCTGTTTTACAAAGTTGGGGTCCCATTTTTATTTTTTAATTTTTTTTTAATCTTTATTTTTGAGAGAGAGAGAGAGAGAGAGTGTGAGCACGAGCAGGGGAGGAACAGAGAGGGAGACACAAAATCTGAAGCAGACTCCAGGCTCTGAACTGTCAGCACAGAGCCTAACATGGGGCTCGAACACACAAACTGTGAGATTATGACCTGAGCTGAAGTCGGACATGTAACAGACTGAGCCACCCAGGTGTCCCAGTTGGGGTCCTATTCTATATTGATCCCCTCCCATGTAACATGAAATTATTTCATGTTATTACAAATTCTTAGTAAAAATTCAATAGCTGTATGAGTCTGTTGAAAAGTATTGCTTTAGTTAACATGTCCTCTATTGTTAGATATTTAAAGTTTTTCAAGATTTTGGGTTATAAATAAGTGAGGACACCATCATATTAATTAACGACTATCTTGTAAAGTGCCTGGGGAGGGGGAAAATCTCACTGTACTTATATTCTTGATTTGTCATGTAGCCTGACCTTGGAATTTTAAGGACAAACACTGAATTAGGATTTTAAACAAACATGTAGGGTGCAATGCTGGTTTAAACTTATGGATCTCAACATTTTTTAAAACTTTTACCTCTGTGTGTCAGACAGCCTATGTGCTTGCTGTATGTAAAAGTAGGGGACATTGCTTTATTTGGAGAAATGAACTGGGTTGGAATTTGTAGAACTTTGCAAATAAATGGCTCACTGAAGAAAACTGAAAGAGGACTTCCCTAACTAAGGTTGGTCCTTCTATGTACCTCACGTAAATGGAAACTAGATCCATGCAACAAAATAAGTCCAGCATGGGCTATGAAAATATGATGCCTGGAAAAACACAGATTCACAAGGTTTTGGCCAAAGTTTTTCTTTATTTCACTAGATTAGAAATGCATGGGATTCTCCCTGGGATTCAGCCACAGAAGAAAGAAAAAGCTTCTTGTTCTTCATTCCCTTGTATAGAGCCCCTATGTTACTGACTTGCACCAAGATGGAGTACTGACCTTTCTTGTGGAATGAATAGAGTTTAGAGTACTTTGAAATAATCATAATTTCTTAACTGTATCTTACTTTTAAAACTTGACAGGCATAATAATTAATTTTAATAGAATAGAACTACCTGAAGTAATATGAATATAAAGTCAAAATATGAAATTTTGGAGCCTTACTCTTCAAGGAATTATTTTGGATCAGAAAATTTGATTTCAAGGGGCACCTGGGTGGCTCAGTAAGTTAAGCATCCAACCCTTGATTTCGGCCCAGGTTATGATCACAGTGTCATGGGAATGAGCCTCATGTCAGGCTCTGTGCTGAGCATGGAGTCTGCTTGAGTTTCTCTCCCTCCCTGCCCCCCCCTTCCTTCCTCCATTCCTCCCTCCCTCTGCCTCTCTCTTTCACTTGTGCTCTCTCTCCCTGAAAATACATAAAATGAGAAAACATTTTAAAGTTGATTGCAAGATTTCAAAAGATTTATTTTTTCTTTGCCCTGCCTCTGCCTTCCCCTTACTAGTTTAGATGGCAAAAGGAGTTAATATCCTGACTTTTCTTTATAATTGAGTAAAAGTTTACTTAATATGTGCTATACTTAGAAATAGCCATTTCTCCTAATATTTATTATAACTTTAAAATTTAGGATCTGGTTAATATGAAATGCCAGATCTTAAACACACAGACACACAGACACACACACACACACACACTTTATATTACAAAGAAGTCAAAGTAAGATTTATTATAGGACCTATATGTTTTATTCTCTAATGACAAGTATGAATAGACTTAGTTTTAAGACTAAAAAAGACTCAGAATTAGGCTGACAACCATAGTAGTAATATGGGACTTTTTGTCCCCATTTTGATTCTTTTGTTTTTCGGGCATCGTAACCTGCATGTGCTTCTCTTCAGAGTGCATACAGTGCACATAGTGTTCTAAGGATCAACTTTGTAACTGAACCAGTTGGACTTCTGTCCCATTTATACACTTGTTGGCATTTCTCCTGCCCATTTGTTTAATCTTTCCAATTCATTTGATACTCTGGCATCAGAACTAACAGCTGCAATTGCATGTGGGTTTATAAAGTAGCTGAATAATAAAATGCCATGACCTGGTTCTTGTATAGTTTCACTGATGACTGAGTTGGCAACTCAGAAACACTACAGATTGGTTTCTCATGTCAGGTGGAACATTATCTTTACAGGAAAAGAGTTTATGTATAAAAAAGACTGGTATTGATCTATTTCCTAAGTCCCAGTCTGTTTACTGAACACCCATTAGACATAGTGCTTTGTGTTAATGCACATTATTTCTAATCCTCAGAATAATCTTGTAAGATGGTTAATATGACCCTATTATCTGCACATCTACATATCTATGTATTTAGTCTTACATGGCAAACTGAAATTCATGTCCAAGATGAGAAATATCTACATATCTACATATTTAGTCTTTCATGGCAAACTGAAGTTCATGTCCAAGATAATTTGTTCCCAAAGCTTGTGGCCAATCCATTACACACCATAACAGTATTTTTGTTCATTGTGATTAGTAGTTTATTTCCATTTTGCCGTTGATGGGCATTGACTGTTATGATGAATGGTGCCATGAACATTTTGTACATGTCTTTTGGTGGAATTATTGGGTCATGAAGTAAGCATCTGTTTAGCTTTAGGAGATGTTTCCCATAGTGGGGTAGTGTGTGAATATTCTGGTAATTCCACTTCTTTGCCAATACTTTCTGCTAGTTTAAAAAATTTTTAGTCATGTGGCTAAATGTGGGAGGTGTCTAGTGGTATCATTTTGTGATTTCAATTCATATATCTCTCATGGTTAATGATTTTTCTATGCTTATTGGAAACCTGCCTTGATCCCAATCAAATTCCCAATCGAGACTGTTGCCCATTAAAAAAAAAATGGATTGTCTTTTTTTGGTCTGAGTTCTTTATGTATTCTGGTTACTAGTTCTTTGTCCTAGCAATGAGTTAGAAATACTTGTTTTTCCTGTAATGCTTTCTTTTTTTATACTTAGTGGTGTCCTTTGATGAGCAATGTTGTCCAATTTCAGTTCTGTCCTTTAAAGTTAGGTTTCTGTGTTCTTTTAAAAGCCTTTGCCTGTCTGAAGGTAGTAAAGATGATTTCCTATAGTATTTATAGAAGCTTATTTATTTATTTATAGTTGTTTCACTTTCACATTTAGGTCTATGAATGATCTGAAAAGGGTTTTCATAAAAGATGTGTGGTAGGGGTCAAGATTTATTTTTTGTGCCGTGTGGATATCAAGTGGATTTAGTACCATTTACTAAAAAACCTGCCCTTGGCTCACTGTATCTCTGGCAATTTTGTGGTAATGTTTTGACTGAGATTCTGACATTTGATATTTCCAGAATCCAAACCACCCAAAATTCTTTTTGTTGCTTTCCTTAAATTGTCTCAAGCATGGATTATGTTTTCTATTTAATCTCATCTCATCTAGTGTAGTGCTCTGTACACACTGTTGGAAAGAGTAGAGAATTTTCCAGTCATGGAATGGCAGCTGTTGGGGTATACATCTCTGCAGGGGAAGAAAAAGGAAGGGCCTTTGCATTGCTGGGTACAGTAGTGTGTGTGTTTTTGAGACAAAGTCTTCCTAGCTGCACTTTTCCCATAAATGTCTTTACACTGAAAATTATGGAGGTTTGGATAATAGTTCTTCTCATTGGATTGAAAGCACGTATCAGAGGAATTATTCACCGAAAACACAGTTCTTTAGCTATACTCCCTGATGAGTTCTGTATGTGCTCAATAAACTTACATGCTCAATAAAAGTGGGGACCTTCCCCCCCCATTTGGTTTATTTAATTAGTTCTTTTTTTTTTAAGCTTATTTATTTATTTTGAGAGAGGCCAAGAGAGTGTGTGTGTATGAGCAAGCAGGTAAAGGGCAGAGAGAGAGAATTCCTAAGCGGTCTCCATTCTGTCAGTGCACAGCCCAACTCGGGGTTCTGTCCCACCAACCATGAGGTAATGACCTTAGCNTCTCTCTCTCTCTCTCTCTCTCCCCCCCCACTTTCAGAAATAAATAAAACATTAAAAATATTTATTTATTTAAATTCAAGTTAGTTAAAATATAGTGTAGTATTGGTGTTGGGAGTAGAACCCAGTGATTTATCATTTACATATCACGCCCTGTGCTCATCCCAGCAAGTGCCCTCCATAATGTCCATCACCGATTTAGCGCATCCCCCACCACATTGGTTCTTAATTTGGTTTTTAAGTAAGCACTAAGAAGGGTTTCCATGAAAGAATTTTGGTTCTGGCCATGATGGAATCATTGATATGGAATACTCTTCCGCCATAAAAAAACTATAAAACTGGAAAAATATATGCAGCTTTACATGCTTATATTAGAGAAGAAGTTTTAGAATCAATGAGCTGAGCTCCTACCTGAAGAATTTAGAAAATGAGGAAATTAAACCAAAAGTAAATAGAAGGAAAGACATAAAAAACATAGAAGTGAAAAGTATGCCCTAGAAAACAGACAATAGAGAAAATAAAATGTTTCCCTGAAGTACAGTAATATTGATAAGTCCCTGTTGAGACTGATCAAGAATGAGACAACTCCAGGGGTGCCTGGGTGGCTCAGTCAGTTAAGTGTCTGACTTTGGCTCAGATCATGATCTCGTGGTTCATGAGTTTGAGCCCCATGTCAGGCTCTACATGTACTGACAGCTCAGAGCCTGGAGTCTGCTTCAGATTCTGTGTCTCCCTCTTTCTCTGCCCCTCCTTCATTCACACTCTGTCTCTCTCTCAAAAATAAATAAACATAAAAAAATAAAGAATGAGACAACTCCAACATCAGGATTCTTATAGACATTAAAAGGATAATAAGTGGTTATTATGAACAACTTAGATAAAATAGAAAAGTGTATTTGGAAGACTGAGTAAACTGTGAAGAAACAGAAATTTGAATAGCCCTCCAGTCCACTGAAGAACTTGAGTTGACAGTTAACAGTTTTCTAACAGAGAATACCATGATGTTGCTGGCCCGGGAACTACAATTTAACCACAGCATGTTAGGCTGTGAGGTCTGTGAGGACAAGGAATAGCTCTCGAACCCTTTTTATTATCTACATGTGACATAACATTCCTGCTAAATGTTTCTTATATATAGTTGATTGGATGACATGGTACTAAGTGGAGAAGTTTCTTCTCTTGAGAAACCTTACAGTTTTTTATTCTTTGGTAGGGAATTTTTGATCTTCTAGTTCATTTCAGAAAATGTGTACACCTTCCTGAAGTGAAAACAGTTACTAAATTTCTTGTGTTCGTGAAACTATGTATGATTAGGAAGGCCTCAGGGTTTCCTTGGTGAACATATAAATCATGTTGGGCATAAGTGTGGGCTGTGTTGTTCCCAGACATGGTACTTTAAAACCGTAAATCCTGTGGTCTTATATGAGTTAAACCAAAAGTGGCATTGATCCTCTTCTTAGCAAAGGCAATTTTGGGGGGGGGGG
>NW_027531905.1:1133307-1154737 GCF_008692635.1 Crocuta crocuta | reverse complement strand
ACGAGGGTAATGTGTGTTTTCTGGCATTACAGTTCTGTTGAACACCTTGTTGCCAATTTTTAAAGAAAGAACCAAATTGTAGCCCCCAACTGCTACTTAAAATTCATGAGTTTCATCTAGCATGAGGCATTATTCAGCTAATAGTTGAAAAGCCTCCAAAGTGAACAGCATTTAAGAGGCTATTAGCAACCTTATTAGAAAGTCAGATAGTGATTCTGAACAATAAATCAGCTCAACCTGCAGGAGAAAATGGTACATCAGCTGAAAATAAGTCTCCTTTGAATCAGGTGCCAACTCTTCTTGGGTGGAAAGTTTTGTTTATGTGAAGAAACTTGAAATGCCTGTGTTCATATTTATTGGACTGTTAGAGAAATTATGTCCCTGAGCAGTATCAACCCCTATAAAATGTTAAATAGCTTAATAGCATATCAAAATTGTCTTTTAAATCCCATATACTCTGACATAATTGAGAAAAAACTGAAGGGAACTCTTCTTTAGAAATAAATTTATAAAATTTATGTTTTTTAAATGCTTATTTTTAAGAGAGCACAGCAGGGGAGGGGTAGAGAGAAGGGGACAGAGGATCTGAGGCGGGCCCTACACTGACAGCAGCGAGCCTGATGTGGAGCTTGAACTCACGAACTTCAAGATCATGACCTGAGCCAAAGTCAGATGCTCAACTGACTGAGCCACCTAGGTGCCACAATTTCATAAAATTACTTAAAGACCACAATGTTTAGAATAATCCCAATCCTGATATATTATGCAAAAGTTTTAAAGGAAATGCATCAAAACATTGACCATGATTATATCTACATTATCGTTTTATAGGTGATTTTAATTTTGTTTCTGTAATTTTTTTATTAAACATTTTAAAACTTTTTTAAAAGTTTATTTAAAAAAGTTTATTTTGAGAGAGAGTATGAATGGGAGAGGGGAAGAGAGAGAAAGAGAGAGAGAATTCTAAGCAGGCTTTGAGCCATCAGTGCAGAGCCTGACACAGGGCTTGATCCCACTAAGCGCGAGATCACTATTTGAGCCAAAACCAAGAGTTGGATGTCCAACCCACTGAGCTATCTACATGCCTCTATTTCTATAATTTACTTTTAGTTTTTATTAAAAAAATTTTTGTGTTTATTTTTGGAAGAGAGACAGAGTTTAAATGGGGGAGGGGCAGAGAGAGAGGGAGACACAGAATCCAAAGAGGCTCCAGGCTCCCAGCTGTCATAAGAGAGCCCCACGTGGGGCTTGAATCCATGAACTGTAAGATCATGACCTGAGCTGAGGTTGGACACTTTACTGACTGAGCCACCCAGAAGCCCCTATAATTTTTAAATTTTTGAAAACATGTTACATTTTTATTTTTTTTAATTTATTTTGAGAGAGAGAGAGAGAGAGAATGAACACACACCTGCCATTAGGGAAAAGGCAGAGAGGGAAGGAGGATCCTAACCAGACCCCACACCGTCAGCACAGAGCCAAATGCAGGGCTCAAACTTACAAACCGTGAGATCATAACCTGAGCTGAAATCAAGAGTCAGATGCTTAAGCCAACTGAACCACTCAGGCAACCAAACATGTTACATTTTCAGTCATTAAGATATTTTAATTGTTTATTAGAAATATTTGCAAGAATTAACTAGAATAAAGGAGAGATTTTCTGTGAGTGAGCATAGCAGTTAAAAATAGGTGTATTTTGGGGCACCTGGCTGGCTCAGTAGGTGGGTGTGACTCTTGATTTCAGGGTCCTGAGTTCAAGCCCCACATTGAGCATGGAGCTTACTTTAAAAAAAATTAGTTGTACTTTCTGAGGCACCTGGGTTTTTGGCTCCAGTCGTAATCTCCATTTGTGGGATTGAGCCTCACACCGGGCTCCATGCTGACAGCAGGAGCCTGATTGGAATTCTCTTTCTGCCTCTCTCAGTGCCCCTCCCACACTCATGTACCCATGTGTTTTTTTCTCTCTAAATAAGCTTTATTATTTTTTATTTTAATATGTTTTTATTTTTTAGGAAAAGTGAGAGAGTACATGAGTGAGGAGAGGCAGAGGGCGGGGTACAGAGGATCTGAAGCAGGTTCTGTGCTGACAGCAGAGGACCTGACGTGGGGCTCAAACTCACAAACTGTGACATCATGGCCTGAGCCAAGTCAGAGGCTTAAACAACTGAGCCACTCAGGTGCCCCAAAATAAATAAATGAACTTAAAAAAATTAATTGTGCTTCCTATTTAAATATACTTGCCAAAAAAAGATGAAAATATGGAAAAAATTTTCTTTGAAACAAAAAATAATAAAATTTACAAATATGTTAACATAGTCTGTACCTGAAATTGCTATAGTTTTAGTAAAAAAAAGATAAAGCAGGACCTATAATACAGTGTTTTTGTAAAAATAAAATATTCATGATATATGTGTGTGTTTAGGTTTATGAATGTGTAGTAAAGAGTCCAAAACAGGTACTCTAAGATGGTAATTATGGGTTATCTCTGGGTAGTGGGAGTAAGCCGCTTGACTACCTTTTTGCTTATTTCTTTTACCATATATATATATATGTATATGTATGTAAAATATATATATATATATATTTTTTACAACAAACATACATTACTGGTTCATAAAGTTCTTTTTAAAATGCGATCATGGTCAGCTGCCTGGGTGGTTCAGTCGGTTAAGTGACCGATTCTTGATTTCCACTCAGGTCATGATCCCAGGATCGTGGAATAGAGCCCTGAATCAGCTCTGCACTGTGTGGAGCCTGATTAAGATTCTCCTTCTCCCTCTCCCTCCCCCTCTCCCCTCTCTTTTCTCCTCTCCTTTCTCTCTCTCTCTGAGACAAAACAAAAACAAAAACAAAAAACAGAACAAAAAAATTGTGAACATGGGAGTCTGCATTTCTTCTGGCCTTAGAAAAGGTATAAGGCTGGTGCTGCCCTAAACACAGGCAGCCCTGCTGTCTGGTGACAAGGCAGTGAAGATGGAGGCATTTAAGAGACTATAACTGGTGCTTATACACAGATTGGCTATTTTGGACTCCCAGGTTGGCTGACTCTACCTCTGTTTTCAAGAGGAAAATCCCATAGTGTGATCACATTGGAATAGTGTTAAGATTTGCATGACCGCAGGTTTCAGTCATGACGTAAAGTCTGGATCATAGCCAGGGAGAATGGAGAGCTAGCGCAACATCACCAGTCACTGTCCACCTACCCTGTAGAAGAGAGGAATAAAAAAGTGCCAAGAGGAAAATTAAAAAAAAAATTCACTAGATTGTCAGTTTTGCTAAGTCAGACATGTCGTCTTCACTTTTCCCCCAGAAAGCATCTAGAATACCCGTGACCTCTATAGGATCCCTTACCTCCTGGGATGCCTGCCATCTTCCCTTTGAGCCTTAGTCTCTTGTCCTAGAGATGGTGTGGTATCCTGATGAGTCAAGTTTATTAGTCCTGGGACATAGGCTTCCGGCCTGCTTCTTCCTTTAAGACTAGCAAGTGTACTTGCTGCTTGACTTGCTTCAGAAACTTGTCATGTATTTCCATGCCCATTCACTCAGATATGTCTGTGACCTGGCACCATGGTCATTACCTGGCTAGAGAACGGTGGTGGAGCCCACACTTACATTGTCTTCATTCATTCCCTACTGTTTTTTATTCTTTTCATTCGTCCTTTCAACGAAGATTTAATGAGCACCTACTTTGGGCCAGGCACTGGGGATTCCTTAGTTAATAAAAGAAAATTCCCTTACTCATGGAATTTACCTTCTAGGGTGGGAGGCAGACAATAAAAGGAGTGGGGAAAACCGTAACATTTAATGTTGGGCAAGGATAAGTGCTATTAAATGACAAGAAGACCAAGGTGCTGGAATAGGTAGAAAGTCTCAAGATATGATGTTGTGAGGAAGCAGAGACACTTGAGGATGTGGTATCTAAGCGTGAAGTGTGTTATGGAAGCAAGAGGAGAATTCGGAGAAATGTTCTAAGTAGAGGGATAGGCAAGTGCACAGGACCTGAAACGGGAGTGAGGTTTGACATCAGAACTTGACGGGGAAGTATTTAAATTCCTACACAGCTATTCAGCAGACTAGCTTACGAGGACTGGTAAGGTCTTGGACCTACTTCCAGCTATGTGTTCAACAAGATAATCATCTACCTTGTTTTCTTACATATAAAAACCAAAAGCTTCTAATCTGTTAATGGGGTTCCATGTTTGAACTAAAAACTTCATTATTTTGCCAGTGAATTGCTGTATGATGTCTAAACACATTTACTTGTGATGTGTTTATGAATATTTATTCAGTGAACGTTTATGGATCTTACTTGGTTGACTGGATGTGACTGAGGAGGGATGAGGTCGGGAAGGAGTTGCTGGAGAGAGTCCTGCAGAACCGGGAGAGGTGATTGGGAGGCAGTGCAGGAGGAAGGAACATCAAAGGAGAATGAGGTCAGCACAGTCAGACGCACCCAGGAAAGTCCAGGGATACAAGAACTGAACAGTGACCTGTGGGTATGGCACTTGGGATGTCCCTGTTAGTCTTGCACAGTCAGGTGTGTGTTGGTCAGACAGAGGTGAGCTGAGGAAGTGGAGGCCGTGACCGTAGAGTTCCCATCTTTTGAGAAGTATGAACGAGAAAGACAGGAACAATATTAGACAGTTTGACAAGACTGTGAATGGAGCTAAGAGGGTTCTTTGCTTTTGCTTTTGTTTTTTATTTTAAAAGAAACTTCATTGGTTGTTTTTCATGACAGGAAGTCCTTTGCTATTCTTGGCTCACAGAGTAAACGGTGGTTTTATGTGCATTTATGTTCCACCACCACACTTATAAACATGTCTAAAACTTCTTACAGCTGTATAGTTATCCACGTATTCAAAGAGGGTTCTCCTATGTGATCTCGATCTTCTCAAGAGGAAGGTACCCAATATTATGCCTGTTTCTTAGATGCATGCCTCAAATCCCAGGGTGTAGCTAACAAGTCATTCACCTAATTAGTTGTAGGACAAAAAGTTTTATAAGCATATCCCATCCTGCCAAGAGTTTGGCAGTCTATATTCATAGCTTTAACTAATGATTTGTTCGCATATTCAACGGATTATCTTCTGGTTCCCTCAGAAAAGAACCCAGGGCATTTAGATCTAATTTATAGGGTAGATGAAGTTTTTAAGAATACACCATTATGTCCTTCTTGCCACACACACCTTCTTGTCCACGTGTGCATTCTCACATGTACACCCCCCACAACACACACACACACACACACACACACACACAGAACAGACATGGGCACCTTCAAATGTCCACAATGGAGTATACCTCAGTCCTCATCTTAAAGGATTCTTGCCCACACAGCCTGGCTACTCTTTTCAAGACTCCTCTTTCTGGAGTTTGAACTTGGGGTAGAAACATAAGGTTAGGTTGAGAGAGTTGATTTTTTGAGATTAGATGAGAGGCCATAAATAATCCCTAGGTTTCAATAGTAAGGGTTCAGTTGATTATTTTTGCTGAATTTGCTTTCTCTCCTAACACAGGAAACCTTTTTGAACTTAAGCTCAACAGTTTTGTGTAAATTTGATCTAAAGTAGTAGTGGTGCCCTCAACTTGTGAACATCCAAATTTATAAATCAATTAATAACAAACATAAAGAGGGGCGCCTGGGTGGTTCAGTCAGTTGGGCATCCGACTTCAGCTCAGGTAATGATCTCGCAGTTTGTGGATTTGAGCCCTGTGTTGGGCTCTATGCTAACAACTCAGAGCCTGGACCCTGCTTCTGATTCTGTGTCTTCCCCTCTCTCTGCCCCTCCCCTGCTCATGCTCTGTCTCTGTCTCTCAATAATAAATAAATGTTAAAAAAAATTAAAAAATAACAAACATAAAGAAACTTATTGATAAAAATAGTAGGGGACTTTAACACCCCACTTATAGCAATGGACAGATCATCTAAGCAGAAAACCAACAAGGAAACAATGGCTTTGAATGTCACACTGGACTGGATGGACACTTAACAGATATATTCAGAACATTTCATCCAAAAGCAGCAGAATATACATTTTTCTCCAGTGCATATGGAATGTTTTCCAGAATAGATCACATACAGGGTCACAAATCAGACCTCAACAAGTACACAAGATTAAGATCACACTATGCCTATTTTCAGACCATAACACTATGAAATTTGAAGTCACCACAGGAAAAAGTTGGGAAACACCACCAATACTTGGAGGTTAAAGAACATTCTACTAAAGAATGAATGGGTTAACCAAGAAATTAAAGAGGAAGGTTGCCTGGGTGACTCAGTAAGTTAAGCATCCAACTTCGGCTCAGGTCATGATCTTGTGGTTTGTGAGTTCGACCCCCACATTGGGCTCTCTACTGTCTCAACACTACCCCTGCCACTCTCCGCCCCTCCCCTGCTCATGCTTTCTCTCAAAAATAAACATTAAAAAAAATAATTTAAAGAGAAAATTTTAAAAAGTATGTGGAAGCCAATGAAAATGAAAGCACGATGGTCCAAAACCTTTTGGATACAGCAACAGTAGTCATAAAATGAAAGTATATAGCAATCCTGGCCTTCCTAAAGGAGGAAGAAATACCTCAAATATATAACCCAACCTTACACCTAAAGGAGCTGGAAAAAGAACAGAAAATAAAGCCCAAAACCAGAAGAAGAGGGGAAATAATAAAGATTAGAGCAGAAATCAGTGATATCAAAATCAAAAAAAATAGAACAGATCAACAAAACTAGGAGCTGGTTTTTTTTGAAAGAATTAATAAAATTGATAACCCCCAGCCAGACTTATCAAAAAGAAAAAGGAAAGGACCCAAATAAATAAAATCATAAATGAAAGAGGAGAGATCACAACCAATACCATAGAAATACAAACAAATTGGGCAATCTGGAAGAAACTAACAAATTCCTAGAAACATATGAGCTACCAAAACTGAAACAGGAAGAAATAGAAAATTTTAACAGACCCATAACCAATAAAGAAAATGAGTCTGTAATCAAACATCTTCCAACAAACAGGAGTCTAGGGCCGGATTGCTTCCTAGGGGAATTCTACCAAATGTTTAAAGGTGTTCTTTTGAAACTCTTCCAAAAAATAGAAATGAAAGGAAAACTTTCAAATTCATTCTATGAAGCCAGCATTACCTTGATTCCAAAACCAGACAAAGACCCCCACTAAAAAGGAGTTACAGATCACTTTCCCTGATGAACATGGATGCAAAAATTCTCAACAAGATACTAGCAAATTGAATCCAACAGTACTTTAAAAGATATATTCACCATGATCAAGTGGGATTTATTCCTGGGCTGCAAGGGTGGTTTGATATCCACAAATAAATCAACATGATATACCACATTAATAAAAGAAAGGATAAGAACTATATGATCCTCTCAATAGAAGCAGAACAAATATTTGACCATATAAAGCATCCTTTCTTGATAAAAACCTTTAAGAAAGTAGAGATTACTCAGCCATCAAAAAGAACAAAATCTTGTCATTTGCAACAATGTGGATGGAATTAGAGTGTATTATGCTCAGCGAGATAAGTTTGAGAAAGACAAATACCATATGATTTAGCTTGTGGAATTTAAGAAACAAAACATATGAACATTAGGAGAAGGGAAGGAAAAATAAAATAAGATAAAAGCAGAGAGGGAGGCAAACCATAAGAACTCTTAACTATAGAGAACAAAGTTAGGGTTTCTGGAAGGGAGGTGGGTGGGTAGATGAGCTAAATAGGTAATGGGCATTAAATAGGGTACTTTTGGGGATGAGCATTGGGTGTTATATGTAAGTGATGAATCACTAAATTCTACTCCTGAAACCAACACTACACTGTAACTAACTCAAATTTAAACAAAATAAAGTAGTAAGGGTTTACATGTGTTGGTCTTTCAGGATATTTATTTTTTGAACTGTTACAACTGTTGAGCATTATGAACACAAACTTGGGTTCTCATTTCCATTCGGTCCAATCTCAGCCTCTAAAAGAATATTCATAATATTGATATTTTGATAATTTTTATGGTATGAAATTTGTGTATCTTTGCTTACTTTACTTACCTAGTACCATACATCGATCACTGTTTATTCTTGTTAGCTCCTTACCTGCTCATGCCCCTGCAGCAGAAGTAAGTCTTTGTTTCTCAGACATACAAAAGACTCCTCAAGAGAAAGGTTTCAGTATCTCATTTTTGTCTATAGAGTTTAGGTTTGCAAATTGTGGAAGCCCAATGTCTTGTTTACATAACAGTCTTTGTTTTTTAACCCTTTTTCTACTTGTCACACTGTCTCATAAACATTTAACTTAAATGTATTTCCTAATGTAATTAATACATTACCATAAATATACATTATGTTATATATATGTACTCTCTGCAAAGAGTCTTTAACTTTCATATAATTCAGAAATTTTCTTAGACAAAGAAAGAATTAAAACATCTAGTTTCCAATTTAGATGAATCACTCCCTGAAAAAAAAAAAAAAAAAAAAAAACCATAAGAAGAAAGAATGTGAATGGCAACAGACCAGGACCCAGGTGCATGTAGAATTTTCTCCCACCTGTTTTAGAGTCAATTTTAAGGATTTGTAAGGGGAGGGTTTATTACCCTAACAAAGACAGTAACAGCTAATCTAATGATATGAAGAATTGGAGCCTGTTATTCTCATTGGACTAAGACATCATCCTTTCACTTTTAATTAAAAACATCCCTCAGGGGTTCTTGGCTGGCTCAGTTGGTAGAACATGAAACTCTTGATCTCAGATCCTGAGTTCATACCTCACATTGGGTATGGAGCCTACTTTGAAAAAAATCCGGGGGCATTGGTAGATAGGAGGTAAAGTCCTAATGGTTGACTTTGATGAAAAATAGCTAGTATATGTGGGCCCCTGACATAGACTTACCTCCTCAACCTTTGTTTTCTTTACAGTATGGTACCTGGGCAGGTCCCAGAAAGGGAAGTACTTCTCTGAAATGCTAATCACAAGAGAGGAATGATGGGCAATAAAAAAATATTGCTTCCATCACATCAGGCTATACTCATTACTGTATCACCTTAACCCCTTGCAAAGTAGGCAGAAAAGTTCCACTTATTTCACTGTTTTCTTTTGCTTATTATAAGGCACTCTTTACCCTGCAAATACATTTTTTTGTTCTAAATCGTCTCTTTAAAACTAATTGCAAAAGAAAAAACTTAAATTTAGAAACAAACCTTATAGAATGTTAAGTAAGAATACAAAATTCTCAGTAAATATCTGAGAAAATATCACCTCTTTACAAATGTTGTATTTTTTGTTTCAGTGCCTGTGTGTGGTTAGCCCTGTTGTTTAATCTGGTGCTTCTTAAACTGACATGATGAATTTGGTCTCCAATCAGGAGAGGTAATTTGAGTCTGTTTCATAGTCACTCCCACCCTGAAAATATCCAGTCACGTCACAATGCAAACCATTTGTCCAGAAGGAGTTTGGACAAGAGTAGAAAGGAGTTTGGGCCAGAGTAGCCAGACTCCATGGAAAGAGCGACATTGGCGTCACCGCCGGTCAAAAGTGTGCCTTCTAGGGGAAGCGGCTGCTGCCTCCCCTGGTAGTCAGTCACATCTCACGCTCCAGCCTGTCATCATAGCACACTTGAATGTTAGTATGCATTTCTTTCTGGAAAATAAATACTTGTCCTGTCTGCTCTAGCGCTTTCTCTTTTTCCCCTGAAACCGGTAAGAATGAGCAAGAACCCTCCTTCCTCTAGCAGTGATTCTTAGTGTTTTAGAGCACAAGGGGACTTGGGAGATGATCTCCCCAGGTCCCTTATTTTGTGACTGAAGCACACAGGATAGGGAGGGCAAAATGGCCTGCCTGTGTCATACTGCTGGTTAGCACGAAGTCCAGGCTTCTGAATTTCTAATTAGGGAGCCTTTTCGTCATCCGGCCCTGCCAAAACTAAGGGCTTAAAGACATCATTGCCAAAACCTGTGCCTAGGCCTAGGTACTCTGGGGCACTGCCACCAGCTCACTGGGGTGCTACCTGCAGGCATTTTAAAATTTCGGGGGAAACACAGTGCCGTCTATCAAACACTGTGGGAACTATTAGCTCTAGGTGGTTCTGTTTTAGAATTAGACTGTATGGTGTTTCTTTTGATGGCATCATAGTTTTGCAGAACTGGGGTTTGGGCAGGTAGTATCCAGTAAAAATCGGTGTGGAACAGGAATGAGGATGGCAAGGTCTAATATCCTGTGGCATGAGAGGCTTTGCAGGACCCAACCCATCCAGCACCCACGTGCCATTAGTCAGTAGTGGTAGTGATTTCAGAGTGGAATAAAAATATTGATTTTTCTTGCAGTATTAATTTTCAAATGGTGGTAAGTTGTTGCGTCAAAAATAGTTACAAAGTTGTTTATACCTACTTAATAGGTGAGCCCGTCGGGGGAGCCTGGGTGGCTCAGTCTGTTGAGGATCTGACTCGAGGCTTCAGCTTGAGTCATGATCTCGCGGTTGGTGAGTTCAAGCCCCGCACTCGGCTCTGTGCTGACAATGCAGAGCCTGCTTGAGATTCTCTGTCTCCCTCTCTCTCTGCCCTTCCCTAAGTTGTGTGTGCGTATGCATGCACATGCTTGCTCTCAAAATAAACTTTAGTAAAATAAAATGAAATAAATGAGCCTGCAGAAGATTTCTCTTGGACTGTAGTGCCATGAAAACATTACTGAGAAGCAGCTAAGGGGTCTGTGATTTGAAAGAATTTGGGAATCTGACTTACAGCATCTCCCTGGATAAAACTTCTTACTAAGAAAAAGAGGAAGGCTGAGTAAAGGTGAATGAAACCAGATACATCCAATAGCTGGGGGAGGTAGAACAGTACTCGCAACGCTATTCGATCGCTGCTTCGCGGGCACAGTGGCTACCGGGGCAGACACTAGGCAGCGTTGCTGCCTGCCCGGCATTTGAAGAAGATAAATTATCAGGCCTGTCTCTTTCCAACACGTTTTCACCTTGAGAATTTTTATGGGATTGTTGGCTCTTTGTCACATGCTTACATTTGGAGGCCCTGTTATTAGACTGTGGGCATTGCGGCTGGAGGTGCTGTAACGTAGACAATGTCCGAACCCCCAGAAGTGCACGTGGCTCTGAAGAAGAGGACACGACCGCTTGCATGCCTTTATGGGATCTGCCATTTTTTTCTTCTTTCTCAGTAAATGCCCATGGAATCAGTTCTCTAGAAACTGTGAGTCAAGTTCTTTTTTGATTTTTTTTAATTGTGTCTTGCTACTTGGTGGATCCACCTAAGAACAGAGTGGAATGACCATTGAAAAATATGTGGAGAAGGAGTAAATACTATTTTTAGAAAATAATCATTTTTGACCTCAAGAATTTTGGAAAATGGAGGAAGGGAAAATATCACCAATATTTCTTCCTCACAACTGCTTTTAGAATTTTGAAGTAGGTAAGCCTAGGTTTTTGTTCCTAAGTATCTTTTCTTTCTTATGTAGTTGTTCATAGTGAGTATTCAGTTATGTATTTATTTTTTTCCCCTTTACTTCCAGGAAATAATGTAGCAGTAATGACTTAGACCCAAGCTTTGGTCTCAATGAGGTTCAGATCTTAGCTGTGAGACAGAGGGCACAGAACTGAATTTCTGAGTCTTCATTTCCATACCTAAAAAAATGAGGATAGTAAGGTCTACTTTACAATCCCTGTAAGGTTTAAATATTTGTGAAGTGCTTATTACAATGCCTGGCACCTACTAGTGGATCAGCAAAGAGTATATGTTTTTTTAAATGTTTGTTTATTTACTTTGGGAGAGAGAGAACCCATGTACATGAGTTGGGGAGGGGCACAGAGAGAGAGAGAGAGAGAATCCTAAGCTGGCTTCCCACTGTCAGTGCAGAGCTTGATGAGGGGCTCAATCTCATGATCTGTGAGAGTATGACCTGAGCCAAAATCAAGTTGGCTGCTTAACCAACAGAGCCATCCAGGTGTCCCAATAGTATATTGTTATTAATATGCCATAAACATTCTCCTTATGACACATAGGTCTTGTGACCATATTTTTAATAACTACAAGTTATTCTGTCAAGTTTTACACATTCTTGTGTGATCATTCATCTTTTATTAGATTCTTAGGTTGCCTCTAAACTTGCACTAGACTAAAAAATTCTGCAGCAAGCTGTTACTCATTACAGATTTAATAAGTGCTCCCTATACACAAGGACCTTTGCTTGGCATTGGGAGCACAGGGTCCAGACTGGCAGTCCCTGGCCTTTAGGGGCTGGCTCACAGTCTGGTGGCAGGGGAGATGCATACAGATGACTGGCCTGTGGTAAACACCATCACAGTCCCAATTACTGAGAAAGTGCAGAGGAGAGGACAAAATGTCAGACTGCCTGGAGAGCTTGGAGAAAGCAGGAAAGGGTTGTAGGAGAGGATTTCAGTGAGTAAGTGGGTTGAGTCCAAGGTTATTAAGGGCATTTTAAGCCATTGCATAGAAGGAGACCTCTTTTTTTCATGGTTTGCTTATTTTTGAGAGAGAGAGCGCGTGCGCGTGCACATGAGTGGGGGAAGGGCAGAGATGGGAACACAGAATCCAAAGCAGACTCCAGGCCCTGAGCTATCAGCACAGAGCCCAACACGGGGCTTGAACCCATGAACCGTGAGATTATGACCTGAGCCAGAGTCAGACGCTTAACTGACTGAGCCACCCATGCACCCCTAGAATGGGACTTTTTTAGTGCAACAAGAAAGTCAGTTTTGAGAAGAGAGTTGGCATTATCCATTTAGGTTTTATAGCTTGTAGGGGGTGAGATGGAAGCAGATTTTAATTCGGAAGTTATTAAGGAGACCAGGCAGTAAGAAGTAGCCAGATTGGAAGAAATATCCCATGACAGGAGCTGTCAGGTTTGATGTGAAGTTGTCAGAGAAGGGTCAGAGATGGGCTCCCAGGCATTTAGCCTGAATGATTGGAATAGTGGAGTTGCCATTTCCAAAAATAAGGAGTAATGCAAGAGAAGCAGGTCTGGGGAGATGATCAAAAGTTGAGTTTTGAGAGCTCATGTTTGAGATAGTTATTAAACGTCCAGGGAGAGATGTTCAATAGGAGTCTGGAATTCCAAGGAAAAGAGGTTTTTCCTGGAGTTAAAAATAGGGGCCGCATCAGTATATTATATTTATGTTTCAAAAGCTTGGTATAGTTATTTTACCCTTTATTACTGTCATGTAGAATTTTCTTTGGTATTTTCATCTTTTTTAAATCCAAATAAACTTCAGAATCACTTTGTTAAATTTATTTTTTAAAGTGTGTTGGAAATTTTACTGCTAGATTGTGTGGCAATTTGGGAAGATTTGGCCTCTTTAAAATAGATCTTGTATTCAGCAACATACTGGGTTTTCCTTTACTCCTTCTGATAAGAGTTCATTCTCCCCCCGCCCCCAAGTAGTTCTCACATATTTCTTGATGATATTCCCAAGAATTGTATACTTTTCATTGCCAGTGTTAGGAAATCCCCTTTCATTGGTATTCTGATAGTTTTTGCTCTTATAAAGGTATTATATTGATATATTTGGTTACTTCACTGAACTTCTGATACTATAAATAATATCCGATTTGGTTTCTCTGATTTTTTTCCAGCTATAATCATATCATCTGCAAATAATTTTGTGTGGTTCTTTTCAGTATTTGTCTCATTTATGTTCATGTCTGGAAAAGAGCTCGTAAATTTAAGATAGGAGATAACTGTGGAGGTAATCAATACCTATGTCTAGTCACGGCTTACATGTTTTGTTATTTTCACCTTAGGCTTATCCTAATTATTTCTTTGCCCTTTTAAAGATTTATTTCTGATGGATTTTTATAGTGTTTGGATTTTATCTGTCTTATATTTGTGCATTACCTCTAACAGTTGGTTTTGGTGTGAAATAGTATTTGGTTTTCAGCCATTTTGCTCTTTCAAGGACTTATTTTTTGATTCATTGAGTACCACGGGTTCAGGGAAAGCTCTTTCCCAGTGAATCAGCATTTAACTTTTGTGGATGCAGAAATCTGTAGAGAGTACATAATAAAGAGATTTCCATCCCATAATTGGGTAAGGCTCTAATGAAAAATTTAAATTCAATAGCCATCCCTCTAACCCTGAAATCCCCAAACACAGTAAAAATGAATGTATACAAGTTTAAAAAAAATGATTACAGGCACATTTGTAAAGCGGTTGGTTTTGAAAACTTATTTTCAAACTAAGGTAGTTTTGCAACTTTTAAAAGTTCTATTTGTTTTAAAAACCTAAGTACAAAACCAGTTTTATTTCTCATGTGGATTGCAGATCAGAAAACGATTCGCTGCTACAGTGTAGATTTCTAGAATGCTTTATCTTGAATTTTCAAGTTAAGTTTCAAGTGTTATTTTCTGTTTATCAAGTTAAGCCTCTTGTGACCTTTCTTCCTGAATGAGCAGTGGACACTATCTGAAATGTTAGGACTTTGAATCACCGGGAGTAGATTTGCCGAAAAGCTTTTAATTGGCCTGCGTTGCCTTGTTTAAATAGCCAAACACCTGCTAGGCAAGCCCTTGCGCATGTGAGTGGCTATATGTTGCTTCCTTTAGGATTTGCAAGGCTGGAGCACAAAGACAGTGATTGTTACCCAATAAGCTGTAGTCACACACTTCTACCAATCGCCTTAGGAGGGCTGGTTACCATGGAATCCACCATCTGTTCACTCCCCGCTGGAATGTGATTATCCTTGCTGGGCTGGGAACTGGGAAGCGTGTGCCGTGTGAAATGATCTGCAATGGACTGGGTTAATGGGAAGCTAGATTTGGCTCACTGGAAGAACAAATGAAGGGAGTTTTACTTAAACCATTTGTGACTTCTAATCAAGAGGAAAAAATTCAGCTTTTATAAGGTAAGTAACCCTGGTACTGTGTATCCAGTTTGTACTACGTTTGGTGTGGAGCAGTATCTCCATGTGGTCCAAGGAAAAGGAGCTGTAAGCTCTTCTGGAATAAATCTCCAGCATTACACACTTTTGTTATATTGAATTTAAGCAGCTCAATTATGCCTGTATAATATCTGGGTTGGTGGGAAAATGAATTATTTTTTAATCAATTAAAATTTTTTGTGCCTGTGAAATTATGTTATGACCCCATGATTGTGGCAAAGAGACGATCATTTTTAACCATTTCTAAGAGCGAATTATACCGATATTCATTTTGAAATACGCCTATGGCTACAACGTGTTCTACGTCTGTTCATCAAATGAGAAAATGTCTCAGGTCAGGGGCATTTGTAGGTTACGATTTAATTAATGATTATTCCAGCCCACATGACTGCCCTACCATTATTAGGTCATGTTTTGAAACGCGATGTTTATGCAGTTTTATTTTGCAATGCTTTTGCACAAGTTTCAAGGGCCCGAGCATGTGGAAACAATGTGACCGCGCTTTCATGGCAGGCATGCAGGCTCTGTGATAAGGACAGGGGCAGAGCTGGGGAGATCGGTTTCTTTTTCAAGGGCTGCCTTTGTTTTTCTGGTTCAACAGCCCCTTAAAATGTGTGGTGCATATTGTAAGCAGCCGAAGGAGATTTTGGTGCTAACAAATGGATGACTGACATTTTTCTGTGTGGCTAAGAGGTTGGTAGCTCAAACAAGGGACTTCTCTGTCCTTTGTAAAGCAGCATTGTATCCCCTTCCCCAAAGCAGTGTCCTAAAATATAAAAGTGAAAAACAAAAAGAGTGCTGTCTGTGCTCTAGATACTTCTTTTGTGTTTTTCTGTCATTTAAACCATAGCACCAGGGCTCTGTGAGTCTGGCTAGGTCTGCCATTTTTATTTGATATAGGAAGGGTTGCAAAGAAAAGCTTTTTGCTTATGCAGCATGGGTCCTAATTGTGCTGTTTGGCTGTCACCTTAGACATTCATGTCAGTGGGTCACTGGCTGCCCAGGGAGCTAGGAAAGGTCACTGCTATTAGGCCGTACCTTGTTTGGTTTTCTTTTTTTAAATGATAGTATAACATTAGATAACCTTGTGTTGGTCAAGGACTCATGGCCATACTTCAAGAACAGGATTTTAGGCCTGACAGCTGGTTATGGGTTCTTGGTATTAATTGTAGTTGACTTTAACATTTTTACCTTCTTTTATACTTACTGATCTATATACATTGTTATTAAGTGTTTTTACTGTGAAAAATTAAATGAGATACATACTAGCTCTAAAAAGCATCCTTTTCAATAATAACAGACGCCTGTCTGCCTGAAAATTTCCTTAGGAGCATGTGCAAGAGATTTTAAGCTGATCTTGCATTATTGGGATGAAATTTTCACCCATAAAAACACTTATAAGCAATGTAAGTTGTGGGGCGGGGGGAGGGAATGAAATAATTTAAAAGCGTCTCTATTTAGGGTGTTCAAGTTGTTTTAGTTACCTTACCTTAAAAACCTAAAAGAGGCTTTGAGTAAATGAGTGTGAAGTGTGTGGACCTCCATGTGCCTGGGGTGTGGTTACTTCAGCCGTTGAGGTGGGCCGGATAAATCCATGCACTTCTCAAGTTCTCTAGTGTTTGTGAACTTCTTTACTGTTATTATTGTTACTGAGTTTAAGTTCTAAGACTGTGTTTTCTTTAAGTGGGTATTCATGTCAGAATTTATCCCAGTGTTTTACGGGTGCTGGCAGGCACTTAGTCATTTATTTTCACTTGTAAGCATATTTACTAGTATCACCCCTGACTGGGTTACTTGAGTAATAAATAATAAGGCCACAAGTGTGTTCAAGTGTGTTGAAAGCTCTCTTCTGTCAGCCACTGACAAGAAACTTAGCTGCACTTTCTGAAGTTAGGGAAGAGGGACGGGCGGCCGGGACACTCCTGGAGCACTTGAGATTCCTACGAGCACACCCGAGGGACAGGGGTGCACCACCACAACCACAGAACACGAGTTCACTCATGGGGTTGTGCTGTTTGGACCTGCTGTTTCTTATCGCCGGGACTTATCGCCGGGACTTATCGCTTCCATTCATAAACGGTGTCCACGGTCTTGTGGTAATGTTCTGACTGTACTCCGTTCTTGGGTCTGCTGCCAAGCCTTGTCTTCTGGTTCTCACTGTCCTTGCCTGAGGATGGAGAGAGGTGCTAGGTTTCCCTGATTTCTGAGCTGCCTTCCAACTTTTCAAACTCTGATGGCTTTCAGTCCTTCAGTATAGCTTAAGGTTTTACTGCATGACAAGTTTATGTTGGTTAACCTTCATCTGGAGTTACTTCTTATAAAAGTATTAAATGGATGACGAATCAGAAACTCTGAATAAAGTGCTTGTTCTTATTCAGACACGTAACAATCTGAATACACACTCACCTCTGGTTCAGGGCAGGCACGTCTTTCTGTTGCTTCCATAACATATCATGCTGGGATGCTGCCTGACTTAACTTCTATTTGGACAGGTAGGCTACAGAGCTAATAAACAGCACTTAAATGCTTACATTTTTCTTCCTATATTTTATTGCCACATTCTTTTAACTTCTAGACTGAGTCTCTTTGCTTTTGAAATACAGCTTTAGAATCCATTCTTTGAAGTCAATTCTTTTGGGCCATTGTGGTCCATCTGGCGCTTGAGCGGTCTGAGATGATGGGACTCTAGGGATTTGAGGTGGAGGAGAAACTGCGGAGGCTGTCATTACTGGTGCTGTGTTCACATGTCCTCAGCGTTGAAGCTGTTGGCGTGTTGCATGACATTTAAAAAAAGATGTACTGAAAATTGCCCTCTTTTATGGAAATATTGTCATGTTCTCAAGAAATGCATGGAAAGAATTGATTTTATGCACCAGTAAAATTGTGTATTTGTGTTAGATATAGAACAGCAGGATGGGAAGCCTTTAACATGTATACGTGAATGATGTAAACTCACCCAAAAGCCACGGCTCAAAAGTGTTTGCATTTGGCAGGATTTTTCTCCGAGTGGGCCATATTTTTGATTATCAGCGGCTCTTTCTTCTGAGTTGCTTCCTCTTCTGTGTTTGTAACTGTTTCTATGCTTCTGTAGAGTAAAAGGCAAACTTTGTATGAATTGAGAATGAATGGATCTATGGAGGCAGCAGCCCATCCTTGGAATGGTTTTGTGTAACCACTTCAGATTCGAGCATGGCTTGATGGAGCTGCGTTGAGGGTGTCTAGCAATACCTTATTCTTAGAAAAGTTCCATAATTTACAAATAACCCCCACTTTGAGGCTAATTGTCGTTTTGTAACAAACGTGTTCAGTTACTGACTTCCCCTCTAAGGAGTTGTTTTCTTTCCTTCCTTTGCTTCCTCCTCCTCTGTTTAAATCCTGTGTTTTATTTATACATACATAGTACATACATACATACATACATACATACCAATTTTCTGGTCCTGAATTCAGATTAATAAAGTCATGAGACAAGGTGTATTTCCATAAGGCAAACAGATGGAATATATTGGATTTTTTAGATCCCTAATATATATTGGTAGATGCTTATTTTCACATAATTTCACATAATTTTCACATATTGTCAGCTAATTTGAGAATCTGTCAGGCTCATCTTGTTTTGCAGCTCTTGTTTTATAGAGAAGAATCTGAGGCCCATAAAGATTAAGCCACATATCCAGGGTCACAAAACTTGAGTTGCAGAAACAGCTAATGTTGACTATTACATGTTGAATGCAAAGATACAGGGTAAAATCAACTGACTTTCTACATCATTAGTCTTATGAGGAGCAGGACACTGGGGTGTCACCCTAACGTCTCACAGGTGCAATTTTCACTATGCCCAGAGGAAGAGCAGCTTTGAAAGATGATTCCTCAATAACCAAGGTCATAAGAAACAGATACATTATTTAAGAAGTTTAGGCTATTTAAGTTTAGGCTATTTAAGAAGTTTAGGCATTTAAATGAGAACTGTAACTTCCAAGCCAACTAGATGTTTGTGTTTTATAGTTTGCATGTTCTCTTCCTTACATCCATATCTGTAGCAGAAAGAAAGTGATGATCAGAATGTTGCTTAGTGACTGTGGAGCCCAGAGCAGGTGGGAAAGGATAGCCTGAAAGACAAATAATAGTTCCATTCAAGGGCACACTTGTCATCTGGATAGTATATTTCTGATGTGGGCTAATGCAACCTTTTTGAACGTTGCTGGAGACATAGAACCTGGGATTACTTACCTGGTGTTTCTTTTCTCAGCTTCCCACTGCCCCAGCCACCTGCTTGCTCTTGCCCAGAACCACCCTGCCGCGTATTGAGACTTTCTTTGTGTTACGGTCATCACTGTTAACCTTGCATTCACTCATCAAACACTTATTAAGCACCTACTGTCTGCTGGGCAGCATTGCAGGTATGGAGGATAGGGCCCAGAACACAAACGGCAAGGACTTTAGCGAAAAGTGTGTAGTAGAGGGAGGAGGTAGATAAAACACAAATAAATGAACAATGTTAATTTCAAATAATGACAAGAATGTGAAGACAAAACCTTGATGTATTGAGGGATTTTAGTGCAGCATACTTCAGATTGGTTTATCAGGGAATGTTTGTTTTAGGAGGTCTCATGAAGCTGAGACACAAATGATAAGAAACCAGCATGGGGCACTTGGGTGGCTTGGGTTGACTGAGCATCTGACTTCAGCTCAGGTCATGATCTCAACAGTTTGTGGGTTCAAGCCCCACACTGGGCTCTGTGCTGACAGCTTGGAGCCTAGAGCCTGCTTCGGATTCTGTGTCTCCCTCTCTCTGCCCCTCCACCATTCATGCTCAGTCTCTCTGTCTCTCTCAAGAATTAAACATTTAAAAAATTTAATTTAAAAAAAAAAGCAGCCAGCACAATCCAGTAGAGTGGGGATATGTTATCCCCACTCTGTTCAGGAGAAAATTGAGGAAAATTGAGAAAAGCCTATCAGGATCATACCATGGTCATGTAGTGCTCCAAAAGCACACTGCCTGTTGTCTTTACTTTCAGGACTTACTCCTGAATATGTGCTCTTTTCCAAAGTCGGAGTTTAATGTGCTAGCATGAGAAGGCATTCAGTATAGTGGTTCAGCGCACAAGCAGCCTAGATTTACTTCCGTCTCTCACACTGGCTGCCTGGAAGTTTCTAGGCAAGTTACTTAGCCTCTCTGCACCCCTTTCCCCACTTGATAGAACTTAAGGAGTTATCGTGAATATTAAAGGAAATAATATTGAAAACCCCATTTAGTGCTAAAGCTAATGGTGCTAGTTGTGATATTCTCTAAGAGGCATCAGTAATAATCCCATGAATGTTGAAATATTTGCTCCTGTTTGGCAGTGAAAGCCCGGGAATACTATTAGCCTTCTCTCTACAGGGTACATTTCTCTTTGATCTCTCCCATCATTCTCATCCCTCACATATAGTCATTCATTCATTCATCTCTCACATTCATTTATTCAGCAAACACTTTTGTTATTTTAAAAAAGACTTTATTGAGGGGCACCTGGATGGCTCAGTCAGTTGAGCGTCCAGCTTCGTCTCAGGTCATGATATCATGGTTTGTGGGGTTAAGACCTGCATCGGGCCCTGTGCTGACAGCTCAGAGCCTGGAGCCTGCTTTGGATTCTGTGTGTCCCTCTCTCTCTTCCCTCCTCTACTTGCAGTCTGTCTGTGTCTCTGTCTCTCAAAAATAAACATTTAAAAAATTAAAAATAAATTTAAAAGACTGTATTGAGGTATAATTGACATACAAAGAGCCAATCATATAGAACGTCTACAACTTGATGAGGTTTGGAAATAAGTATACATTTGTGAAATCATTGCCAAAATCTATGCCATAAACAAATTCGTTACCTCCAAAAGAGCACTTTTTGCATGTTCATTTGCCCTTGCTAGATTCTGAATGAAGAACTTGATTAGACATGGTCTGCATTCAGAGGTGCTCAGTCAATAATCTGTTAACCAATCAGTTGCACTCATTGTGGTTGGTGACGGAGGAGGGGTGCAGGGGATAGAGGAGCAGATATTTGATCATGCAGGTGGTGAGAATTCAGGTCTGAGGCAGCGAAAGCAGGGAAGCAGATAGGCCTGGGAAGCTGAGTGCAGAATGTGAGCGGAGGTAGGGTTGGGATTTGAGAGTGGAGGTCTTGGCTAGCATAGAAGTTTTTACTCTATGCTGTAAAGAATGAGGACTTAGAATAGTTTAAAATATTATAAGAGTAGATCTTCAGTTTTATAGTCTAGAAATATAACTGGCAGCTTAAGTGATAGAAACACTGGAAGTAATAATATCCAAAGCAGTATAAATTCTTCTTTTGCATCTTTATCTTTATTATCTTCATCATCATCTTCATCTACAGTGGGCAGACTTTTTCTTATCATCATCACCACAATATAGTTGTCACATCTTACTCTTGATATTTAGATTCTTTTTTTTTTTAATTTTTTTTAATGTTTTATTTATTTCTAGGCAAGAGAGAGAGACAGCGTGAGCAGGGAAGGGTCAGAGAG
>NW_027531905.1:1123489-1132948 GCF_008692635.1 Crocuta crocuta | reverse complement strand
TAATTTTTAAAAATTTCTTTAATTCCTTTTAATCTTATTCCTTTTATCAGTTGTACTTAAGTTTCGGATCTGTCTCAGCTACAAAATAGCATGCTACATTTTCAACATCACTGTTTTAAAAATTGGTCTTCATTCTTGCTTCAAGAACTTTTGGCAATGACTGGGATGTTTATGTCTTGAAAATATTTTGGGGTCTGACAGATATGAGATCAGTCCAACTTTAATAATAGTTTGGCCTTACTTCCAGGTCTTCAGTGGGTCAGAATTAGCTTTGCTTTTGTTACTTGTGTGGTTACAATAATTTTTTAATTTGTGGGTTGCTTAGAACATGAAGGAATTCCATCTAGGCTTCTGTTTTATCCCCCTGGAATTAAGTGTTCAACTAGTTTTCAACTACTACTGCACAAAGTTTGCCCAAGCATTATCTTAGCATTTGTTTTCTAGTTATAGTTAGTACACATACATGTGTTATGTATTTATTAAGAAAGTAAGATCACCATCTTTAAAAGATTTTTCATTTGAGTTGTTGAATAAAGTGAGTATGTTATTTAGGGCAGGGAAAAAAATAAGCACTCAGGCAGGTTGCTGACTGCAGTCCAAATGGCTGATCAGAGAGTCTTTATATACATCGGTAATGTGTTGTGCAATATAAGCTGAAATATATTCCACAAGGGAGGAAAACGGAATAGGTTACATACGCTGTTCCTAAGTGCAATGAATATAAAACTCCATTACTCACTTCAGGCAGGTGCTTTTTATATGAGGCTTTAAAGAAATATAAAACTGCTGGTGAAATGATTGGTTTGTACAGACACCACTTAGGTTCTAGTGCTTTGACCAGATAAAGAGGCTAAAAGTATTCTTGAAACATTTCTTGAATGATTCAGGGATTGAAGGTTAATATTCTCTTGGTGTAATAACCCATCAGTATAAGCAATATATATAGTATATGAAATTTGTCTCTAACTTGGTTATGAAAATCAGGGGCACAGGAATAATGCCCAAGTTTTTCTTTGATGATGACAAGGAGGCGCCACTTACCAAAATTTATTCTTAAGATATATATAAATATAGTATTTAACAGTATTTTTGAAGAATTACTTAAATAATATTTCTTTATAGTTTTCAGTATTGTTCTTTATTTTTTTTTAATGTTTTATTCATTTCTAGGCAAGAGAGAGAGACAGCGTGAGCAGGGAAGGGTCAGAGAGAGAAGGAGACACAGACTCTGAAACAGGCTCCAGGCCCTGAGCTGGCAGTTAGCACAGAGCCCGACGCAGGGCTCGAACCCACGAACCGTGAGATCATGACCTAAGCAAAAGTCGGACGCTTAACCGACTAAGCCACCCAAGCGCCCCGATATTTAGATTCTAAAGTCAGTACATAAAATAAAACTTACATAGAGTAAAAAAAAGTAAAAAAAGTCTCTGAGAATTTCCTTAGGAAGGCGTTGCTTTGGAGATCAACTCTTTCATTGAGTTTAACCTTGTGTGTGTTTAATTTGCTCCCAGGTTTGGAAGAGATTGCTACTGGTTTGCTCTGGGTAAGAGATGAAATAATTACTTCGCTTGCGTTTGAGGGCCGTTCTGCATGAAGTATGAGGGCACAGCAGGTTAATGATCTCTATCTCACGCCTACGACAGGGCACATGAGCATAGGGCTCAAATTGCCCAAACACCTTAAGCTATGGCACCTATGTTTGTGCTGCTCTTACAAACACACATTAGTTTTTTGTAATTTTTCTGTCTGCAAAACACATTAGTTCAAGCAAGTTTAAATGCTTTTAGAATGCAATTACTGTTATTGCATTAGTTCCAACTTTTAGTGTTTTTCTGTGTCAAACAATGCAAAGTGTATTCATCATCTCATTTAATCTTTTTTTTTTTTTTTTTAAAGTTTATTTTGAGAGAAAGAGAGCACAAGCTGGGGAAGGGCAGAGAGAGAGAGAGAATCCCAAGCAGGTTCCATGCTGTCAGCTCAAATCCCGATACAGGGCTTGAACCCACGAACTGTAAGGGCATGACTTAAGGCAAAATCAAGAGTTGGACAGTTAACCAACTGAGCCATCCAGGTGCCCCATCATCTCATTTAATTTTTAATAAACACTTGAGATAAATGGAATTTATCCCCATTGAACAAATAAAACTTGTTATGAGATACATACTATTTTCAAGTTTGTTAATAATTAAATGATAAACTGGGGCTAAAACCCCAGTCTGTTTTGGCTTCAATCCTATATTCTTAGCTTTTATGCTCAATTTTCTTTTACTAGAAAATTTAACGTAGGCAAAAAACAAAACAAAACAGAAACAAAACAACCTAGGAGGCTTAAATACTGCAATAGCTGAGGAGGTAGAGAAATGATAAGATTCCAAAGAGATGGAGAGAGAATTACTACATTTTACTATCTTTAAGAAGCCCATAGGTGGTAATGGTCAAAGAACACGAATAGATATTCCCAAAAGAAAGAAATACAAATAACTTATACATGAAAAGAAAGTTTTATATAATTGGCAATCAAAGAAATATAGAAAATAAATATTCCTTTATTGCACGGGCAACAATTTCTTGAGTGATTATATTTTGGATTGGCACCCTTATTTATTTCAGATGACAGTGTCACTTCAGATGACAGTGTAAATGGATATAACTTTTTGGAAAATAATTTGGTAATATGCATTATCTTAGAGAACATTTTGTTGCAAGGGATAGAAGAATCCCACTCTAACTTAAGAGAAAAGAGGGATGTATAGAAACAAGGCACAGTACGCTCGTCAGGCCTCAGAGGAGCCTGGAGCCAAGGCACACTTTATCTCCCTCAGATGGCCTCTTCTGCATCTCTGTGTGGATGGCAGAAAGCAGGGCCACCCAAGTCTTGATTGTACCACTTCCTAGGCCCAGTGCCCAGCAGAAACAGAGTCCTGACTACTGATGCCTTGGAGAGAGACTCTGATGGGTGAGGCCTTGGTTGGCACTCTCCCATCATCCCATCTGATGTGACCGTGGAGCATAGAGCTCACTTGACTTATTAACCTACTCAGAATGCTCTAAGAAGCAGAAACTGTTTGAAAGGGGAGTAAAGCAAGCAAACAGGAGAACACACCTGGTCCATGTATCATTAGTGCTAAAAATATTCATATCCTTTAACCCCACCATCCCAGTTTTAGAACTATGCCAGTAGTTAAGTTACCTAGTGATTGTTAGGTGCTCCAGTGGAATGGAGAGAAATTGGAAACTAAAGATATGTTCTACAGTAGGGAAATGGCTACATGAATTATGACCTAGTCATGAGATTGTATGTTGTACACATATTAAAAACCTATTTTCAAAATCTAGAACAGTGCTCACAATGAAAAGTCATATGCAGACATGTTGTATACACTGTGCTGGGTTACATTTTATATAATACGTAGAAAAAATGCTAGGGAATTAACTTCAAACACAGACTTGTTTGTTGCTATTAGATTTTAGAATCACTTTTGTTTTCTTATTTACAACTTGTCTGTAGATTTTAATTTTTTATTTTTTTAGAAAATTTTATTTTTAAGTAACCTCTACACCTGACGTGGAGCCTGAGATCAAGAGTTGCACGCTCTACCAACTGAGCCAGCCAGGCACCTCTTGTCTGTGGATTTTAAATGATTAACAATGGCCTTATAATTAACAATAAACTAATATGAATTACTCAAATTATAATCTGGTAGCGAAGATAAACCTGTCCTGAGTGAGTAATAGTAACGTAACTATGTATTTTGTGTTATGGATGGTGTAATAAAAATCTAAGGATGGATTGCCTAATAATTTGACTTTTTACAAGTGGGGAAAAGTATATTCAAGAACTATTTTACTGTTGCTGGTGGTATTCAAATAATAATCAGACAAAACTGTAGAGACGATCCCTTTGTCACATAGTTAAGAGTTAGATGGCATCTAAAGTTCTTGTCATTCCCAATGTTCTGTTAGAGAAACAGGTTTATTTTGGGAGTGAACTTTTTAAAAAAGTTTATAATGTTAGGGGAAGATACACAAGGCAAGCAGCTTTTGTGAAAGAGATGTGAAATTCTTATATAAGAGATGTCACAGTGAAGGATTAATGAGGAGGCAGTGGATTTGAGACAGTTCTTGTAGGATGTAATAGGGATTGGATAATGTGTTGGAGGTGGTCGTAAGGTCTGCTAGTGATTGATACTAAGGCAGAGTTTGGATTTGGCCATTTATGGATAAACTATAGTAACCAAATTGGCTTGCCGAATGGGAGAAGCATTTTCCTTGTTCATCTTCCAGTGAGATGAGTGAAGTGGTACAAAACTTAAAGTGAACAAGAGAGCAAAGTCAAGTCATTCTGCTTGATTGTGGGTTTAACTGTGTTCTGAGAAGAAAACTTCAGGATGATTGACCTTGATTTTTATGTTTTGGTGACTATATTAAATTATGACAGTAATACAATAACAGCTACACTATAAATTCAACCTGCTTGCTTAACTGTCAGACATTAAAATTTTTTGAAACTACACACAACTACACAGGAACCAAACACCTTTAATTCTACTGGTGTGTGTATGTGTGTGTGGTCATCTTTTTGCCAGAGTAAGGTAATAATGAAGATATGTTTTTTCTGTTCATTAGAAAAAGGTGTAGCTCCCGCATCTGGGTTGATCAGTCAGTTGAGCATCCGACTGCAGCTCAGGTCACGATCTTACTATTTCTGAGTTCGAGCCCCACATGTGGCTCACTGATGTCAGCACAGAGCCCCCTTCATCCTCTGTCCCCCTCTCTCTGATCCTCCCCTGCTCACAGTCTCTCTCAAAAATGAATAAACATTAAAAAAAAAAAGAAAAAAGTGTAGCTCCCTTAAAGAGTAAGCCAATCTCAAGGTCGACACTTAGTGTAGCATTTTCTGTAAAGCTAATTTTCCCTTTTTCTAAAGTTTATTTATTTATTTTTAGGGAGATTGAGAGAGAGAAAAAACACAAATAGGGAAGGGGAGAGAGAGAGAGAGAGAGAGAGAATCTCAAGCAGACTTCACACTGACAGTGCACGAACCCTGTCTTAGGAACCATGAGATCATGACTTGGGCCAAAATCGAGAGTCGGACACTTAACCCACTGAACCACCCAGGCACCCCTTGTTTTCCCTCTTTAAAAAATTGGAAGAGGCACGTCGGTGGCTCAGTCGGCTAAACATCTGACTCATGGTTTCAGCTGAGGTCATGAAATAAGGTTTGCGGACTCAAGCCCTGTGTTGAGCTCCGCATCGGGCTCAGCGTTGACAGTGCAGAGCCTGCTTGGGATTCTCTCTCTCCCTCCCCCTCTCTCTCTGCCCCTCCCCTACTCATGCTCTCTCTCAAAATAAATAAATAAAACTTTTTAAAAATTGAAATAGTTATAAAATTATTGCTGTAAAATGACTAACATATCTCTTCCTTGATTTATTTTTCTGCTTTCTGATTATTGCATACATTGAGTCTCTTCTGATGATTAACAACTTCTAGGCCAATTCTGATGAGTACATCTTCAACTCATGGTCATGACCACTTTGAGGGCTCTATGGAGTAGAGTGTTTATGACTTTGAGCTCACTTAGCTTCAGCCTTCAGGTTGAAGTACCTGATGGTGCTACATCTGGCACTCCTTTTCCAAATTAGCACTCCCGTCCCCTATTAGAATTTGTCATTGCCTTTTTGTCATAGAAAATTGTCAAACAAGTAGTTTCTTTCCTTAGAAGAACGAGCTGTGTATCTGGAGTGCTAGCCACTAGCTAATTCAATAGTTTGACTACCTGAAATGCAGTAGCTTTGAAAAAGGCTGTTTTAATATCTACATTTATGCAAAATGTCTAAAATTTATCCAAGCATGAACTTATATATGTTTCAGTAATGAAATTGAAGCAGTGTGAATGTTGAGGCAAGAAATGGCTATACATTGTACAGTTTTGTTTTTTTTTTTTCAACAGAAAAACCCTTTTAGTGTTTTCAAGATACTGCTCAACTAGCAGTCTTCCAGTAAACCTTTCTTTCCAGCTGCATTCCTCTCTGGGCCCCTGAAGCAGTCTGTGGTTAGATCTGTCATCACCATGTTTTGCAATTGACTGTTATCTTGTCTTTCTACCTAACTGACTGATTTCCTGAGGCCAGGAATTATTTTACTCATCTTAAATCCCCAGCTTTTGGCTCAGCACAGAACCCATGCTTACACTTTGATTGTTGAACTGACTGAGCAAAAGCTAATGAAAAAAATGTTAGGTAAAGGAATTTACCCAAATGACCAGTAACAGTTGTGTGTTACCATTTCATTGACTGGATGATAAGGAGAAGTCTCACCCCATAGGATTAGAATAGTAACTACCTCACCTGGCTCCCATGTCTCTACTCCTGGAAAGAGCCCTATCCCAACAAAGAGAACTAAGCAAATCCTCCTCAAATCTTGGATGGTTCTGGATCCATTCATATCTGTCCCTGGTGCCTAAATCCCAGTAAATTGAAAGTGGTAAATAGAGCATCTAATGGAAGGAATGAGGAGAAGAATCAGTCTTACCCAGAAGTCTTCAAACTGTTGGAAGAATCATGGGTCTCCTTTCTGCCCCTGGAATTTTAGGCATGGTTGGTTAAAAAGACCAGGATTACATTGTGTTATGTAATTGTGATGATTACGTATGTTAGACAATGTAATGGAATTCTGGCAATACTCTGTGACAAATCATCATACACCTCAAATTTGTAGGTTATATAATGGCACAGTACATAAAGACTAAAGACATTTATATCCTTTTCTTTTACAAAAAACACTAATGTTCCCCATTTGCTAATCCTACACGTGAAGAAAACAGTCTGTCTGTACATATTTAGCAGGTTGTTACCTAGCAGATATATTTGAAAGAATAAGTACAAACTGTCCTTCTGGGGTAAGGGTAACATTTGAATGAGTGAGAAAGTAACTGAAATCAGCAAAGGAAAAAAGTGCATTGTGGGCAGAGCATTTTTGAAGGGACTCTTGGGAAATATTTCCATTATTGTGTCCTCAGCAAGATAGATATTAGTGCCTCTTTTATTTTCTTTAATTTACTTAAACTATTTCTGGGGTGGGTGGGTGGCTCAGTTGGTGAAGTACCCAACTCTTAATTTTGGCTCAGGCCCTGATCTCACAGTTGTGGGGCTGTGTGTTGGGCTGTTTGGGATTCTCTTTCTCTCCTTCTGCCCTTCGGCCCTGCTCATGTTCTATCTCTGTCCCTCTAAAATAAAAATAAAAACTATTTCTGCATACACATTTAAACTTAAATACAAGATCTTTTTTGCCTTGTTTTAAACTCTTTGAGATGGTTATAGTAGGGTTTGGACCAAATTAAAAAAAAAAAAAAAAAGAAACACTTTCCAAGACATCAAGACAGATGGAAATATACTAGGAGAATTTCAAGGAAAACTTTTGCATAATTGATAGATGGATTTAAAAATGTATATCAGGGTTTAGTAAGTGCAACCAATGATGTAGTTCTTCCTTTTAGAACAATGCATTTTTCTCAGCTAGAAATAATCATTAAAACCACATATGGAAGTAAACTGACTTAGATCTGCTCTTTCAAATGGCTATATCATGAACTATTTAACCAAGATTTTAAAAAACAGCAGATTGAATCACACTCATCCCTCAAAAATAGTATTTTATCTATATTTCATCCTATTTTTAGTTCTGTTTTCGTATTTTACAGTATATATTTTAGTGCAGTAATACTTGTATTTAATGCATTTAACTTATGCATCCATACATACTTGGAGGTGCGATGCCTGGTTTTCTTCCTGAGAAGGATGTGCCATCAGAAAGTTTGGAGATTGGGTTGCCTGGGTGGCTCAGTCGGTTAAACATCCGACTTTGGCTCACTCAGGTCATGATCTCTCAGTTCGTAAGTTCGAACCCCGTGTTCGGCTCTGTGTAGACAGTTTGGGGCCTGGAGCCTGCTTCAGATTCCATGTCTCCCTCTCTCTGACCCTCCCCCACTCACACTCTGTCTCTCTCTCTCTCTCAAAAAAAAAACAAAAAAAGATTAAAGAAAAAGTTTGGAGATCATTATTCTAGGAAGCCCTCCTTGACTTCTCTACACCTATGGCAGTAACAGGGCCCCCGGCCAAAGTTGTCAATCACCATTCTACTTGGAAGGGACCCTTAATTGAGATTGTATTAAGTGTTTGACACAGTGTGCAGAGTGCCTATAGAAAGGAATGGGGCAGTCATGGCCCTTGCTTTCCAGAAGCTTTGAGATTAGTAGGGAAGACAAATGCTAAACAAGGACGTTGCATGAACTTTCATTTAATTATGGTTGTAAATAAGTGTCCAAAGGAAACCTGCAGAGGGAAGTGAGACTTGATCATATGAAAGACCTTAAGGTCATAGGAACTGAAAAGAATAGTGAGGTTGAAAGAAAATGAGATTCCACTGAAAGTGAGCGTCAGGACTTTCTAAAAAATTCCCAAGTACTTAGCAGTGTGCCGTGTGTACTGTATGGAGTCCCACATTGGGGCTCAATAATTCCTTGTGAATGAATGGATAAGACCATTTCAGAACAAACCTCAAATCAGTGGCTCAGAGTTTTATTTGATCCACACAATGTTTTTGAGCTTTGAAATTTTTAAAAATCATTCTTCAGTTTGCAACAAGTAACTAATTCATACTGTTGTAGACTGGTATCCTTGCCCATTTGTGTTATGTGCCCAGATGCTAAATACATTGGTGTTTGCTACCTTGTGTAGAAGATAAAGATTATGCCATACTCCACAGATAGTGAACTGGTTACTAATATGAGATTATTTGAGTTCTAGTGATTAATGTACAAATGAAGTGTTATGTCTTAAAGACTTATATGGCTATTTTATCATCCTTAGTATAATATTGAAAATATGTTTCAGCATTATTGGTAAATTTCACAATATATAGATTGCTAGGATAATAATTTGAAAATTTCAAGCAAGTACATTTATAATTTATCATGTACCCATTCATCAGTTTAAGACCCATATGATGGAAATTAGCTGGTTTTTTTTTAAGTTCTCTTTTTATCCTTGATCTTATTTCCTACCACAAAGATAATAACTTAGAAAAAGTTACCTGAAAGCTTACTAAAATTTGGAATGACTAATATTCTATTTTTCTTTCTTTGGAGTTTTCTTTATTTCTGTAATGTATTCCTGTGATTTCATCAAAAAGGAAACTGCATGTTTAAGTGTGCCATTATCTGTGGAATAAAAGGGAAGAAATAAGTAGAATGGCTGATTTGCACACAGGATGGTGCTGGTTATATTTAGGTTATCTTTTCTTTCCATATTCTGAGTTTGTCCTTTAAGAATATTTGGGCCAACACAAAAGGCTAGGCAGCTGCTGTTACACCATCAAGCTGTGCATAAGGGTCTTGAAGAAAGGAAGACAAGTAATTAAAGGACATCTGGATGAGGCAGCTGATTAAAAAAAAGTGGCAG
>NW_027531905.1:1098149-1123368 GCF_008692635.1 Crocuta crocuta | reverse complement strand
GGGGGGGGGGGGAGAGAAACAAAAACCCTCCCTCTCTCTCCCAACTTAGTAGCAAGTAACTGGCTGTACTTTTTACCCTTTATCTGACCTGCCAAGGGCAAAGCCTAAGTTTTATTTTCTTAAAGCCTCAGAGGAGCCTTTTTCTGGAAGCCGCATAACTATTTCAAAGTTGGAAAAAATAATAACTAGGTTCCTGTGGAAATTTATGAAAAGAAAACATTTTTTGACCTTCTTAAAACCGATGATTGATAGAGGGAACATGGTTTGGGAACATATTTTGAAAGCAAAGTGGCAAGGAATGAGGCTAGAAAGGTAAGCAGGAGACAGAGCCGTAAGGCATTATGTGGAGTCTGGATTCATTCTGAGTGCAGTAAGCAGCCAGTGAGGATATCAGCTGGGGAGGGAGTGATGAACAGTCCTGACAGCCGCAGTGAAGCTGGCAAATCCGCCACACATTTCCTCACTGTGCAGCCTGAAATAAAGTGCTTTCCCTCCTTTGCTGCCTAATAACATCTCACTTATCCTGTAAGATGAAGTCCAGTCCTCCCTTCTCCAGTGTAAGAGGCAGCTTTCGGATACATGGGAGAGAGCCTGAAGCTGAGAGAGAGGTTGGTACTGGAAACATGTTTTATAATCCTCTGCATAGGGGAGGAGCTGTGGCCTTCAGATGGGTCAGTTGTCCCGAATAGATGCCAAAGAAAGAAGAATGCAAAGGCATGGTCAGGCAGTGGAGAGTCTATGAAAGGGACTTCATAAGAGTCAACAAAGAGATTGGCCATAACAGAAATAGGCTGACTTAGGTTGGGTGTCATAAATTCATGGTGGAAAATGTCCTAGTCGCAAATATTTTTTATTGTCACAAAATATACATAAAACTTAACATTTTTGCTGTTTTTAAGTGTGCAGTTCTATGGCATTACTACATTCACGTTGTTCTACCACTGTCACTACTAGCCATTTCTAGAACTTTTTCGTCTTCCCGTAACTGAAATTTTATATCCTTTAAAATAGTTGCAATAGTATTTCGTTCACACGAAATGGCGACCTCAGCACCAGAACCCTGCGGGTGGACCGTGTTGGGGTGTGCACAGGTGAAGGACAAGAAACTGCTGGATAAACCGTTTGTAAAGAGTGACTCTGTTGTGAGGACTGTAATGGGGAGGGAGGAACAGAGAAGAGAAATGGACATGTATTGTGTGTCCAGCATCATAGTAAGTGCTGTGTGTATATTCGTTAATGAAGCATTTAGAAGAGCTAAGAATAGGTTCATTTAAGAGTGTAGACTAGTAAAAGGAGAAATCCAGGTGGTAGAAGATGGTGATTGTGGAATTTGCAATCTCAGAATTAACTTCTTGCTGAAGTGAATGTGATTTCCTAAAGGAAATACACAGCTCTCCCAGTGTAGGCCCTGATNAAAAAAAAAAATGAAAAAAAAAAAAAAAAAAAAAAAATTGGTCATAATTAAAGAAGAAACACTGTATTTATCCATTAACTTTGTTGCTCCTTTGAATTTAGATTGTATCAGTTACCTGGGATTAGTACAAAGGCTAAATTGGATAAAAAGCACGCCAGATGTGAAGGTGGACCCTAATGAGGAGGCAAATGCCACAGGAGGGACACCCTCCCAATTTCAAGTGTGTGTACTGCTGAGCGGTGCATGTGTACATGTGAAGTGACTGTTGTGACGCAGAAAACCCGTACCAAGAAAATCAGACAGGTTCTAAATTGAGGTATGGAGATCAATTCCATGACTGAGGTTAGAAAAGAGTGTTTTTATTCTCTAGGATTATGCATTTTTTAGTAGAGAATTATTAAAGTCAGATGATACTGCAGATATAATGTTTCTTCTCCTTTATACCTAAAGTATACAAGCTGTCCCTATCCACATACCATAAGACAGATGTGTAGCTTTCCCTGGGCAGCCAGAGTAGAAGAGGAACAGAACTGAATTAGAACCCAGAATGGGCAGCAGTGTAACCAAGGCTTATATTATCTTCCATCCAGGAACTCTGGTTTGAGGGGTCCTTAACAGTACTGTGTGGTTGGGACTCTAACTGAGCATCTAACTGCAAAATTAACATAAAACATTTCTATTAAATATTTTTTAAAGGAATAACAATTCAGGGATAATAGGCTTGCTTTGAAGATCTGTATAAAAATAATTTGGTACAAAATATTTAAGCAATAGCATTTACCTGCAATGTATTCAAGAATTTTTAGGCCTTACTTCATTAAGATTCACAGACATGCAAAATGGAAATTAGACATCAGTTCATTGGCTTTTTAAATTAAAATGTGTGTTTTTTAGGCCAAGGAGGGAATCATTTTAATATCAAATTGTTACTTGATTTTATTAGATATTAGAAGACTAAAGAGTGAAAAATGGATTAAGATTCGGATTAGTTTTATTCTATGAAAACGGAGATTGCCTCTCAGTTAAATAACACTAGGGAGTGAGGATTTTGCTCCTTAGTTGATAACTGAAAGTCACAGATACTTCCTTTTTGTTACTCCTTGTTGTATCTGAAAAAGTGAAATACTAGCATTCACTTGGTATAATTGTCTTATTATTTATTGCCAAAATGTATTGATTACTAAATAATTATTAAAGCTGCTTTTGGCATTAGTCCATGGACATTTTCAAGTATACAACAGATGGTGTGCCATTTAGCTTTAAATAAAAATGTTAGGTCAGACAACTTAATCCACCACCTTTTTAAAAAACATTGCAGATTAATAAATTTTAGTTCAGAAAGTATAAGCTCTGTGGTAAAATTTTTGTCTTAGGTCATTTCCATTGGAAATGGTAAGCTAGTGAAAGCAACAGAGATAGCCTTTAACACTAAAAGTAAATGAAATTCAACTAGTGGTAATGAAATGCAGTACTACCTGAATGTCCAGCAGACCTTTTAGGTCCTTCTTCAACAATTTGAAAAGAATAACCTCTTTGTAAGGAGGAGAAGTGTAGGAGAAGAGTGCCGGCCTGTTTCAGTGTGCAGGGTATTTGGTGAATAGCTGTGAGTTGTTTAGCGTTGATATTAGGTATTCTGGTGGCTATGATATCCGTGACAAATAATCTTACTAAATTAAATTACCTAAACGTTTATTTGAAAGGTCCCTTTAAATGTATTATCATAAACTTCAGTGTTCCCAGATGGACTTTATGTGGGGAACTAATTAGGTCACTTCTGAATTTAAGATTTTTAAAAATCAGGGGCACCTGGGTGGTGCAGTCGGTTAAGCATCCAAGTCTTGATTTCAGCTCAGGTCATGATCTCGCAGTGGGTCCGGAGATCGAGCCTCACATTTCTCTCTCCCTCTCCCTCTGCCCCTCCCCGACTCATGCACGCTCTCACTTTCTCATTCTCTCTTGCTTTCTCAAAAAATAAATAAATAAGATGTAAAAGGAAAAAATAGACTTTTAAAAATCACAGGTAAAATGAACCAGTGCTTATCTATACTACTGATGAGAAACACAACGAATGTACCGAATGATGTGGTTTTGAGTTTACACTAAGACAAACCACGCATTTCATACCCTGTTGCTTTCTTAATATGTTCCTTTTATCTGCTCCTTAATTTTTAGAATTAAGAGATAATTTATATACAGCAAAATTAACCCTCCTTAGGGTATAATTCTGAGTTTTGACAAATGCACACAGTTATGTAACCACTCCTGCAGTGAGGATCTAGAACAATCCTATCTCCTTCAAATAGTCCATCATGCTCTTTTGTAATCAACCAGTGTGTCCTCATACCACCTGCTACTTCAGATATATGTTCTGTCCCTATAGGCTTGCCTTTTCCAGAATGTCATGTGGAATCGTACACATGTAGCCTTTTAGGTTAGATTCCTTCTTTTTTGTTTTTGTTTTTGTTTCAAGTTTTTGTCTCAGTTCTAGTTAGCATATAGTGCAATATTGGTTGCAGGAGTAAACTTTAGTGATTCAGCACTTATATATCACACCCAGTGCTCATCCCAAGTGCACTTCTTAAATACCCACCACCCATTTAGGCCATCCCTCACCCACCTCCCCTTGAGCAACTTCAGTTTGTTTTCTATGTTAATAGTCTCTTATGGTTTGTCTCCCTCTCCCTTTTTTAAATTCCTTCCCCTGTTTCGTTTCTTAGATTTCACATATGATGAAATCATATGATAACCTGTATTTCTCTGACTTGTTTCGCTTAGCATAGTACACTCCAGCTCCACCCACATCATTGCAGATGGCAAGATTTCATTCTTTTGATGGTTGAGTAATATTCCATCATATTTATATACCACATCTTTTCTATCCAGTTATCAGTCGAACATTTGGGCTCTTTCTATAATTTGGCTATTGTTGATAATGCTGCTTTAAACATCAAAGTGCAGGTACCCCTTTGAATCCGTATTTTTGTACCCTTTGAGTAACTACCTATTAGTCCAATTGCTTTGTCTTGGAGTTCTATTTTTATAGGTTGGATTCTTCCTAATGCACATGCGAGTGCCCTTAGATCATTCCTTCTTCTTGCTGAATGTTATACCATTGCATGGATTTATCACTTTGCTTATCCATTCGCTAACTGAAGGATGATTGGATGTTTCCATCTTTTGGTGACTATGAATAAAGCCCCTGTAAACATTCATGTGCAGGTTTTTGTGTGAATGTTAAGTATTCATTTCACTTGGGCAGGTACCTAGGAGTGTGATTGCTGGGTCATATGGAAGTGCATGTTCAACTTTGTAAGACACTGCCCTGGCTACTATTAGGGAGCTTAGAATTTAGTTACAAGTTTGTGGTAGATGTTTGTTGGGATGAGTACTGGGTGTTATATGTAAGTGATGGATCATTAAACTCTATACCTGAAGCCAACTTTACCCTTTATGTTCACTAACTAGAATTTAAACAAAAATGTGAAGTAAAAAAAAAATAAAAATAAGATTTCTTCTGGATTAAAAAGAAAAGTTTGTGGTTTGATGCTGAATATAATTGCAGATTATCCACTTGTGGCCAATGAGAGTCAATAGTAATAGTTATATGTTATTATCATGTTTCTATAAAAATTCAAAAGTGGATTCCATTATATCTTAATTTAGTATACAAAGTGAATTTAACTTCTTAGAGATTGTCATTTTACTAGTGTTGTTGGCCAGATTTTTTTAACCTCTTAAAACCTAGTCTTTCTCTTCTGTGAAAGGGTAATTACTGTTTGCTACCTTCCCTGCATTACTCCTTTATAGTGGTAAACCATCGTTGCCTTACAGTGAGGATTTAATAACATGCTGCATGGAAAGTGCTTAGCAGCACCTGGCACAAAAGTGAATGTTAACAATAAAAAAAAAAAGGAAAGGTATTTATTTGTTAGAAAAGCAAACCTGAATTTATAATTTAAACATGGCTATCAGAGCTCAGAAAGCACATCAGCTGGAGCATTTTTGTGACAGGGAAACATTCTGTTTCTTACATTACTGAAGTTTGCCAAGACCAAGTGGTCCTGGAATCCAGTATAGACAGTTTTCCTGCCACAGTGCAATTCAAACACATGGGTGGAGTTTGTAAAGGAAATAAAAGACAGTTCCGATTTCGTCTTTCTTGGACTTCTTTTCTTTATGGTTCTAATTATCCCTTCTTTTTAGATGAGTTTTAAAACCTATTCATGCCTAATATGTAAGCAGATTTCTTTTATTAAGAATTACTAAGTTGATAACCGCCACTTCCTGATGAGCAGGTGGAAGTTCTTGTCTTGTTGGAATGAGACCTAGCCCCTCAGACGCCATCCTGGGTATTACCCTGCCCTGACATCAAGCAATTCTAAGCAGATGCAAGTGAGCCAGAGCTTTAGGCTGTCAGTGAATGAGTCAAGACTGCAAACAGGCAAATCTTTGCCCTCGTACTTCTCTAATGTGGTCCTTGAAGTGCAGTCTCAGACCAATCAGTAGCGTTCCTGTCACTTGGGAGCTTGTTAGAAATGTAAATTCTGGGGCTCCACCATACACTGATTGAATTCAGCTCTGGAGATGGGATTAGGCAATCTGTGTTTTATTTATTTATTATTATTATTGTTTAGAGCATGAGCACAAGAGGGGCAATGGGAGAGGGGGATCGAGGATCTGAAGCAGGCTTTGTGTTGACAGCAGAGAGCCTAACACAGGGCTTGAACTCACAAACCACGAGATCATGGCCTGAGATGAAGTTGGATGCTCAGCTGTCTGAACCACTCAGGCACCCCAGGCAATGTGTGGGGTTTTTTAAAACTTTTTTAATGTTTATTTTTGAGAGAGAGAGAGAGAGACAGAGCAAGTGCGTGCGAGCACACGGGGGAGGAGTAGAGAGAGGAGACACAGACTCTGAAGCAGGTTCCAGGCTCTGAGCTGTCAGCACAGAGGCTCAACTCACAAACCATGAGATCATGACCTGAACCGAAGTGAGATGTTCGACTGACTGAGCCACCCAGGCTCTCCCGGCAATGTGTGTTTTAAAATGCCATCCGAGTGATTTGATGCAACTGGAGTGTGACAATGATCGCCTGTGGACACAATGAGGAGATTGGAGACTTTATTTCTAACCATGAGAGGGATGTCTGTCTAGCCTGTTACTTCATTGTGATCTTATAAATATTTTAATTGACATTTTCTAATATTTCAGGATATGAGGAATTTTTAAAGTACTTGTTGAATGATACAAACATGTAAAGATATAGGAAAGTCAGTAATAGATATCATACCCCTTGTACAGTGTTCTGAAATAACATAAAACTTGGTTTCCTTAGGAAATCTATGAGTAGTATTTATTCACCAAGCTCAGTGAGCTGTGTTAAAATGGAATGTCAAAGTGGCAGAATAGCATTTGTGATCATCCAAAATGACATTTTAACATCTAAAGCCTGTGAATCTCTGAATCTGTAACCTCTTTGGTCCAGGGCATGGACCCAGTTAAAGTGGAAACAAACTGTTTTCATGCTGGCTTTTTGAGAGCATTACTAATAGTTGAGGAATTAGGCAGTTTATAAACCATCCTATTCCCAAATGTATTTCTTGTTCGCTTGAAGCTTCCATGTGCCTCCGTTGTTGTTTACTTTACCATAATAAATAGAAGTCTCTCCATCCTCAGATACTTGGTCTCGTGAAAACCCTGCAGCAGCCCTTCCTCTGGGAGGTGTGGCATATTATGCATGAGGTTGTCTTTGAGCACTAAGGTCCGAGAATGCCCTGAGGTGCACAGGGCACTGGTGCGGGCTCCTGGCTGCTCTGTGTGATCTCCCCTGTCTACCAGAGGCTTTAAAACCAGGGATGAGATCTTTATCACATGATCTCTAAAAGAGTAAAGACAAAGATTTTCTTATTAAACCAAAGTACACTAATTATCAATATATGTATGTGAAGTCATGTCCAGTGATCAAGGTAAGTGGTTTCATTTTCTGGTGTATCTTTCTTAGTTTTTGTTTTTTGTTTTTTTTATATAGTGTGGGTAGTCAGTTGGTAATACAGCATGCCGAGGGACTTAGAAGTGGCAGAGAGTGTGGTTTTGTTTTAATGAATAGGATTCACAGTATTTTAAAACTTTAGCATTAAAGTATGTACTATCTTCATGGGTTTTGGCTCTTTCAAGAGGCGTCCCTGGGTTAGCAAAGTACAAATTTGTTTAAGTTCTATTTCTCTGACTCATTCTTACTAACATTAGAACAGTTTGAAAATTCAGTCAGTAAGGAGAGGAATGCAGAGAAAGAAAGCAAGAATTTTTTTTCTTCCGTCTCTGGTGTGAACAAAGCTAAGAAATGTTTACCACTAATCCTTTTCTAGTGCAACTGCATGAGCGCTGCTCTGTTCACACAAATCCCACCATCCCAGCCTCCTTGTTTTTATAAAGTTCAGAGGAGCGTTATGTGTTTTACAGTAGATAACATTGTAGAGATAGGCATAGACTTGGGGTTTTTTTTTTAGTTGTTAGTGGTATTAAGCTACAGTTTCTTTCCTCTAGTATTCTAGAGAGCATATAAATGAGAAATTGACTTTCAAAGAGGAATGAAATTCTACTGTGTGGTAGAAATATAACCATGTGACAGGAAATTTATGCTAAAAATACTTTTTAAGGCTGAAATGGGTTCATTTTGTGTTGCTATTTTCCCATTGTTTCTGCGGGGGTATGAACCCTCCTGAAGGATGCCTGCTTGCTAAACAAGAGGAGCTGCACCTCACAACGGGCAGACTTCACAGTTACTAGGGTTCTCTTCCTTCTGACTCTGCTCTCTTTCCCCCTTTTGGCCGCAGCGGGGCTTGCACGGGGCGTGTAGAAGCCCGAGGGTGGGGTCGGTCCTCTTACTGCAGGAGGCAAGCTGAGGCTCCCGCCCCGGAGCCCCACAGCCTTGGCTGGCTCTGCTCCCAGCTTGTAGCAGTTGCTGGAGATTGAGGATCCCAGTCCATGCCTGCTCCTGCTTCCTCACCTCATCTACCTACGTGGAAGGCTTGATTCCTTTGTGAGGGTTCCACCATTCTCGCATAAGTAAGTTCAAGGTTTGTGTGATCTCACCATGGTTTCCCATCATACTCTAAATATGAAAAATTGTTTCAAAGTGACAAAAGGGAAGTATTTTAGTGAAATTGTCTCTTTCCCTGAAATAGCTGCTCTCTCTTCTCATTCCATCTTCAAACAGTTAGGGTTGATTGGAGGGAATTAATAATTGCCTCATGGAAGGCAGCTCTCAGATGGAGAGAAAACTGCTAGAATTGTCTGGTCTAATGGACACCTCCCTGTAGTGAGTGGCCGCTACCATAATGTGGCCTTTACAAGTTCCTTTCAAGGTTTTTAAACTGAAAAGACAGTAATAGAGCACTTCCTGCCCATACCAGTGGTTTATTTTTATTGCTAGTAAGGTGCCTAAGAAAACATTTTATATATGCATATTTAGTTACGTGTTATTTGTAAAAGATTTATCTTCGTTTAATGACTTGAAGAAATTTTCGTTTTTAAAACCTATAACTTACAGGCAAACTCTCACATGGAAATTGAAAAGTAAAAAATAGTGTGACCGATGACTCAATTGGTAGTATTGTTTAATCTTTGCAAGGATGATAATATGGTCTTTATTTCATGTTCAACCAAAATAATGTAACTTACATTGTAATCCAAGAGTAAGATTTAAATTTGACCTCCTCTCCTTAGATGCTAGAACACCATTCATTCAAAAAATAAGAAAGCCTTTTCCTAGGTGCCAATCCCTACCTCCGTTCTGATGTACTCTCTGATAATCATTTTCACTCTCTGTGTTCTTTCTTGTTTATAAAATAGGGAGCTAATTTTTGCTGGTCTGAAACATATTTTTAAAGGTTTTCTCCCTGATTTAAATATATTCTCCGACTTGTCCCCTACAACAGTACCTATTAAACCCTGTTTGTTCAGGTCCTTCTACGATTTTTTCCCCTCTGCTAATTGACCAGGGGTCTGTAGTTGATTGGTCCTATGTTGAAGTTGCAGAGGAAAGATGCCTATGAGGAGAAACAGTGTTGGCCATGGAGGTCAGTCATTCTACATGGTAGTTATTAAGACCTGTCCTGGGGAAAAACACTCATTCTCCTCTTAGAGAATAAATATAAACAAGATTTTTTTTAATTAAAAAAAAAAACCCACTAAGTCATTGTGACCTTCTCCGTGTCATTGTGTAGAAACTGTTACTTCTTAGCTTGGGCTAAAAACCTTAGTTTTTTAAAAATGTTTTTAATGCATATTTTCTAAGAGAAAAAGATGGAGACACAGAATCCAAAGCAGGTTCCAGGCTCGAAGCTGTCAGCACAGAGTCCAGTGCAGGGCTCAAACTCATGAATGGTGAGATCATGACCTGAGCCGAAGTCAGAGGCTAAACCGACTAAGCCACCCTGGCACCCCCAAAAACCCTAGTCTTTGTTGAATCTTTTTCTCTTCCATCCAATCTGTCAACAAATCCTGCTTCAGGAGACTTCAAACTGACCATGTCTTAATGTCTCGACTGCTGCTACCCTGCTTCAAGCTACACTCAAGTTTTCTTTGGTTATTCCAATAGCTTCCTATCTGCCTTTGACTTCTTAGAGTTTGTTCTGCACCCAGTGGCCTGAATGCTCCTTTAAAAGTGGAAAACAGATCATGATCTGTCCTCTGCTCACGACCCTTCAGTGGATTCCCAATTCTGTCAGAGGAAAAGCCTCTGTCTTCTTGGAAGTATACAAGGTCCCGCCTCTCTTGACCCCAGCCTCTACCCTGTTAACTCTGACCTCGATGCTAACTGTACTCCCTGCTCATTCTTATCTATCCAAGTTGTCTTTCTGATTTCTCCCTGGACACATCAACTGTGCTCTTACGTTAGGACTTTTGCAGTTTTATCTTTTTCCTTGGAAAGTTAATCCCCCACATATTTGTGTGCCTCACTTTCTTTGGGTCCACTCATTGTTACCTGATCGGGGAAGCCTTCCTTGAACTACCTCACCCAACAGCTCTCTCTTTTATTCAGCTTGTTTTTCTCATGGCACTTTATGCCAGCTAGCATTTATGTAAATCCACTTTGTTGTTGTTGTGTGGTTCACTGCTATATCCCTAGAGCCTAGAACAGTGACTGATAGATACTGGGTGCTTTGTTAATATGTGTTATATGAATGAGTACATCTCTAATATTCATGACGTTTTCTGTTAGGAAATTTAGAGCTAAATGAGCAAGGATATAGAGAAGTAATAAATGATACATATTTGTCATGTTCTCCATTTATTCCCCTCAGTTCTCTTTCATAGAGTAAATATTAGGCTTATTGGTTTCGGGTCTTCCTTGTTGAGCAGAATCTGAGTAATGAGTGTCTTTCTGTTGGAAGTCTGGAGGACAAGTTGGTAACAATTATAAAGAACTGAGAACAGGGGCGCTTGGGTGGCTCAGTTGGTTAAGCATCTGACTTTTTAGCTCAGGTCATGATCTGATAGTTCGTGGGTTCAAGCCCCGTGTCCAGCTCTGTGCAGGCAGCTCAGCGCCTGGAGCCTGCTTCAGATTCTGTGTCTCCCTTCCTCTGCCCCTCCCCCACTCACAGTCTGTCTCTCTCTTTCAAAAAAAAAAAATACACATTAAAAATTAAAAAAAAACTGAGAACAAAGAGGGTGACACTGAAATCATGGATGGGCTTAATAAATGGTTTTGGATTATTAATTACAGGGCTCTGTTAGAGGAGAGAAAACAGATGGGAGAAGTTTTGGGGTGTGAGACCAAGAAATTTCGGAAACTGCATGGAGAAAATTGTGGCAAAATGAAAATAAAATGTTTAAGATGTTTTGTTACATATTATGGATATACTTTCCCCTCTTAGTTTTCCTTGAGTTTTTTTCCTCCTGCATTTAAGGCATTTCCATTTGAAACTCTCCTATAGAAGGAAGGTAGGAAAAGAAAGAAGATAGAATAAAATGTAACAATCTAGAAATGTTTCCTCTAAATAAATTTTACAAAGCTTGAAAACCAATTCATGGATTAAAGTATGTGAATTACTAATGTGTTTATACTTTATATAGTTTCTTTCCAAGTTCATCTGGGTAATTGGAAATTGACCCGCATTTGAAATTCTATGATGATTTGCTGTATGATAATATATTGATCAGAGTAATAATGATGCTACATTGTTAGATCACATGACTTCTTAGAACTATGAAGTCTACTTTTAGTGTAATAAGAAGTACATAAAGCTTGAAAATGATTATTTTCAGGACTTTGTAACTATAAGCCCCCAATGACTATTGAACTGGTGAAAGTTACCAACTTATATAGAATATCGACAGTTTTTCTCTTTTAACGTTGCCTGATAAATTTTATCTTGATTTGTTTCTATCAGAATTGCTAATTTAGAGTGGAAAATAGCAAAGTAGTGAATGAAAATAATTGAGCAAAGAAGATCTTTTTTCATATTTCTTTAGTCGAAAATTTGCTACCTTCTTTAGGTACAGGACAGTGATAAGGAAGCATGCTTAGCGATGAGGAATGTAGCTGTGTAGTAGTTCCCCTTCATCCACGGTTTCACAAGCAGGTGATCCTTCTTCTGCTGTGTCATCAGAAGACCTCTAGTAGCCTAACAGTGTGTTGCAGGACCTGCGTCATTCACCTTGCTTGCATCTCCTCACACAGGCATTTTATCAACCCACATCATCACAAGAAGAAAGGTGGGTGTGGGACAAGAGAGTTTGAGAGACCTAGTGAGCACACTCACATGGCTGTTACGTCACTATGTTATAATTATTTTATTAATAATGCTAATCACTTATTGTGCCTAATTTAGAAAATAAACTTTATCATAGGTATGTTTGTATAAAACATAGAAAAAGAGTAAATATAGGATTCAGTACCACTTATTTTTCATGTATCCACTAGGGGTCTTCACACATACATATAGAATAAAAGAATATGGTTATGTTCCAGGAATGTGGCTGGAGCATTAGATCGTGTGTGGCTGTGAGTAGATGGACATGAAACCTTTACAAGTAGGCTGAGGTCTGATGGTGAGGAGTCTCTTCTGCAAACTGGAGTTTTTGCTATGGGCCTTGCAGTCCCATTAAAGGATATTAAGCAAGAGCAGTAACGAGACTGGTTTCATCATGGAATGGATAAAAAAACTTCTTCTTTGTGGGAGCAGTCGTATTAGACATAACTAAATATGAATTAGATGATGCAGCTTTAAAATCCAGAATTAGAAAAGTGGTTATATTTGATGAATTGGCTTATTTTTCTTCCTAACTTCCTTCCTCTATTAGCCAAAAGAAAAAGAAAAAAAAAGGGAAATCATAGAAAAGCTAGATGGAATATTTGCTTTTTAAGTTTTGCATGACTGAAACAATCCCCTACACTGTTAGAAGCTGAACACACAATGCTATTGTGCTCCTGGTCGAGAACCCAGCCAGGGAAAAATACGAGGCCGCAAGGCCTGCTGGTCTGATTACACAGCAGGGAATAAGGAAAGCAAATATCTAACTTGGTAAGCTGTTAAATATTACATTTTTAGTAAAATGGGCTTTATATTAATGTTTGTCTTCAAAGAAAAGGTATCGAAATAAAAAGGTGGGTTGGGATTGATTAGAGACTGTCCCCAAGGTCACTGACCTGGTCAGTTGTTGTTTTTTAATTGCCACTCTTCAAACACAAGTACTGAGGTCCACATCTACTGACCTGTGACCTGAACCTAAGCAATGACACTAAAGGAGTAAAGATTTCTTTAAATATAAAGGTAAGCAATTTTCACACAGTCACAAAGTAAATAATAATGTCAAAACCTTGGCCTTTTACTAATCCACCCTGTTTTCTCTGAGGAAAACAATGCACTTCCAGATAAACATTAGCCTTGCTTCCCACAGTAGGTCTGGCTGATGCTAGATTATAGAGATTGTATTGGTTATGTTAAATAAGTGACTTTCAGAGTGAAGGACTGGCTGGCCCTGAGGAACTTTTCCTACTTGATAGAGTTCATTTTATCCATGACTGCCAGGAAGCTAAACTCAGGTTTGCAAAGTGAATGAACAGTGTCAGTAACTGCAAAACAAAGTGTAGGAAAAACAGTGGGCTGGGAAGTAGAAGTCTGCCAGTAATGTGAAGTAGGCAGTGTGAAGTAGGCAGATGCTTGCAGACACTGGTTAGCCGAGAATGTCAGGCTGGAGTGCTTTAGCTGCTGGGAATCAGGTTCAGAGAAATCAAGTTCAGAAAAGCAGGTGCAAAATTAATGAAAATCAGCAAAGTCAGAAAGGATTTGGTTATGAAAAGGATCTATTTTGTGTATGTGTCAAGAGACACAATAGTCCGTTCTTATTTGCTTGTGATTAAGATAATTAACAGTTCCATTCGGTCTTAGCAGCATCCTTGTCAGCCCTTACAAAACATTGGCCAGTTTGATTTTCTTCTCTCTGGATCTGCAGATAAATTTATTGTGAATAAATGGAAAATAGTTTGGCAGTGGGTCGAAGGAAGAGGAATAGCCAAGATTCTGGTTAATTTATAAACCAGACATCTTGAATAAATGAGTTGGCAGTAGGTCTTAGAAAAAAACAACTTTATTTTGCCCTTCAAGTTCTTTTCTTACATCTGTTTTTATTTCTTTCAGAGGCTATGAAGTCTATAAAATTTTTAAATTTTATTGTTTTAGAAGTCTCCTTCCATGGCAGAACTTTCCATATTTGTCCAGGCATAATAATCTCCCTCTTTTGAATTCTCAAGTCTTCTAACTGATAGCTTTTCATATACGCCAGGGGATGTCTAGGTTTTGGTTTTTGTTTTTGTTTTCAGTAGTGAATTCTAAAATCAGATAGTCTTACTTTATCTACCACATGGTGAAGAGGGCCTCATTCCTGAGATATAAATTTTGGCTGTGACTTAAATAGGAGCCAATTGATGCTATGAGCCTAAATTGCTTCTATTAAAATTTCACTATGTCTTTGTGGTACTCGCATTTTATGATATAATTTTGGTGGAATTTTAGCTTAACAGCTTAACACTTAAAAATTCATTTCATACAGCTCCCACTGCAAATACTAATTTGATCCATGCCTGTTACGACACCAGGAGCAGTGGCTCTCAACCTTGACTGCACATTGGAATCACTTTAAAGCACAGATATCTGGGTCCCACCCCCTAGAGATTGTGATTTCGTTGACCTGGAATTCTGGCAAGTATTGCAGGTTTTTTTTTTTTGTTTTTTTTTTTTTAGGCTCCATGGTGACTTACAGTTAAGAATTATTGACCAAAAGCATGACCTATTGGCTTATTGGTTCATATGCCCTAGACAGCTGGGGAAGATAATTTTTACTTAAAAAAAAAAAAAAATAGGTAACTGAATTAATAGCATACTAGGCATGTGGGATTGAAATCGATAAGAAAGTAAAGATTATATGTGGTAATACTGTTAGTTTACCCCTGAGTCATCTGTGAGCCCACATGTGATAGATAAACTATATTAGATCAACTATGCCATGATGCTGTTAATGAGTTTCCTGAAACCTTGAGGTTCTTACTTGTCCAAGGTCACATTGCTATCTGGGGACAGAGCCAAGACTGGTTCTGGAAAATTATAATATTAACATAGTGATATAGTAGTAATAGTGTTTATATAGCACTTATCCCATTAATCCATGGTTTGTTGACTTGATTATTTAGGTCAAGGTCTGCAAACCTTTCCTGCAGAGGGACACATCATAAGTACATCTTGGGCTTTGCATGACATAGGGTTTCTGTCAGAGCTACTCAGTTTTGCCAATTTAGTGAAAAGCATCATGCACAACATGTAAAAGAATGAGTGTGGCTATATTCCAATAAAACTTTATTGACAGAAATAAATGGTGGGCCAGATATGCCTTGTGAGCTGTAAATTGCAGGCCTTGATCAGGTATGTTTTAATCTTCCCACTGAGGGACTCATGGGTTATAGCTTGCAGTTTCCTGATTGAGGGGCATTTTTAAACTTCCCATGAACTTGAGAGCGAGGTGAGGATCTTAGTGATCCTAAACACTGATCACTACCGTGGCACTTAATGATCTGTTTTGGTCCCCTCTCTTGCAAGGTGCTAAATACATGCTTATTGAATCAATGCATACATGCAACTTTTAACATGTTTTCTCTCATCTTCAACCTGTATAATCTTCCAATAGGGGGAAAAATTGGCACATATGCCAACTATGGAGAAGAAATGCACTTCAGTTCATTGAAGTCTGTGGCAGGCTGTAACTGCTGTGTTCAGTAGAATTCTTGAAGTGAATAATAGAGATCTGAGTTGCTTTGAGTACATTTATTCTGATTTCTTAGAGCAGATTCTAAGACTTTTTTAAAAAAAAATTTTATATCTTTATTTTATTTTGAGAGATAGAGACAGAGAGCGAGAGGGAGAGGAGCAGAGAGAGAGAGAGACAGAGAATCTGAAGCAAGCTCCGGGCTCTGAGCTGTCAGCACAGAGCCTGACGCGGGGCTCGAACCCACAGACTGTGAGATCATGACCTGAGCCGAAGTCAGACGGTTAACAAACTGAGTCACCCAGGCACCTCTCTAAGACTTTATTTCTAAAAAATATTTTTTTTCTTTATTTTTTTTTATTTTCTCTTTTGTTTATTTTCTTTTTTCTTTAAACAAAAATTTTTAATGTTTTATTTNAGTCGGACGCTTAACCGACTAAGCCACCCAGGCGCCCCTAAAAAATATTTCTTGAACTTGGTTTTGAAATAACTAGGGTATTGTTAGTGATTAATGGGTATGTTTAGTTTCTCAGAATGATATTTCACTTCATTTAGATTTAAGATCCCTATAGCACTTATATGTGATGAGTGGAGTGTTTGGCAAAACAAAGCAAATACTGGAACTAGCATTCCAGATCATGAACCCATTTGCAGTGCAAAACACAAATGGGCCTGACCCCAGTTGTAGTGGAGAGAGCACTGCCCTTGGAATCCAAACCCCTGGCGTGGCTCTTGTATTTACCACCATTTACAACCTCACTATAACATGCAGATCCCTGTGCTCCATACTTCTGTTGATGCTGAGAGTGAAATGTGGCGGGATCTGTGTAAAAGTGCCTCATGAGGTCTTTCCTGGCCTCTTCTTGTAGAGTCCGGGTCAGGTGTAGTAGGAGCCCCCGTGCAGCCCCGAACTGTAACACTGGACTGGCATGGAGGGAACTTGAGGGATAGGCCCACTGGTCTCCAAAGAGAATGGTTAAGAGGATATAATGGAGAGGCTTTATTGACCTCAGCAGAGGAAGGAGATGAAAAATGCTGAGAACTGAAGGGCAAGTGAGGAGGTCAAAGCAGGGAAGAGGCAGAGAAGTCTGGAAGTCTGCCTTAATTTATTTAGTTACCCCCAAATCAAAATTAAAATTCTTACTTTGTATTTCTTTTTTTTTTTTAAGTTTATTTTTATTTATTGAGAGAGAGAGAGGGAGAAAGAGAGAATGAGTGGGGGAGGGGCAGAGTGAAGGGAGAGATAATACCAAGCAGGTTCCTCGCTGTCAGCGCAGAGCCTGACGCTGGGCTTGATCTCATGAACTGTGAGATCATGACCTGAGCTGAAATCAAGAGTCAGACACTTAACTGACTGAGCCATCCAGGCGCCCCTTACCTTGTATTTCTTAAGTGGGATTGCTTTTGAAATCTTGGGTATTTTGAAGCTCCTGGCTACACAGTGTTGGCTGAAATAGAGGCACAGGATCAAGGCAAATAGCCGTAATATAACAGATGTAATAACTTGATTATGTGCTGAGTGAACCCAAAGAATTATGATCTGGAGTCCCTGTCCAGAGGATACTTACAAACTCTATGTAGATATGACCTCTAACATCAGCCTAGTCACTTACCACCACCTCCATTTATCACCACCCCTGTTTACCACCTTCATAATGGACACACAGCAGTGCCTGCCTGCCTTTATCTCATACGTTTCTTGAGAGGAGCAAATGAAATAATGCATATAAAGTGCTTCACATACTGCATGCTTGGCTCAGAATAAACTATGCTGTTAGGTTTTATTACTACTACTATTGCTAATGGAAAGAACAGCAGTATTTACAAGCAAATTTGTTGTATACCATGTAAGTTTTAAAACATTATGAAACCCCAAGTTATGATTGTTAATATTTTTGTGACAAAATGCATGCTCCTGAAGGATATATCTTGCAGCATCAATATATCCCTGTCTGAAGCTATGCCTTGCGCTGCATTTATACAAATGCCTCTTGGTGTTTAGAGAGCAAATCGGCTGAGAAAAGGCCATTTTAAAACCTGGTTTCTTTCCAGGGAGCATAGCCTTTTCTAATTCCCTGTTGGTGTATGGGCTAGAAGTCTTGAGAAAGAAGTCAAGCTTCCTGTCAAATGTACTGATAAAGATTTGCCTGATCTTCTGATTTAAACCCTGGAGAGGTCACAAAGCAAAGGAACAATTGGATCTGTTTGTAACTCAGCAGAATTAAAGTCCAGTAATGTGCTTTTACATTCAGGGACCTTAGGATACTTTTATCAATCAAATAAAACTGCTCACAGTATTCTACACACTGCTCTTCTCTGTGTGGTTAATTCTTGTAATACCTTACATCCTATTTTATAATCACCTTAAAGGGGAAGAGAAGTCCCTTTGCAGAGTTTTCAGTGTTTGCTAAGTTGTATGCCTTCATGTCTGCTAGGCTGTGGGATGTTGCAGGTGAAAGGAGGGGAGTGGAGAGAATATGGACTGGCAGAATTCCAGAATTGCGATCTCACTGGGGCTCAGCCAGGAGCTACTCCAATTTGAGACTCCGCGTGCAAGACTCGAGTACTTGGAGCCCGTCCCTGGTGCTGCTTTTGTGGTCAGCACATTGTGGGATAGCGCACCTTCCGAGCTGGGAGGAGCAGCATCACCTCCCAGAGCCGAGGACAAGTTGGAGTTTCAGCTCAGTTTGAGTCAGGGTCACAAGGGCAGCCAAAATGATGGCGAAGTCAGGAAGAGATGCCAGTAATGGAGATGGGAAGGAGCGGGAGAATAGTCATGGCCATAGCTGTCAGAACGCAGGAAGGAGTCCCTAGGACAACTTTTCCCAAAATGTGTTCCAATACATGTTAGCTCCATGAGATGTTGACTTGTCATCTATAATGACTAGTTTTCCTGGACATACTCTGGGTTCAAAGTCCTACGGGTTTGTTTGTTTGTTTTTACTGTAGGGCTTTTGTAGCCCATAATATGTCCACTGGCATCATGAGGATACATGGTAAAGCTGTAAAATTTGGCAGGTCACAAATATTTCACAGAGTCCTTGTTGTTTGTGGTGGGGGTAGTGGGGGATGGATTGGATTGGGGTAGTGGGGGAGGGGAATGAGAGCTCTTGTTGCCAGAGTAGTTTCCCAGAACACATTGCGGGAAAAGTTGCCTTAGGGCGTGTGGTATGTGCTATGAAGATTGCTGTGGTTTTTCACCTGGGCTCTTTAGCGGACTGTTTGAACCCTGTGGAGTCCCGAAGGAATCGGCAAAGACCCAAAAGTATTCTCCAGGCTCTCAATAAGTGCCTTTTCTTCTCCCTCTAGCCTAATCACTTGGCTGATGTTTGTTACTGCTATTAATAAAGTTAAGGAAATTAGTCCTTCTTATGGAAAGAAGGATAAATGGTTTAACCTATAATTACTGAGACCAAAGACAACACCAAAAAATGGGTCAGAGCTTCTGCACAGTTGGCCCTGCCTCAGGCAAATAGGCTCCCCCCCTCCAAAAGGGAATGAAATGCTATTTTTAAAAAGGTATCAAAGGGAACACATTTGAAAATTTTAACAATGAGTCTAAAAAATGAGGCAGATGGAGTGTTTAGGGATGGCTGAACCTAATGAATACCAGGGTGTGCTATTCATTCTAGATACTCTCACAGGCTCCTGAAACTTAACACACACACACAACTGTATTCTCGCATTATTACTTCAAATGAAAGGCAGTGTTTCCTTGTCACATTAGCCAGGAGCCTAAGCAAGCTTTTACTCCTCTCCTTTCTTCCCTTCTTCAGCCAGTCCCCTACCAAGCTTTCCTCAGTATGCCTCGCAGTGTCTCCTCTCCCCTTCGGCCATTGCCATGGCCGTGCTGCAGGCTCCTAGCTGGTGCACGGACTGGTGCAGTCACTTCTTGTTGCAGTTAGCAAGCGGCCCTGGGGAAGCAGGGGAAGGTGAGCACTCTGGACTCCTGTGGAACTGTGCATATCTCTATTTTATTCTATTTTCTTATTTTAGTTTATTTATTTTGGGAGAGTGAGCAAGCGACCAGGGACAAAGAGAAAGGGAGAGAGAGAATCCCAAGCAGGCTATGTGTTGAAGCAAGCAGCCCAACAAGGGGCTCAATCTCACAAACTGAGATCATGACCTGAGCCGTTCAAATCAAGAGTTGAATGCTTAGCCAACCAATTGAGCCACCCCAGGGCCCCTTTCTTTTCTCCTTTAAATCTTGAATTACATGAGGGTAAGGATTACAGTTTATTTGTCCTCCTGTCCCCAATAATTAGCAGCTTCCTGGGCACTTTTAATTAGGGAGATTTCACTCAGTACGTTAACATAGAGACAGATAAAGCAAAGAATGAAATAAAGTAGTAACTTGATGGGTTTTGTTACTCTCTTTGCAGTTGATTATTAGATATTTTCATTGCTTACAGAACAGCTTGTATTTTGGAAGCATAAAGATGAGACCTGTTAAATTAAAAACCTGATTTCTTTAAGGGGTCATAAACACATAGACATGCTCTTCAGAAAACGATTCATTGTCAAAACAGCAATTGTAATTAATGGGAAATGGAGAAAAATTGAAAAAGGTTTATGGAGTCTAGGACATATATTTACGATCATGGTAAAAGGTGAGAGATAATGAGTAAATCATTTGGGATTAAAATTATCTGCAGTAAATTCTCCACGTCAAATGTCAGACATAATTTTATCATTACAGATGCTGTTACCTTTATTGAATAAAGATTCATGTTTGTAGTACGCCGTACAGTTATAAGCGAATTATTGTGTTAATTGGCAAAAGAGTCATTATTTGGCCTGAATTTATCCAGGATGCCTTATTGGGAATCCCTGAAGGAAGTGGAGGGATTGGGAACTGAAGCAAATGAAGGTGCTGAAAGTAAGCCAGTGTGAAAAAGCGCTGGGTGTTAAGTCCAAAGTTAAGCAGTGGTCAGGGCAAAGACAGGCAAGGCAGGCAGGCAAGGAGGCAAGTGTTAGGGACCTTAGGAAGCTCGAGGGAGGAGAGAGACAAAGGAGTTGGGTCCCTGATCCACTACCCTGATGTCCTATCCCGCTGAGTATTGAAGGGAGGAAGAAATTTTCTTCTGTTCAAGATTTGTCTAGCTGGACTAAGAATTAAATTTACGTGAGGCAGATTATCTGGAAAAAAAAGCCAACCTTTTGCACATGTGTACAGAGGCCCAATAATAAAATTGAGACCTAAAGAAATGTTCAAGGCAGGCAGTTTTTATACTTTTTAGACAAAGAGACAATAGAGTGAGCAAGACTGGACAAAGAGAACTTTGGAATTCCTTACTAATTGAAGCCTCCACACAGAATTTGGGCTGAGGTGGTAGATTATTAAAGAAGGGGTTGTGGGGCACCTGGGTGGCTTAGTTGCGTGAGTATCTGATTTCAGCTCAGGTCATGATCTCACAGTTTGTGAGTTTGAGCCCCACGTCGGGCTCTGTGCGGACACCTCAGAGCCTGGTGCCTGCTTCTGATTCTGTGTCTTCCTCTCTCTCTGCCCCTCCCCTGCTCATGCTCCGTCTCTTTCTCAAAAATAAACTTTTTTTTTATTTAAAAGAAAGAAAGAAAAAAAAGGGGTTGTTTATGCAGCCTTCTTGGCCCTAAATTCACTATCTCAGTAAATAAAGACACCTCTACCTCCTGATAGAGGGAGAGGTACGTTCGACATAGATATATTTTCTGCTTTCAGGATGACAGAGGAGGATCTGAGTGTCTTTGCACAGGCTGTCTCTTAAGTAATTTTTATTTAAAATAATCAGTATGCCAAAGTTCGGGCACAGCGGTAATGCAGGGTGTTTAGGTGAATCTAGGGCGCAATTGACCCCCCTGGTTACCCTTTGTAGTAAAAAGAAGGAACTAAGAAATGGGCATTATTATAACTTGGAAACAATTTATCAGATAAGCACAGCAGGCTGGGGACCTCTTCCAACTCTGGATGGTGTGAGCTAGAACCACCCTTTGCAAGTAGGCAAAAAGAAACACATGTAATTGATTGTGGTTTCTCTTTACTCCCACCTTCCGCTCTAGTCATGGCTGCAGACACAGAATAATCTTTGTGCTTTAAATAGCCAGAGCTTGCTGCAATCCTGACCAACATTCTTCGTTGAATATAATAAAAAAGTGAACATCAGTTCATGATTTCAGGGGTGGACGAGCTACCTCCAGCTCCCTTCCTGACACAGAAAGTTGCTGGAGGAAGTTCAGTCTCTAAGATAATACTATGCCAAGGCTCCACAGAACTGCCCCAGCACCAATCCGGAAGTCATCACAGAATGTGTACTTTTGCACCGCTGTGCAGGGATTGGTGGCACCTAACGGTCACACTGAAAGGGGGAAACAGGTTCAGATTCCTACAGCCAACATTTAAATTGGGGTGATAACAGGTAGTCAGCTACGTAACAGGCCCTATGGGCATGGGCCTCAGCTGTGATCTCCTGCTCAGCACTGGAATCTTGACAAGCATATGTGGTTTTGTTTCAGTTAATCTGACAGAATTCTGACTTTTAAGGGACCGCAAACTATAGCATTCTTTAGAAATGTTATCCTTTTGGAGCACCTGGGGGGGCTTAGTCAGTTAAGTGTCTCACTTTGGCTCAGGTCATGATCTCACAGTTCGTGAGTTTCAGCCGCACTTCGGGATCTGTGCTCACAGCTCAGAGCCTGGAACCTGCTTTGGACTCTAAGTCTCCCTCTGTCTCTGCCTCTCCCCTTCTTGCACTCTGTCTCTCTCTCTTTCAAAAATAAATAGGGGCGCCTGGGGGGCTCAGTCAGTTGAGCGTCCGATTTCGGCTCAGGTCATGATCTCACAGTTCGTGAGTTTCAGCCGCACTTCGGGATCTGTGCTCACAGCTCAGAGCCTGGAGCCTGCTTCAGATTCTGTGTCTCCCTTTCCTTCTGCCCCTCCCCAGCTCACATTCTGTCTCTCAAAATAAATAAACGTTAAAAATATAAATAATAATAATAAATGTTAAAAAAATAAATGTTATCCTTTTCATTCCTTATGCAGAGCAAAAAAAATTTAGTAAATAATTATGGTGCATGTTTCAGGAACATAAAATATTTGTTTTGAAAACAAATTACTTTTGTGTTTTTAGAAGCCATACGTTTCTCTGATCTCATTGCATACCTGCAATATTGCATTTGCTTAAGAAAAATACGGTAGTCACAATTGCCTTTTTACAAATGTACACATTTTATTTGTGTTCATTCAGCTATGGGGCCTTGAAAAAAATCGATATCTGCGGTTACTACCTTCCAGGCTTATTTTGAATTCATATTGCTTTTGAACTTTAAAGACCTCAAGCAATCTGCTTTTTCTGATAATTATAAAATTCTACAATTTTAGGTAGCATCGTCATAAGTCTGAAACATTGATAGCCTACAGTGCATTTTAGTGACTCCAATAAATGTAAATAAAATTTACAGATTATGATGAATGGAAATATTTAAGTCGGTTGCTGGGATTTTTAGCTGCTGCTGTTTTTATCAAGACATCTGGATAGTTCCACAATTCCAGATGTTTAGAAATCTGTTGTTGGGTTGTGGAAAGACTACTTGTGTAAAAGTTTTTTCCTAGGTATTTAGAATTTGGTGGTTATTTTGTTTTTTGTTCTTTTTTTAGAATGTGAATTTTATTTCATCTTAATTTTTTTTTTTATTTTTGAGGGGGGGGCAGGCAGACAGAGGGAGACAGAGGATCCAAAGCAGGCTCTCATGAACCATGAGATTGTGACCTGCGCTGAAGTCTGATGCTTAACCAACTGAGCCACTCAGATGCCTTAGTATTTAGAATTTGTGTAGAAATGACCTTCAGTGTTTAAAAACTGAGATAAGAATGGAAATGTTTCAGATTTTGTATGGGCTCTAAAACAACTACATATCTGCTTGTTGGAATTTAGAAAACATCTCTCTTGAAATAGAAACTAAGAATGTAGGCAAATGAAGAGAAACTCTCCTAAGGTCTCTAGAGCCCATTTGTTCAAAACTACTTATTGAGCATCTATTGTGTGGCAGGTGATATTCCTGGGATGCATCAGAACAAAGGTCAGTGTTCCTCAGAGCTTAGGACCCAGACAGGAAACAAACAAAATAGATGTCCTACTGATTTAATTGAGTTGAATTGAAGTATAATTGATATATAACAGTATTATTACTTTCAGGTGTATAACATGAGGACTCAGCATTTGTATACAATGCAAAATCATCACCATAGTAGGTCTAGTTACCATCCCTCACCAAAGTTACAACTTTTCCTTGAGATGAGAACTTTTAAGATTTACTTCTTTATCTTCAGGGTTGTAGTACATTATTGCCTGTGCTCACCATGCTGTACCGTTGCATTCCCATGACTTATTTTAGAGCTGGAAGTTTGTACCTCTTGAATCTCTCTACCCTTTTCTCCCACCTTGTTCTCTGTATCTTTGAATTTTGTTTGAGTACTTTGTTTATTAGATTCCACAGATAAGTGAAGTCATACGTATTTGTCTCTGTCTGACTCATATCACTGGTGTAATACCCTTAAGGTCACAAATGTCCAGATCATTTTATTAAATAACAATTAATATTCCGTTCAAGTAGGTTGCTTTTTAAATTTTTGTTGATGGTTTCCTTCACTGTGTAGATGCCTTTAATTTGATGTAGTCCTTTTTATTTATTTTTGCTTTTGTTACTGTTGCCTTTGGTGTCAGATCGAAAAAACAAAACTGAACACAACCCCAAAAAGCCAAAACATTGGTAAGACCACTGTCCAGGAGCTTACCACCTATGTTTTCTTTCAGGACTTCCATAGTTTCAGGTCTTTAATCCATGTTGAGTTCATTTTAGCATTTGGTGTACGATAGTGGTATGATTTCGTTCCTTTGAATGTCTAGTTTTCCCAATACCATTTATTGGAGAGGCTGTCCTTTCTTCATTGTATATTCTTGGTTCCATTGTCATAAATTAATTGACAGTATATGCATGAATTGATTTTTAGGCTCTCCATAACATTCCATTGAGCTGTGTGTTTCATTTCTATGCCAATACCAATTTTTTATGATTCTTATAGCTTTGTAATGTAGTTTGAAGTTAGGGGTGAGGATACCCCCATTTTTGTTCTCCTTTCTCAAGATGGCTTTGACATCTTCAGCATCTTTTTTGGCTCCATACAAATTTTTAAATTGATCTTTTCTTTTAAGTTCATTTATTTATTTTGAGGCAGAGGGCAGACAGAGAATCCTAAGCAGACTCTTCACCATCAGTACAGAGCCACATGAGGGGTTCACACTCACAAACCATGAGATCGTGACCTGAGCTGAAATCAAGTGTCAGATGCTTAACCAACTGAGCCACCCAGGCACCCTTGATTGTTCTAATTCTATGAGAAATACCATTGGAATTTTTATAGGAATTACATTGAATCTGTAGATTTTTGGAGTAGAATGGATATTTTAACTATTAATATTTTTTTCTTTCATAGTTTATTGTCAAGTTGGATTCCATATAACACCCAGTGCTCATCCCAACAAGTGCCTTCCTCCATGCCCATCCCCCCC
>NW_027531905.1:1022195-1098104 GCF_008692635.1 Crocuta crocuta | reverse complement strand
CCCCATCAGCCCTCAGTTTGTTCTCAGTATTCAAGAGTCTCTCATGGTTTGCCTCCCTCTCTCTCCCCAACTATTTTTCCCCTTCTCCTTCTCCTCCCCCATGGTCCTCTGTTAAGTTTCTCTTAATCCTCCTATAAGTAGAAGCATATGGTATCTGTCCTTCCCTGCCTGACTTATTTCACTCAGCAGAACACCCTCTAGTTCCATCCATGTTGCTACAAATGGCCAGATTTCATTCTTTCTCATTGCCATGGATTCTTCCATTGTATAGATAAACCAAATCTTCTCGATCCATTTGTCAGTTGATAGACATTTAGGCTCTTTCCATGATTTGGCTATTGTTGAAAGTGCTGCTATGAACCTTGGGGTACATGTGCTCCTATGCATCAGCACACTATTAATATTTTTAATCCACAAACACAATAACTTTCCATCTATTTGTGTCTTTTTCAGTTTCTTACATCAGTGCTTTACAGTTTTCAGTGAACAAGTCTTTCACTTGGCTAATCTTACTACTATTTTATTTTTTGATGAACTTGGGATTGTTTTCTCAGTTTGGTGCAAATCGGATTGTTTTTTCTTAGTTTGTCTGATAGTTTGGTGTTGCTACATAAAAATCTAACAGATTTTTGTGTATTAATTTGTTCTAACAGTTTTTTGGAAGCTTTCAGGGTTTTATATATATATAAAATCATGTTGTTTCCAAATAGTGATAGTTTTACTTCTTCCTTTCCAATTTGAATGTCTTATTTCTTTTTCCTGCCTAATTGCCCTGTCTAGGACTAACAATACCATGTTGAATAAAACTGGCAAGAGTGGGCATATGTGTCTTGTACCTGATATGAAAGAAAAGCTTTTAGCTTTTCTCCATTAAGTATGATGTTACTTCTGGGCTCATCATATACAGGCTTTATTATATTGAGATACATTCCATCTATACCTACTTTGTTGATAGATTTTATTATAAATAGATGTTGAATCTTGTCAAATGCTTTTTCTGCATTTATTAAGATTGTCATGGTGACTTTAGCTTTCATTTTGTTAATGTGCTGTATGGCATTATCACATTGATTGTTTTGCCAATGCTGAACCATCCTTGCATCCCTGTATAAATCCCACTTGACTGTGGTGTTATAATCATTTTAATGTATTGTTGAATTCAGTTTGCTAACATTTTTGTTGGGCATTTTTGCACCTATGTTCATCAGGGATACTACCTAGTAGAGTGAGTGAGTGAGTGTGTGTGTGTGTGTGTGTGTGTGTGTTGTCATTATGCTGGCTTCATAATGAGTTTGGGGATGTTTTCTCTTTGTTTTTTTGGAAGAGTGTGAGAAGAATAGGTACTAAGTCTTATTTGACTTGTTAAATATAAAATTCACCCCTGATGCTGTCTTGTCCTGAACTTTTGTTTGTTGGGAGTTTTTTGATTACTGATTCAATCTCCTTACTCATGATTGGCCGATTCAGTATTTCTATTTCTTCATCATTCAGTCTTAGAAGATTGTATTTTTGGGGGGATTTATCCCTTTCTTCTAGGCTGTACTATTTTGGGTGTGTAATTGTTTATAGTAGTCATTATGATCCTTCGTACGTCTTTGGTTATCAGTTATAGCTTCTCTTTCATTCTGGTTTTATTTATTTAACTCTGTCTTCTTAAAGATTTGTCAGTTTTGTTTGTTAGATACAGTTCTTAATTTCATTGTTTTCTGATCCCTATTATTTCCTTCCTTCTTACTTTGGGATTTATTCATTCTACATTTTCTAGTTCCTTTAGGCCCAAAATTAGATGGTTGGAGATATTTCTTGTTTCCTGAGGTTGGCCTGTATCACTATAACTTTCCTTCTTAGAACTGCTTTTGGTGTATCCCATTGATTTTAGTATTTTTTATTTCCATTTCCACTTGTCTCATGATTTTTTTATTTCTCCTTTGATTTGTTGACTCATTTGTTGTTTGTTATCATGTTGCTTAATCTCCACAAATTTGTGATTTTGTCAGTTTTCTTCATGTAATTAATGCTATTGTATTTGGAAAAGCTGTTTGATCTGATTTCAGTGTTCTTAAATTTATTGAGACTTGTTTTGTGGCTTAACATGTCATCTGTCCTGGAGAATGTTCCATGTGCACTTGCAAAGAATGTGTGTTCTCTTCTTGGATGGAATATTCTGTATACATCTGTTAAGTCCATCTGGTCTAATGTACTGTATAAGGCTGATGTTTCCTGGTTGTTTTTCCATCTGGATAATCTGTTCATTGATCTAAGGTGGGGTGTTAAAGTCCCCTGCTGTTATTGTTTTGCTGTCAATTTCTTCTTTTATGTCTGCTGATATTTGCTTTATATATTTAGGTGCTTCTGTGTTGATGCATAGATATTTACAGATATTATACTCTCTTGGTGGATTGACCCCTTTATTGTTATGTAATGCCTATCTTTGTCTTTTTTATAACCTTTGTTTTAAAACCTGCTTCGTTTGCTATAGGTATAGTTATCCAGATTTCTTTTGGTTTACACTTGCATTCTGAGTTATTTGTTTGGAGAACTTAACCCATTTACATTTAACATAATTATTGATAGGTATGCACTTATACCCATTTTGTTAATTGTTTTCTGGTTGCTTTGTAGCTCCTCTGTGTTTCTTTCTTCTCTTGCTTTCTTCCCTTTTGGTGTTATGACTTTCTGTAGTATTATGCTTAGATTTCCTTTTTCATTATTTTTTGTATGTCTACTATAGGTTTGGGCCATGATGCTCACATATAACAGTCCATTTTAAATTGATAAGAAGTTAGGCTTGTGAATGCATTCTAAAACTCTACATTTTTAGTCCCTACCCCCCATGTTTATATTTTTAATGCTCCATTTTACGTACTTTTATTTTTGTGTATTCCTTAACTAATCATTATTAGTTATCATTATTTTTGAAATTTTGCCTTTTAAATTCACACTAGCCTTAGAAATGATTACTCAGCTACCTTTACCATGCATTTACCTATACCAGTGAAGTTTTTCTTCTGTTTTCTTCTTACTAATTAATGTACTTTCATTTCAGCTTAAAGTTCCTTTAACATTTTGTGTAGGGCCAATTTAGTGGTGGTGAACTCTGTTAGCTTTTGTTTGTCTGAAAAGCTCTTTATCGCTCCTCAATCCTCAATGATAACCTTGCTGGATAGAGTTTGCTTGGTTGGAAGATTTTTCCTTTACGCAGTTTGAATATATGATGCCACTCCCTCCTGGCCTGTAAATTGTCTGCTGAGAAATCTGCTAATAGCCTTATGCGTGTTCCTATATATATAACAAGTTATATATAACTTGCCACTTTTAAGGTTCTTTATTTAACTCTTGACATTTTAATTATACTGTGTCTTTGTGTTGGTCTCTTTGGGCTTGTTTTTTGGGAATTCTTTTTGCTTTCTAGATCTAGATGTCTGTTTTTTTCCCCCAGTTTTGGCTGAAGTTTTCAGCCATTATTTCTTCAGAAAAATTTTCTGACCCTTTCTCCTCTGGAACTTCTATAATGAGCATGTTAATCTGCTCTTGTCCCATAAGTTCCTTGAGCTATCTTGACTTTTTAGTTTTCTTTTTGCTGCTCTGTTTGGGTGAGTTTTGCTGCTCTGCCTTCCAGATCACTGATTCTTTCTTCAGTTTCATCTACTTTGCTATTGAACCACTCTAGTGTATTTTTCAGTTCTGCAACTGTTGTTATTCTTTAGCTCTGTGACCTTTTTGTTATTCATATTTTGAACTCTTTTTTAAAGTTCTAATGTGTTTATCCATTCTTCTCAGTTCAGTGAGCATCTTCATGGTCATTACTTTGAACTCTTTATCAGGTAAATCACTTATCTCTGTTGTATTAAGTGGTTTTTGGAAGAGGGGCATATCTTGTTCTTTCATTTGGAACATATTCCTCTGTCCTCCCATTTTGCTTGACTCTTTTCATTTCTGTGTATTAGGTGAAACAGCTATCTCTTTGAGTCTTGGATGAGTGGCTTTGTATAGGTGATAAATCTTATTGGTAACCTTGCCCTTTGTTATCTCTCAAAACTTTGTGATTGTCTTAGCAATGTGATTTATTCCTGATAGGCTACAATTGTTGAGGGAGTTCCTAGCCTTTTAAGTCTTCCAGAAGGTGGGATCTGAGTCAGCCCCAGGCAGCAGCTTTTCAGATATTCAACTATATACAGTCCTTTGGGACCATAATCCTAAATCCTGCTGGCCTCCTGACCAAGCAATGTGGTCATTTCTGGGAGGAACAGGTGAGCTGTGGCAAGGCCAAGGGACGACAAATAGGTAATGTCCCCTGGCCTACATTCCATTAGAGCACAGCATATCCATTAGGTATGTGGAATCCATCCAACTGAAACACCAGGGCAAGTAAGTAGTCCTTTTTCACACAAGAGTGGGGTTGTGTTTTGGACTGCTATCTCTGTGGTGTTCTAGGGGTAATACCCCACCCAGAACTGTCACCCCAATGTTTCAAACCTGCTAGGACCAGAAACACAATCTTCTCTGGCACCAGAGCCAGGTGCTTAAGGAGCATCCCTGTGTGGGGTGTACCTACCTTTTCGAAGCAGGTTTGAGGGGAGTACAAAAATGGCAGCCACCAGTGCATCCATCCCTAGAGAGAGTTCTAACAAGCGTTTGGCAGATACCCTAAGATTACCAAGGGAGTTTCATTCATATACGGTCTAGGCGCTTTTCAAACTACTCCTTTTATGCTAGGTCCCAGGGAGAGTGAGTCCAGAGGCAAGCCCTTTAAGAGTGGAATCTCCGTTCCTCAATAATGTAGCTTTTAGAAGGTTATAAGTGCTATGGGGAAAAAAATGTATAGCTATAAAGAGTAACAGCTACACTAAAGAGAATGGTCAGTATAGTCCATATTGACACAAGAAAATTTGAGCCAAGATATGAAGAAGAAAAAGCAACTAACCAGCAATTATCAGGGGGAAGAGCGTTCCAGCAGAAAACAGCTGCACCAAAGATGTACTTGGCCTATTTGAAGAATAGCAGGTAACCAGTATGAGTGTCATAGAATGAGCAAGTGGGCGATACTAGCAATGAGGTCAGTAGTAGAGGGACTAAGACTAGATCATGTAGTGCCTGTCAGCCCTTTTAAGGAGGTGAATTTTTACCCTGTGTTATACAGAGCCACTGGAGCACAGGAGTGACATGATCTGATTTGTTTTTGTTGTTGTTTTTTTTTTATCATTTTTAAAAAATGTTTTATTTATTTCTGAGAGAGAGAAAGAGAGGCAGCATGAGCAGAGGAGGGTCAGAGAGCAAAGGAGATACAGAATCCGAAGCAGGCTCCAGGCTCTGAGATAGCTGTCAGCATAAAGCCCAATGCGGGGCTTGAACCCACGAACCATGAGATCATGACCTGAGCCCAAGTCAGCCACCCAACTGACTGAGTCACCCAGATGCCCCGATTTAATTTTAATTCTTTCTCATTGCCATGTAGTATTCCATTGTATACATAAACCACATCTTCTTGATCCATTCATGACTTGATGGACATTTAGGCTTTTTCCATGATTTAAGCCATACTCTTCAACCGACTGAGCCACCCAGGTGCCCCTGATTGGGTTTTTAAAAGGGATCTCTTAAGTGCTGATACATGGGGGCACATGTACCCCAATGTTCATAGCAGCACTTTCAACAATAGCCAAATCATGGAAAGGGTCTAAATGTCCATCAACTGACAAATGGGTCAAGAAGATGTGGTTTATGCATACAATGGAATACTACATGGCAATGAGAAAGAATAAAATCTGGCCATTTGTAGCAATGTGGATGGAACTCGATGGTGTTATGCTAAGTGAAATAAGTCAGGCAAAGAAAGACATATACCATATGTTTTCATTTATATGTGGAACAGGAGAAACTTAGCAGAGGGTCGTGGGGGAGAGGGAGGGGGAAAATAGTTAAGGAGAGGGAGGGAGGCAAATCATGAGAGAGTCTTGAATGCTGAGAACAAACTGAGGGCTGATGGGGGTGGGGGAGAGGAGAAATGGGGTGATGGGCATGAAGGAGGGCACTTGTTGGGATGAGCATCGTGTTATATGGAAACCGACTTGACAATAAACTATATAAAAAATAAAATATATGTAAAATAAATAAATAAATAAATAAATAAATAAATAAAGGGGATCTCTCTCTGGTTCTGTTTGAAAGTATGGACTATCCTAGAGAAAAGGGTGGGTGCAGGGAGACGAGGTTGGAGGGTCTCACTTTAATCCAGTTAAAGTTTATGATAAGCTAGGCCAGAATAGTAGCAGTAGAGTGGTGGTAGTAGATGGTGGAGTTGGCAGAATTTCTTGATGGATAGGATGTGAAACGTGAGAGAAAAAGAGGACTTGAGGATACTTCCAAGCTTTTTGGCCTAAGCACAGATGAAGCTGCTATTACCTGAGGTGGAGAAGACCGTAAAGACAGTGGTTTGGGGTGAGTGTCGAGAGGTGAGAATGTCAGATTTGGGTAGGTGGAGTGTGAGCTAGCTCTTAGACACACTAGAGATGCAAAGTAGGCAACTTGAATGTATTAATATTTCTTGGCCTTTTCTTCATTAAGCAACTGATAAACTTTTTTTTTTTAATATTTTTTATTTATTTCTGAGAGAGAGAGAGAAAGAGAAACAGCGTGAACAGGGGAGGGTCAGAGAGAGAGGGAGACACAGAATCAGAAGCAGGCTCCAGGCTCTGAGCTAGCTGTCAACACAGAGCCTGACGCGGGGCTCGAACCCACAAACCATGTGATCATGACCTGAGCCGAAGTCGGATGCCCAACCGACTGAGCCACCCAGGCGTCCCTAAATTAAAAGCTTTAAAATTATTTTTTAAAATACATAAAATTTACCACCTTAACCATTGTTAAGTATACAGTTCCTTGGCATTAAGTACAGCGACACTGTTGTGATACCATGGCCACCATCCATCCAAAAAACTCTTCATCTTATAAAACTGAAACACTGTACTCACTAAACAGTAATGTTCCGGGGCACCTGAGTGGCTTAGTAGGTTAAGCATCTGACTTCGACTCAAGTCATGATTTCTCAGTTTGTAAGTTTGAGACCTCCATCAGGCTCTGTGCTGACAGCTCAGAGCCTGGAGCCCGTTTCCGATTCTGTGTCTCCCTCTCTCTCTCTCTCTCTCTCTGCCCCTCCCCTGCTTGCACTCTGTCTCTCTCTGCCTCTCAAAAATAAATATTTTTTAGAAATTTAAATAGTAACTTTACATTCTCCCATCTCCTCAACCCCCAACAACCACCATGCTATTTTCTGTCTGATTTTGATTATGTAGCTCAGGTAAGTGGAACCATACACTATTTGTGGTTTTTAACTGATTTATTTCACTTAGCATAATGACTTCAGGGTCACCCAATTTGTAGCATGTATCAGGAGGATGGATAATACTTCATTGCATGTATGTGCCACATTTTATTTGTTCATCTATCGATGGGTTGCTTCCGTGCTTTAGCTATTTGAATAATGCTGCTGTGAGCATAGGTGTGGAAACATAAAGGATATGTTTTTGAAAATGTATTTGGTGACTTCCATAGATTTTCTCTTTTATGTAAATTTATAAGCACATTTTCATAATAAAAGGTTTAAATGATACAGTTGTACAGACAACAAAACATGAAAGCTCCTATTCATCCTCTCTTCGTACTCCCAGTTCCCAAAGTTCAGTTTGCCGTGTTATTGACATCCCTCTCTAATGTATTTATGCACATTTGTATTATCTTTTTTTTAATTTTATTTCTTTTTGGGGCACCTGGATGGCTCAGTTGGTTAAGCTTCTGACTCAGCTCAGGTCATGATCTCACAGTTCATGAGTTCAAGGCCCTCATCAGGCTCTGCACGGATGGTGTGGAGCCTGCTTGGGATTCTCTCACTCTCTCTTTCCCCATCTCTCTGTCCCTTCCCCACTTGTGCTCTCTCTCTCAATAAATAAATTAAATTTTATTTTGTTGAGAGAGAGAGAGTGGGAGGGAGGGAGAGAGAATGAGTAGGGGTGGGGCAGAGAGGCAGGGAGAGAGAAAATCCCAAGCAGGCTCTGTGCTGTCAGTGCAGAGCCCAATGTGGGGCTCAACCTCACGAACTTGTGAGATCATGACCTGAACTGAAACTGAGAGTCAGACACTTAACTGACTGAGCCACCCAGGTGCCCCTCTATCTTTTTTTAATGGGGATCCTACTATACATACTTTTCTATATTATTTATCTTTTATTTAATAATAAATAATAATTGGACATCTTCCCAATCTTATTTTTCTTTTTCGGTTTTTAACAACTGTGCATATGTTCCATAATGTTGCATTGACTGTTCATGTACATATACTTTTATATATTCAGGACTATTTCTATACATTAAATTCCTAGAAGTAGAATTCCTAGGCACAAGGAAATTTCTTAAACTGTTGATCTTACTTTCTTTTCTAAGATCCTTTGTGGTTTTCTTATCATTTTTCTGGATAGAATCAGGCCTGAAGAACTCAGAGAACCGAGTGGACTTTGCTTTGGAATGGATGGCCAAAGAGTAAAATGTGAAAGAGCCATTTAAGGATGATTTGGCAAAATAAAACAGCTCAACACAAAGTTTTGCAAGTAGGAGACAAAGTCACTCTAACTAGTCAGAGGGATTATCTGTCACTCACAAGTGTGATACAAAAGAAGACAGATAAATCAAAGTTAAGCCATAATGGCAACCTCTCCAGTTGGAACAGAGAGCCTTATGCAGTCAAAGATGAGGCTGGATTAATTGAGACGGTCTGAGGCCTTTTGCAATTAGCATATGTCTAGACATTCCTTATAGGAGATATGACCCAGCAAGTGTAAATTAGTAACCCAAAGACAGAGGAGTGCAAAATGGGTAGGGCCAGTGGCTGAAACTGGATTACCAATCCTCAGGAGGAGACATTATTAAAATAGGACACTTTCCTCACGCTAACATAATGTAAACTAGGTATCTGTGCCCAAGATTAACTGTTTAGTCACTCTTTTTGGTAAGTTGGAATCTAAAAGTTAATATAAAATTTCTTGAATGGGTAGACCATCTGGTTACAATTTTGGTTTCAGTTCCCTGTTATGCATTTGGCACCCAAATAAGAACTGTCTCCAAACGTGAGTAGGCTGAGTCCGTCATAAACACTCAAGTCTTCTTTTGTTTTGTGATTCTGAAATGTCAGAAGATGAACAATTTAATGAAATGGTCGTTTTTTTTTTATGGCACATTTTCTTTACCGTGATGTATCTGGCTTAGAGTATTAGTCAGCAAAATTTTACTATAAGGGGCCAGACTGTAAATATTTTTGGCTTTCCAGCCACAGTCTCTGTTGCCTATTTGTCATTGCCTTTCCACCCCCCCCAACCCTTTAAAAATGTGTTTTCTGTCTTTTTCACCATATTTTCATACTTTGTGATAGTGGCTGAAGTTTGCAGACTATATTAAACAATGATCTAAAATCAAGTTTCTGGCTGTAGATTTTTTGCCACCGACAAAAAAAATGTTATAAACATGACTTTAATGGATTTATAAGAAAATGGAATATGTAGCTGATCTCTTACTGCAGGCGTTTTGGCACATTCATGGAAGATCTCTCATAAATACGACACTTGCATGAAACACATCATGCCCTGAAAGTTTGCTGTCCAGAAATAAAGTGCCTAGTTTTTAATTTCAAGTTACTATTTATTCAAGACATTTTTTGGTTTCTAAATAGGCTAATTATTAAAGTAGCATCACCTTTTAATATGTAACGGTATTGATCTATTTTTCAAAGATTCAGTATAATCTATTTTCTCATGTAACCAATTAACTGCCTCCCTTTTATAGTTTTGTTGCTATAAATCATTCTTTCAGTGCCTTATTTTATGAACGCATTACAGTTTCTGCCTCTGATTTGGAGCTAAGCTCTGGCTTTTCACTGTTTATGTCCCCAGGCCACACTTCCAGACCCCAGAAGGTGGCCTTTAGGACCACGAAGCCCTCCTGGAGATCACTGTGGAACCAACATCTGAATGCTCCTAAAAGACTTAGTGGTTGGATGTCATGCGACAGATTTTAGGGACAGACTTTGCCTACTTCACACAGTTTTTCTAAAAAAGTAGATAGGCTCACACATTTAAAGATTCAACCTTTTATTTCTTCTGTTTATACTTGCAGTAATATACTGTCAAACAATCTATAAATCTTGCATTCAAAGCCTTCTGTTTGGCTAAAAAATGTTTAATCCAGCTGGCAGCTCATTTTAGCAGAAGGGTGTCTGATGAAAACCCACTGAATGTGTTTCAGCACTGGGTCTCTAAAACTTCTTGACAATACTTGAAACTGTTAATATCTTCTAAAAATTGCTTTACCAAGATAAATTTCAAAGAGAACTCAGAAAATAAAGCAGTAGTATGTGCAGATTTTAATTAATACTCTTTAATAATTGAAATAAAAGAAAATTTTTTTACTCAATAAAATGTTGATTGGGTTTTATTAGCTTTTCTTGTTTTGAATAGTTAAAGCTTTTTATCTCTCCTAGTTCTCTTTTTAGTTATTTGGATTCTGTAAAAATGAAACTCTGTTTTTAAACCAATGATAATTTCTTAAATGGATCATGATCTCCCTGGTAGAAATTGTATTTTCTCCTAATCAAGGTCCAGTCTATTGTTAATATCACTATGTCAACGAGAAGAAAGGGAAGTTTGAGTAGTATAAAGAGAAAACACTGGCACATGATTTCTTAAAAAGTCTCTGAAACTCAACAATTAACTTCTTAAATTAGGACTCAAACAAAAAAATTGATCTGTTTTCCTATATCTAGGTCTTAGGATGTATTTCAGTATCTTGACATTTTAGAATTTTAAGCTATAAATATGACAGTATAATCTGTAGTATCCTTTTTTTTTTTAAACATGGGTATTAGCTTATCAATGTAGATCTGGAGTCTGATAAACTAGTGAGTGAAAGGAGGGTGTGTGTATTTGTTCTTTATTCTTACAGAGTCTTGAGGTCAGCTGTCATGTTGGTGCTTTCCTGCTTTGTTCTTTTGAGTCACTCAATGACTGGTGACTGGCTGCTGGAAAGGAAAGCTTTCAGCAGATTAATGCTGGGGCCCTCCTGTCTTCTCCTTCGGCAGTAGCAGCTGCATTCTGCCCTTTCTGTGGCCCTGAAAGGAGGGAGTGTGTGGGGGGAGGGGAGAAGGGGACAGGGGCTCTGTCAGCACGCATTACGAGGTTTCTCAACACGTGGAATGAGATCTTTCCCAAGAAATTCTGTCAAGGCCAGTACACATGGGAAAACTATTTCTCTGCTTGGGCTTGTAACTGTGATTGTTTTTGTTTTACGGGATAAAAAGGAATTTAGGTCATGTGGCACAGCTGTGCTCTACCTCTGTATTTACCTGTCCTTTCTTTTTCATCTCTCCCAGGCAGCAGTACCTGTCCAAAGATCACTCTAGTTCCACCTTGTGTGAAAAGCAGCACAACCCCACTGGTTGATCAGAATGTATCTGATGAAGAGGCTCAGGGAATAAATGGAAAAACGCCAGCGAAACACTCAGCTGCAAGTCCAAAGCCACAAGGTATGCTGGTGGGTTCTTTTTTTTTTAAATCAGGTTGGGTGTTTTGTTCATTGGTGAAATCTATCCAGAAGAATGATAATGACTAAGAAAGAGTTGTAAGCTTTCAATGAGAGGAATTGGGTGCATTTATTTTTTTTCCGGGGAATAAAATCAGTCTCAGGCAGAGTTGGGTATTTGTTCTGCCCCTAAAATAACTTATACATTTTTCTGTTAGGGTTCTTTTCTCATTGCTGGAATTTACATGTCCCTTTAAGGGGACTGTGATCACTTCATGTAATATGCTTGACCTACTACATGGCCTAACTTAATATTTGCATAATAAATGTGTGACAAATGAATGCATACTGTCAGAAAGTCAGTATGCCTTGCTGGATTTCAGGGGATCTGTGAAACAGATCATTGTAAAGCCGTGCCTAACATACATAGTAAAAATGTGATTTTCTACTATTCAGGAACTGGGGCTCGAAAAGGCTTCCCAGAAATTGAAATCAGTGGCTCCTCCATTCAGGAATTGAGCAGCCAACAAGGGGAAGAAACAATTATAATGCTGGAAATCTTTGAATGTTTTGTTCAGGAACCATTTCCTCTTAGCAATGAATCTCTAGTGAGCCAGGTATTAACTGTGAGAAGCACAAAATTGCAATTTTGATGATACGCGGTAAGGCCTTTGGAAACGTTAACACAAAATTAAGTTCTACTAGGATTTAAGGTGTAGTTTCTTTCTAATAGATTTTTATTTATACCAAATGCTGAGCATTTAGCCAAGAAACAATGTTGTACATTTTCAGAATTACTATAGTTTGGAAAAAGTAAATTTCTGTTTGATTTATGTTGTATTTATTTTGGTCTCTTTCCTGTTCTTGTGAAGAAAAAAGTATTATAGAGAATATATCATCGAAGACTTACTCTTTAAAGTTCTTACATTTTTAGGATTTCTGAAAGAGATCTTTAACAGGGGCTTAAAATAGAATCTTCCAGATTATGGGACATTTTCCTTTTTGTTCTCACTGCTAGCTATATTTGTAGTGGTATCAAGTATGACTGTCGAGTAAGGTCAGATAATTAGTGCTTCAGATGAATGGCCCATTCATGAATTTATAGCCTTTTATTTTGGGCATATTCATCTCTATGTAATTCATATCAATATGAACATAGACATTTTTTTATCATAATTTAAGCTGTTTTGTTTACAAAATACAAAGTTCTAGCTCACTCATTAGACTTGAGCTGACAAAGATAACATGAGGTAAGAATATTTAAAAAATGAACGTAATTCAGTTTTATGTAATTGCCCAGATCACAAACAGGAATTTCATATTTTATAAATCCTTTTTTGGAAAGATGCATTACTTCATTGTTTTTCATAGTTCATTGAGATAAATTACACCAGTGTCCTTCCTGAGATGCTCTGTGCCAAGATAATCATATTCTTTAGGGAGACAACACTTGACCTTGCTTTTGCTATTTGTAGTTTGATGAAAGTTTAAGAAAAGTCAATATACTGATATTTAAATACATATTTACTTCCTGTTTTAAAGATGGGTTAATAAATATAATTTTACATAACGATAGGAACTATTTTCAGATATTAAACATATGACTTTACAGAACATTGTACTTTTTAAAAGCACTCTCTCACTCATTGTTTGGCCCTTCCCTAATTCCCCAGCTAAAATTTTAACCCCTCCCTCACCCTTGATATTTCATGTTCCCTCAAACCTATGTTATGGTTTCTCATTCACTACAGTCTGACCTACTATATATTTCACTTGTCCATCTTAGTTGTCTTCTGCCTTTGTACTGCCAGGCCCCCCGATAGCAGAGCAGGCCTTCAGCAGCACTTGAATTGGCTCCCTGCTACATTACCACATTTCCTCTATTTTGTTTCTGCTGTTCCTTGTTTAAAACTTGGAAGAATGTGTGCCATATAGAGAAAAACAATCGGGAAAGAAGGCTACCTCTTGGTATTGTCAGTTCCGCTGCCAAAGAGATTGGGGACTACTTATTGACCAAATCAGAGTGTTCTCCACCCTCTAGTGGAGAGAAGCTTACTTTTAGTTTCTCCACTCTTAAGAATATTTAAATAACTGAAGGGGAGAAAGGAAAGGGATATTATGGGGGCTTGCTGCACACATCAAGAGATTATCACACTGATATCTATTCGCACTTAATTGCAAATCATGAGTGGTGAGTCTACTGAATCTTCAAGATCCATTATGTAATTTTAATTTAATTTAAGATTCTTTATTTTTTGAGAGAGAATGCATGCAGGAGTGGGGAGAGGGGCAGAGGGAGAGAGAATCTTAAGCAGCAGGGCTCAGTCTCAGGACCGATCTCAGGACCGTGAAATCATGACCTGAGCCAAAATCAAGAGTTGACACTCAACTGACTGAGCCAGCCAAGGTCCCTAAAGATGCTTATTTTAGATAAGTGTTCTCAACTGGAGACTATTTTGCAGACCCACTCCACAGCCCAGCCCACCGCATCCCACCCCACTCCACTGCCCATACTTGGTATTGTCTGGAGACTTTTTCACTCGATACCATTTGTGGGAGTTTCTAATGGCAGCTAGTGGGCAGAGGCTAGGGATGTTGTTCAACGTCTTACAATGCACAGACCAGCCCCCTCAAAACAAAGAATTATCAGATCTAAAATGTCAGTAGTTTGAGAAACTCTGATCTGGATCCTCAAAAGAGCTAATAAATAAATGTGGTGTTTTTTTTTTCTCATGTGGAGTGCTAATAATATCATAGCTACAATTTGTTTTATTTTTTTCTATTTTATTTTATTTTTTTAATGTTTGTTTATTTTTGAGACAGAGATAGAGCTTGAGGCAAGGAGGGGCAGAGTGAGAGGGAGGCTCCGACTCTGAAGCAGGCACCAGGTTCTGAGCTGTCAGCACAGAGCCTGATGCGGGGCTCGAACCCACGAACCGTGAGATCATGACCTGAGCTGAAGTCAGACATTTAACTGACTGAGGCACTCAGGTGCCCCATCTAAAATTTATTTCAGTGATATTTAAAAGGAAGCACAATACTGAATGCCTTTATTCATGGTGATTATATACTAATGTGCCTGAAACAGTATCAGATTTATATTTTTGTGTTTATTAATAAGTCGGTCATGGGGGTGTAGTGTACAGCTTGGTGACTATAGTTAATAATACTGGATTGTATATTTGAAAATTAGTAAGAAGAGATCTTAAAAATTCTCATCACATGAAAAAAATGTAACTGTGAGGTGATGGATGTTAATTAATTAGACTTTGTTGGTCATTTAGCAGTATATACAAGTATAGGATCATTTTATGCACCTGAAATTAATATACCTTTGTATGTCATTATATCCATTAAAAACTACCAATAAGTATTTTTGAAGAATTATAATTTTTAAAACAATAAAAGAGCTAAATTTTAGATAAGCTTGCATTTGAATGTAGTAAGAGCCTGTAGCTTTAGAAATGGATTCCTTCAATAGCTAGAGCTTATTTTGCCTCAGCCTCAGAAATACCCTAAGGCCTTGGAAAACAATGGTTTATTCACTTCATACCAATCCTACCAGTCAAACAAATAAATTACTGAGCAACTTCCAACATAAGTCTATTCTTCTTCACCACTTTTACTACTGACCTATTTCCTGCCATGCTAGACGTAACTCAAAATAACTTCCTTAGCAATTAAAGCTAATAGTTCTTTTTCACTTAGAAGCTTTGATCCACAACATTCTCCATAGTTAATTATTTTGATAGAGCCCACATATTATCACTTATCAGTCATTAAACCTTAATGCTTAAAAAGTTTCATGAACTTTGAAAGCCACATTATTGCCTGAATAATTTAAGTAAATGTAAAGTACTCAAACCTATTCCATTTGCTCTTAAAGTAAAGCATTCTATGTGTAACGTCCCATTCTTAAAGTATAATATGTTATAAATATATAATACATTAAAAATAGCCAGTTCTATAGGGCAGCTGGGTGGTTCACTTGGTAGAACATGTGACACTTGATCTCAGGGTCATGAGTTTGAGCCCCATTGTTTTAAATGTTAATTTATTTTTGAGAGAGAGACAGAACACAAGTGGGGAAGGAGCAGAGAGAGAAGGAAACACAGAATCCAAAGCAAGCTCCAGGCTCTGAGCTGTCAGCACAGAGCCTGATACGGGGCTTAAACCCAGAAACCACAAGATATGACCTCAGCTGAAGTCGGAACTTAACTCACTGAGCCACCCAGGTACCCCTCAAGCCTCAGGTTAAGCGTAGGGTTTACTTAAAAAAAATAGCCAACTATTGTTTTTCATAGTAAGTAATAAGAGAAACCAAATCCTCTGGTAATCCCCAAATTTAAACTAGTAATTTGGGGGTTTTTTTCATGTTCAATAATTATTTTGGATGGTTTGAAATTTTTAAATAAATTGTTGTATATATGATCTGTGAAATTGGCTGTAATAAGCCCATTTTATTTACAGTCAACTAGAGATCTCAAACTTAGCATGTCCATAACTGGAGGACTGTTCTTCTCTCCAGAAATTGCTTTGCCTGATTTGTCCCTTGATGACAATTCCATCCTTCCAGTGGTTCAGGCCAAAGGTCTCCAGAGTCATCCTTGACTCCTCTCTCTCTCTCTCTCTCTCTCTCATACCTCACATTTATTCTTTCAGGAAGTCTACTTTTATTTTTTTAAGTTTATTTTGAGAGAGAGAGCACGAGCAAGGGAGGGGCAGAAAGAGAGAAGGAGAGAAGAATGCAAAGCAGGCTCCACACTCAGCACGGAGCCCCACACAGCGCTTGACTACTGTGAGATCATGACCTAAGCCGATATTAAGAGTCCAGTGCTTAACTGCCTGAGCCACCCAGGTGTCCCAGGAAATCTACTTTTAAACCATACCTGGAAACCAGCTGTTCCCCACTGCTTTCTTCTAAGTACCCTTGGCTCTTGCCTGAATTGCCGCAGTACTCTCCTGGCCCTTCACCCTGCTTCTGCACTGTTTTCCCTGCATTCTCAACATCGCAGCTGGAGTGATACAGTAAGATAGAAGTTTTGTCATGGTACTCGTCTTCACAGAAGCCTGTGGTGACTTCTCATTTCACCCAGAGTCACTATCCCTACAGTGTTCAACCAAGTTTTCTACATTATCAGGCCCTCCTTCTGACCTCAATACCTACTCTTGCCTGTTTGCTGCTTTGGCTTCATTGACATTGGCTTCCATTTTCTCTAGCTTGTTCTCTACTTGATGGCATGCTCTTCCCAAAATAACTCCCTCAGTTTCTTTAAGACTTTTTCAAATCTGCACTTCTCAAAGAGATCCCCTTTGAGAGGCAGGCGTCTAGGTGGCTCAGTCGGTTAAGTGTCCGACTTCGGCTCAGGTCATGATCTCACAGTTTGTGGGTTCGAGCCCCGTGTCAGGCTCTGTGCTGATAGCTCAGAGCCTGGAGCCTGTTTCAGGTTCTGTGTCTCCCTCTCTCTCTGACTCTCCCCTCCTCACGCTGTCTTTCTCTCTCAGAAATAAAAACATTAAAGGAAATTAAAAAAAAAAAAAAACAGACCCCCTTTGAATCCCCTACTTAATACTGCAATCTGTACTTCCTGCTGTACTCCAGATCCCTTTAATCTTGTTCTTTTATGAGTGCTTCCCCTTTTTTCTTAGCTCTCACCACCTTCTCTATATGGTTTACCTTTAGATGTTTTTGTTTCATTTCTTTTGCTCATTGATAAGATCAAGTAGAAAGAATTTAATAGGTATTTAGTAATACTGAATAGATGAAAAAAATTTTTAAAAATTTGATTTCCATATAGATAGATATGTAAGAATTGCTGTAGGAATTATATTTTGGAATTGTCAAGTTCCTAATGGTTCTGTAAATTTATACTCCCTCTCAGAACGTGTGAGGTTTCATATTGTTTGATTTCCTCACTGACAGTTGGTATTGTCACATTTAAATTTTTTGGTTAACTTGATGGTGCTGAAGTAGAATCATGTTTTAAATTTAGTTTTCATTTCCCTAATTATTAGTGAGGTTGAACACTGTTTTTCTTACTTATATCCCTTGGGCTATGGCAGGAGAAGTATTAAGTTGAGTTTCAAGCATATTCAACTGGAGGTGCTGATAGAACAGTTAGGAAATGTCCAGAGAGCATTTGGAAATAGGGTAAAAGAAAGATCAGAAATGATGAGAGGGGATGGGGGAGGGGAAGACAAGAGTCATTTTGACTCATCAGTTACATTTTTTTTTTGACCAAAGTACACATTATTTCCCCCTAAGTCAGTGTTACTGATGCTTTAGCCATTCATGCATCATCTTGAGATTTTTGTCATATGCATGTAACATTTGTACTCTTTTATTTAAAATGTGCACATGTACTTTATTTTCCATTTGGGTTGTCTCCCTTTGCTGAGATAGATGCCTCCTCTGTGCTTTAAAATAACCCAATGCCCACCTTGGGTTACATCACTGAACTGTCCCCTCACTAGTCTATGAACTCCTTGATGACATTAATTTGTTCCTTCATGTATTCCACAAATTTGCCAAGCACTGTGAACATGGTTACTGCAAATATGTTTGTGATCAAAATAAACTTGTTTCTTACCATCACAGAACTCCAACCTTGTGAAAGAGAAAGCTTTCTGTCTCTAATATACTTAACTTTGATTTCTGGTTTATATAACACTATTTGACTACTGAATCATAATAATTTATTATAAACACTTTGGAGAAAAAGTACACAATCCTATGAAACAGTTTAAGAGATAGGCAGAGTTGAGATGGAAAAATGCCTGGTGTGTATACCTGATATGTATCATCTTATTTGAGTTTTCTAAGCATCTAACAGTGTCTGATATGTAATAAATAACTAATGTTCACTGAGTAAACTCTAAATGGATGAATCACCAGAATTTTATAACAACTTTTATATAACAGTTTTTATAGAATTATAAAGAACATATTCACTTCCTTTTTTGAATATTCTAATTAGGAATGTTGAAATTATTCTATTAAAACTGCTTTTTAGTGGGCTCTTGTCCTAGTTTGCTATTTTGGCATATATTCTACACAGGAAATTTTTCCTTAAAATTGACAAATGTCACACTTATGTAAGTCCCTTCTTTATCAATGGATACTGTTTTTAACCATTCCCACTGAGCAGATCTTGGAAAATAATACTATTTCCATAACAAAGAAGCAGGCCAATTTCTTTTAATCAGGATTTTCTTTCCTCAAAACGGACTAAGGTGAATTGTTTTACCTCTAGTTCATTTTGCTATGTTTTTTTTCTTCTCTGAAAGAATTGATAACTGGCATAGAAATGATGACATCTGGGCCAGTGAGCATCAGGCAGCTGTCAGCTAGCCGAGTTTATAGAAGAAATGAGATGACTAAAAACCAGGGTGACCAGCTCTGGGAAAATGGGGCATGTAATTGGGAGATATGATTCCCCACCCTCCCTCCAGAAGCTAGAAGAACAGTTTAAAAAAAAAAAAAGAAAAGGGATGATTTTATTTAATTTGTTAGAACCAGTTATAGAAAAATACATAATGTTCTATAATCCTTTACCCAAAATGTTAATCTAAGAGGTAAAATATATTGATTTTCAAAACTGAAGTAATTCTTGTAGTGATAAAGCACTTACGGCATATTATATTTTCTCATCTACAGAATTTCTCATCTGTTAGAGAAATTCTGTGGATTTTAATATTTCAGGAAATTACCTGTTAACTGAGGGGAGGGCTTACTAGTAAGCAAAGAATCTGTGGTGTATTAATGCAAGCCAACAATTAACATAGCAGACAGTACTAGTAGAATTCTTACCACCCCCTTTTGCTGGATGTATAATGAGGAGCAGTGCTAGAGGTGGACAGAACTAGAGACTGGGTACCAGTCATAAAATTTGATCAGCCTTATTCCTCCAGGCCAATCACTTAACCACTCTGAGCCTTCATAGACATAAGAGGTGAATAATGCTACCTACCTTAGAGGACTGTGGTATGAAAGATTTCCTCTAAGAACAAATGAGATCAGGTGTTTTTGTTAAATGGGAAGGTGCTACAGTAATTACTGTTGTTTGATGTTGTTTTGCTGGCCTTTGTGTCTAATTTACTAGCTTTGGATTCTGGTATATTACTTATCACTCTGTTGTTGGAAAATCTGTTTTGTAGCAAGCAGTGTATCCCTAGGAATTAGTTTAAAGCTTAGTACTTTTCTCTGTTTAGATAAATATCGGCTATGTTATCTCTAATAGACTTGGGAGGGTCATAGCAATATGTAGATCCTTAGATGTTTAATAAAGCCATATTTAAAATGATCTAAAATTAAAAGAACCACTTGAATCTTGGAGATGGGATTTCCACAGGACACAGCGAATGTCTAAGATAGAAGTCTGTTGATTAAGATTCAGTACAGATTTGACAGACCGCTTTACAGAAGTTCGATAATGCTGAAGATTTTTTGCACCCAGGATATGAGAATATCTTTGTTGTGGAATGCATCTTACTGAAATATTGAATTATTTTTATTTTTTGTCTACAGTGCCTCCAAAGCCATTACATCTGCAGAATCCACCTTTGTCCAATATATACCAAACTCCCAGGCATAAAGCTTTATCTACTGCAAAACCAAGGATGGAGGAAGTTAAACCTGCCTCTGCTTCTTGTGTCTCAAAAGAAAAACCCAGCAAGGTGTCCGATCTCATCAGTCGCTTTGAAGGAGGCAGGTAAGAGCTAATACACAACGGGAGAAGGGACGAGAGGAGAGCTGTTTGTTTTTAAGATGATCGAGTAATAGATTCTTTATTTCAAAAATATTTATTCTACTAGGTTTGGTAGGCTTTTGGAAAGAGTAAATTTTTAAAATATGTAACCTTGCCCCAACATGAATTATCATTTTCTGTATGTTACCTGTGTGTAGCACTCTGTGCCAGCAGCTTTTTTATCACTGCTGAGAATGATTGTGTGCTGTATAGATCAGTAGATATGCGCTCTCATTTCCTTTTGTCTGCCTGTGTCACTCTGCATTACTCCACGGCGTCATTCTCTTGGTAGCTGGATGTCTGGGTTGGAGAAGCAGGGGGTTGTCTCTGTCTCTTTGTTTCTCACTTTGTATGTTTGTGAATGTAATTTTTGCCGGCCTGTGCCATCTCTGTGGCCTTCTTTCTGACCCACTTAATGTAACAGAAGTCTTCAGTACCCATTCAGTCTCAGGTCCCCTCTCCTCCCTCCTTTGTGACAAGGAGCCATTGCCAGGAGCAAAATGCATGCTCGCTTTCAGTTTTGCATTTATTAGATACAATTTTATATTCTTTAATCCTAACGTTTCAAAAAAAGTAGGTGAAAAGTGTATTTCTCACTTAAAGATAAAAATAAACTCATATATGGCCTCAGTTACTTTTTCTTAGAATGCCCATCACTGATGTAAATAGAATTTTTAAAAAATAATTTTTAGCAGAAGGATTTTATCTGTCACCAAAAGTCTATATTTAATTAAACAATGTATATAACCTCCCTTTCATCCTTGAAGCCAAATATCTCCATTTATTCCAGTGTAATATTTGAGAATGGCTTCCCACTGGGTGATTTCATGATTTATTTGCAGGATTTATTGTTATTTATATAGTGGATCATAGCTTGGAAATACTTCAAAAATCTTTTGAAAATTGTGACCAAGTAAAAAACTGCAATGTCTCTTGTTTAAAATACAAGGGCGCCTGAGTGGCTCAGTCGGTTAAGTGTCTCATGGTTTCTGGGTTTGAGCCCCGTGCCGGGCTTTGTGCTGACAGCTCAGCTTTGGATTCTGTGTCTCCCTCTCTCTCTGCCCCTCCCCCAATTCGTGCTCTGTCTCTTTCTCTGAAAAATGAATAATCATTAAAACTAAAATAAAATGAGACTATATTTAGTAACAAGTTCTTGACAAAAGTAGTCCAGAAGCCTGTCTTCATTTTTCATTCCCAATCAATTGTGGGAACTTGAGTCATAAACACTAAAACTTCAATATCTTTCCTTCTGAAGTAGGAATTTTAACACCTTTGCTATCTTAAATTACAGTAATCTTTATGAGAATGATTTTGAAAAGAACAATTTAAATTTTTTTCTCAGGGCAAGTTGATTCTGTAGCACAGAGAATGACCCTTCATGTGTGCAGATCCCCAGGGCCATATCCAGTGACTGCATAATATCAGGAAATATCAGGAAGGGCTGGAGCCCGGACCCCTGTCCATAGTACATACCAGACTTGGGGGTAGCTTTAGGAAGCCCTGAGTGGATCAGTATTAAAAGGTTAAACCTTCTGATTCTCACCATTTTGCAGTCCTGCCCAAACACAAAATGGACATAGTTTTTCCACTTGTTAATACCAGTTTTCTTGGACTCTTTCAAACTTCACAGACTCAAAGCCACTTTTTGATGCAACATTTAAAGGTTGTGTCTAAAGAGAGATGTATTGTGGCTTAGGAGATGTTAAGCAAAGTCACTCTGTGTGTAGATAGAATATAACGTGAGCATCTTGGCGAATCTGGTGAAGGGGTGTTACTTGTGGCGGAGTCTACTGCCAATATGAAAAATCATCGTCTGTGCTTAGTGAGGTATTACTAGTAGGAACTGGCCCTAAAAGTGTGTGAATGGGTTAGCGTTGCATTGAGTCTATAGGACTTGAGTGGAAGTTGTATTTCCTGTTGAGTGATACCCATGTGCCTACGATGTGTGTAGCTCTCAGGTTTTACCCTAATTATTACAACTGACTAGCATTTTGTGGAATAGAGATTCAGCAGGCCGAGTTACCACAGTAAACTGACAGGAAGAGGAGTGGGATCATAAACCACCAACTATTAGACCACCCTATTTAGACTTTACCTAGGGAGCTGTCTGGGTGGCTCAGTCGGTTAAGCTTCTGACTTTGGCTCAGGTCATGATCTCACGGTTTGTGAGTTTGAGGCCCTCATAGGATTCTGTGCTGACAGCTCAGAGCCTGGAGCCTGCTTCAGATTCTGTCTCCCCTCTCTCTGCTTCTCTCTCTCTCTCTCTCTCTCTCTAAAATAAACAAACATTAAAAAATTTAAAAAAAGACTTTACCTAGGAATCAGATTTTTGCTCTTTGCAGTAATGCTAGTATATATTAAGATGAGTGATTTGGAGGATGTTAATGGAGCACATAATTTTACTTATTTATGTATTAAGTTTTTTGGTTTTTTTAGTATAAGGTAAACTAGTATTTTTAACTTATGAAAGATTTCAAGATTATGGGGCACCTGGGTGGCTCAGCCGGTTGAGTGTCCGACTTCCCTCAGGTCATGATCTCACAGTTCATGGGTTCGAGCCCCACGTCGGGCTCTGTGCTGACAGCTCAGAGCCTGGAGCCTGTTTCAGATTCTGTATCTCCCTCTCTCTCTGCCCCTCCCCTGTTCATGCTGTCTCTCTCTCTCTCTGAGAAATAAATAAAACATTAAAAATTTAAAAAAAAAAAAAAGAAAGATTTCAGGATTATAGAAAGAAATAACATTTTCCTTGAAACTGAACACTGGTTTTTGCTAAGGCACTTCAAGGCCCAACTGTTTTTTCTGCATGGTCTGGTGTCCACAAACCCAGCAGGAATATATGTATTGGCTCAGTCACTGCTTTTACTTACTTCTCATCACCTTATCCCTATCCCACCTCTACCTGCGTATCTCCTGGATGTCACTTATTACAGGAAGTTCTTATCTTTCATCCCTAACTCTTCTTTCCAAAAATACTAAGTAAGCCTAAAGTTTGGTAGAGAGGATCTGCAGAGAATCCTTCTCTTGGGTTTCTGGACACTGATGTGGGCAGAAAAAAGAAGACTGTACCATTCAAATCTTCAAGGGCTGCTTGAGAAGTTGTCTAGGCCAAAGTATACTCTCCCAGAAGGCAAATATTAATGGTGGATTATGTGATATTTATTTATATTGACAACCACCAAGTTTATATATGTGACATTTTCCCCTGCCAGAGTTTTCCTTCCCTTCCTGTGGTGCTGTGCTTACCCTGTCTTTTCTTCCTCCCTGATTACCTTCTTGCCATCTGTTGTCATTCTCTCTTCCATTCAGTCCAGATCAGCAGGGTCCAGAAGGAGTAGAATGAAGGGAGAAGGTAATGCACATCTCAGCACTGTCCATGGACTGTGCTGTGCTGCTGTGTCTTCTACCCTATAACTTCTTTTTTTTTTTTTTTTACAAATNGTGTTAGTTTCCTGAGGAACCTCCACACTGTTTTCCAGATACCCTATAACTTCTATCTGCACTGGGGAAGAGGCCAACTCTGGGCTTTATCCCGTGTTGTGTATGCAGCCTGCTCACCTACCTGCTTCTCACTCCATCCCTCGTGTTCTAGTGTGTTACAATGTGGGGTTAAGACCATGGAATTTAGAGTTAGACTTCATGGTTCGGACTCTAGTTTTAGCGTTTCTTAGCCACATGACATCACCATGTTATGTAAGCGTCCAAGCTTTAATTTCTCTATTTTGGGGTCCTGTTTTCAATTATTTTGAGTCACAATAAATAATGTAAAGAACACATGTACCCTCCGGCACTTAATAAACGTTAGCTGCTGTTATGAATTACTGCCGTGATCACCATCACTATCACAGTTGCTCTTGCTGATTACTGAGCACTTTCCTATGTCCAGCACTGTTCTAAGTGGTGGGGGTAAAGCAGAGAACAAGAGAGGCATGTTCTGCGCCCTCACAGACTCTTACTCTGTACTTGTTTTGCCTCCTTATTAGGTCATAGGAATCTCTCCAAGACTGCAACCTAGAGATTTATGTTTTTCCTCCCGGGAATCCTAGATTAAAATGTTATGCAAATATTTCTATAGGGACATTGTAACATATTGACGGTTGGGTTCCATCGTATACTGCTGGAGTTACATATAATATGAAGTGATAACAAGGGCTTAACAGAAAAGGAGAAGGAAGCGTGTAGTTGTTGGTAGAGCGTGCTATAATAAATAATCCAGGAGGGGTGACATCTGAGCAGAATCCTGAATGAGGGGAAGGAGTCAGCCACACCAGTGTCTTGGCGAAGGTCATCTGGGCAGCTGCAGAGACCCTTGGATGCACACACTGGCTTGCCGGGGTGTGGGGGCAGCTAGGAGGCAGGCATAGCAGAAGGAGAGGAGGGGAATGGAGCTGAACGAGGCTAGCGGGGGCCGTGCGTACACAGTCCTGGGCCGGGGTCAGGACACCAGACTCACCTGGAAGTGTACAGGGTGCCCTCAGAGAGTTCAATTCCGTGGTTGACCAGAAGAGACTGGCTTCCAGGGGATGGAGAGAGGATGCAGAGAGACCAGTTAGATTTTGGCAGCGTGAATGACAAAGTTTCTGAGAATTTGTGTTCTGCTTTCTAAACAAAAGTAACCTTTGTTTCCAACCTGTTCATAAATTGAGGGGCTGTCTTACTTGTTTTTAAAATGGTATGAAAGTGAAAATCTTGGGGAAAGATGGCTTTATTAACTATAAATGTTTCTCACATCTCTATCCTTACAAATGAGCCACACTGATAAACAGCCTAAGAAAATGTTCCAGATCCATAGCATGTTCCATTAGCATTTATAGCTAATGCTCAGTCTTATCATCTTTATTGGAATGTTTATTTAAGGGTGGGTAGCATCCCAAGAGACTGAGAACTATACCGGACTATTCTAATCCGTGTTTCTAAAACCATCAGAGGAGGGTCTTCACTAAATACCTCCTTTCAGCTGGAATAAGCTGGTCTGTCTTCTAGAACTTTTCCATGCCAGTGTTTTCACTCTTCTTTCGTATTTTATTTTCTAGCACGTTATCAAATTACAGTGATTTGAAGAAAGATTCTGCTGTGCACCTGAATTCTCCTAGAACCCCAGGAAGGCATCGACTGACAACCACCCCTCAGCAAAAGCTCCTCTCCCAGCACCCTCCGCAGAAGCAGGGAAATGACACAGATCCAACTCAGGGTGTACAGACCGGTGTGGCTAACGGTGTGATGGCAGCACAAAACCAGATGGAGTGCGAGGATAAAGCGGCCACTCCTAGCCCAGATACTCCTGTTCAAACTTCAGAACCCTTGCTTGCCGTGAACTTAGTGAATGGAGAAGGAAAGGAGGAAACTACCACAGACCCCGCATCACCCACAGCAAATGACTATGATGGAAATGCGTCTGACAGTAGCTGCAGGACCTCCGTCGCCAGCCAAGTGCTCCCCCTGGAAGAAGGAAGCGCAGATGCGGAAGCCAGGGTACAAGAGCGGGAAGATGGAGAAAGCCCTCTGGAACAGGAACAGCTGGACCAGCACCAGGAGACGAAGGTAAAGCATGAGACTGGCTCATAAGTAGGAGGAAGCACCAACTGCTCCACTACTGTCTTAAAACTCCACTCAGCAGCACTCGCGAAACGAATGAGTCAGATCGCCCACGCTACCAGCTAAACAGTTTATGTTTCCTCTACTCTATGAGAAAATACTTCACTTTTTCTTGCATAGTTTCTGTTGATCTTTCTCTTGTGATTTCAAGAGTCGAAACATTCTGAAGACTTTAATTTAGGAAAACCACAAGCTTATTGTTTTTACTTACAGAGGAAGAAAATGTTCTTTGTCGCTCTAGATATTAGGACCGCATCCCTAATATATTTGTGGCTAAGCAAGAAGAAATTGTATAATCTTTGCTTTTTAGACATTTCTAGTCTAGACCTGGAAGAGTAACGTGAACTAACAATTATTCTGTTTAAGGACACAAATTTGGGGGTTCCCCGGGTGGCTCAGTCAGTTAAGCGTCCAACTCTTGATTTCAGCTTGGGTTGTGATCTCACAGTTAGTGAGTTTGAGCCCCACATCTAGCCATGTGCTGACAGTGTGGAGCCTGCTTGGGATTCTCTCCCTCTGCCCCTCCCCCACTCATTCTGTGTCTCTTTTTCAAATTAAAAAAAAAATGTTTAAAAAGGACACAAATATGGAAGTATTCACAAATTATTCAACAGATTATAACCGTAACTCTTTCCAGGCTTCTAATTTAAAAAATTTTTCTAACGAATATGGTTTGAAAACAATTGACTTAATCTTGGATTTAGAAGTCTCTTTAAAGATCATCTTAGTTCAGCAATTCATTTATAAAACCAGAAACTGTTCATGAAATCACTTCCAGAAAGCTGCTGTGATTGTTTAGGGTCACAACAATAGCCTGGACCTCTAGGTGCTCTGACTCTCAGGGTGTACTGTGTCCCTGATGCAAGAAATCACAAACTTAAGTGCCTAAATGCAGGAAATGTCAATGAAAACAGCATCTGTGAGTACTGTACTAGAGAGAGGTGAGCCTGTGGCAAAATGGAAGTTCACATCCTTTCTAAAGAGGGCTGCAGTTCAGCCAGCTGCTTGCATGGCGTTTCTGCCTGTGCGCAAAATCTAAGCCTACAAGGAGCTGATGTGCTGGTGAGATACGTCCATAATTTACCTGTGCTATAGCAGAAGCTTTGATACAGTCCTCAAAACAAGATCATTGCATTTGCGTTCTTTATTCATGTCAATATAGTGCTTTGAGGAGATTAATAAATATAACTTTTACAAAGTACTTGGAATTTCTCAGATCAAAGGTGCAGTATAAGCATCATCATCATACAGTTCCCTGGAATAGAATAGAATAGGAAGTTGTTTATGTCCCTGAGAACAAAAAAAAAAGTTCCCATCGCTCAGTCTCTCTTTTTGATTATAAATAACAATCTGTGTAGGACAGTTGAGAATTGGAAATTTGACAATTATAGGAAAATCTGTAATGACAAACCCAAGTCCTAAATCTAATATTTCGGATTTTTTTTTTAAGTTCATTTATTTTAGGGCACCTGGGTGGCTCCGTAGGGTAAGTGTCTGACTTCAGCTCAGGTCATGATCTCATGGTCCATGATTTCGAGCTCTGTGTCTGGCTCTTTGTTAACAGCTCGGAGCCTGGAACCTGTTTCAGATTCTGTGTCTCCCTCTCTCTGCCCCTCCCCCACTCACACTCTGTCTCTTCTCAAAAATAAACTTAAAGGTTTTTTTTAATGTTTATTTATTTTTGAGAGAGAAAGAGTGCATACTCAAGCATGGGGAGAAGCACAGGGGGCGGAGAGAGAATCCCAAACAGGCTCCACAATGTCAGCACAGAGCCCAACATGGGACTTGAACCTACTAACTGCGAGATCATGACCTGAGCCAAAATCCAGAGCTGGACACTCGCCTGACTGAGCCACCCAGGGACCCCTCTAATTAGAATTTTTTATGGTGCTGTGCCTTAAGTGGCATTAACATAGGCAGAAATTCAAAAGGACTGCTAGTAAAATATCAGAGTAAAAAGTGATTGATTGATGTTTTTAAAACTTTAACTAAAATGAAATCCACATATGGTACAGTTTTCACTGACCCTGAAAAAGATCCCAAATTGACAAAAAGCCAGTGGCTTATTTTCTTCCAGTTAGTGAATTAATTTTAAATGCTGACTCTTTAAGCAGGGAAAGTTTAAATAAGGAAGTGGGTGGGAGAAAAGTGAGTCATACTTGGTAACATTATCTGAAACATTAAAAAAACAGGACATTGCAAAGTGAATCTCTTCACTATATCTTGATGTGGTGGTAGGTTTTAGCGTCTCTGCTTGAACCATGGTGAACAGAAGAGAAGGGTAGAATCAAGAACGCAAGACTCCTACATTAGTCTTTTTATAGTTGGAATGATGCCACCAGCAAGTATTTATAAAACAGTAAGAACTTTTCTTATTAATGCTTTAATTGGTAATGCTTGTGGTTGCTGGGTACTACTTGTTTTCCTGTTATATATTATTATCGGTACATTCTCACTGATGAGTGTTATTTGGTTTGGGAGAGACTTAATAGGACTTTCTTATTAAACTAGCAAAATGAAATAGTATAGCTGGCCTTTCTCCTAAGTGGGAATGTAAGGAGTAGATGGCACATGCTGTGTGTGGGAGGAAAAGGACATTTTCTCCACAGAGCTGTTGCTACAAACACTACATGTGTCTCTCTTCTAAAGGGCAGTATTAGGATTTAATATATACGTGGTGATAATATGTTCTCCTTTGCTACTCTGGTGTCTGTTATACTGCATTGGTTCAAATATGCAGATGTAAATGTTAGTAATGCTAGGGTGATAAATTTTATGTTATATATATATTGCCAACATTAAAAACAAAGAAATGTTAAAAAAAAAAAAATAACAGTATATAGTGGAATCATTGGAACCTGATCTTGATGCTTCTTCTGACTTGTCCACTAACTAGTGATATGACCTCAAACAAATCAATTAAATTATTTGTGCCTTTAATTAAAGGATATAAACTGAATATGATCTTAAGGCCCTTTTCAGTGATAATGTAATAATAATTCTGTGCTGTCTTAATAGGTATATTTCTTTGTTAACATAGCCCCCCATATTGTCAGTTGCTTCTTGAACTGTCTAGTATGTTGTACCTCTAAAATACAATGGGATATTTTGAATTTTGCTCTGCAGACAACTGAAAAAAACTACTTCAATCTTTATATAACTCAGTGTAGAGGCCTACATCAGAATAGTCTTTAAATAAGTTTCATTTGAACCAGTATTAAATTTTTTTAATGTTTATTATTTATTTTTGAGAGAAAGAGGCAGAGCATGAGCCAGGAAGGGCCAGAGAGAGATGGAGATACAGAATCTGAAGCAGGCTCCAGGCTCCCAGCTGTCAGCACAGAGCCCGAAGCAGAGCTTGAACCTACAAACTGTGAGATCATGACCTGAGCCAAAGTTGGATGCTTAACTGATTTGAGCCATCCAGGTGTCCCCACATTAAAATAGATCTTGAACAGTCATTATTAATAATGAGAACTGACCTGAAAGTTGTCTCAGCTTGTGTAACTTTCACTGATACTAATGTATTGCGATCAAGAATCATCACTTCAGTGGTGGGGCGCCTGGGTGGCTCAGTCAGTTAAGCGTCCAGCTTCGGCTCAGGTCATGATCTCACTGTTCGTGGGTTCGAGCCCCATGTTGGGCTCTGTGCTGACAGCTAGCTCAGAGCCTGGAGCCTGCTTCAGATTCTGTGTCTCCCTTTCTCTCTGACCCTCCCCTGCTCACATTGTCTGTCTTTCTCTCTCAGAAATAAATAAAACATTAAAAATTTTTTAAAAAAAAAGAATCACTTCACTGGTGAACAGAATACTGTTAAGTTTATCACGTAAAAGATAAACTGTTGAAACACATTGAAACTATTGTCCCTACCATACTTTAGCTATACGTTTCCAATATTTAAGCTTTTTGCAGCATCAGTGAGCTAGAATATAGCCAGGCACCTCAACGTAAGCAGTTTTTTTTTTAAATCTCTGAACTAAAGGAAAATTGTGAGTACTTTGTGACACCTTTAGCTCTTACCTACAAGGTGTTATTGGTATCTTTAAATTAAAGTTAGATATTTATTACAAGAGATTAGAAAACTGAAATCTACTAAAGGGAGATGTTATAAGGAAACCTTAAAACCCGTATGTGAGAGGGAAGGTAGGAGCAAGAGAATGTCACATGTACCTGTGCAGGCATGCATACCTGAGGGGCGGGGGTGGGGGGGTGGACAGTATTATAATAGTATGATGAATTTGGGTTATCAAAAGTAGCTTAAACTATATTAAAACATTCAGGTAAATAGGTCAGTACATTTTAGAATGAATTTCATTTTAAAAATGATTATATTTTTCCTCAAATCTGTGTGCTTCAGTAGGTAAGCTTCATGAGAAATGCACTAATGTGGAATGCAGTCATTGATTATGCCACATAATAAACACTTCTTTTTATAGTTTTCATGAGCCTGTTAGTATCCAAGATGTACTGTAACAGGTTGTATTCATAGAGCTTTCTGAGATTTATTCAGTGTTTCCTTCCTCTATATTTTGTATTTTAAGCCAAATGTAAACACCTAGATGTGCCCTTTTAAAGACTAAAGTTGATAGAAATTATGTACCTATTGGCAACATAAATTCCAAGAAGCAGTGTATTTAAATCTCGTAATTGCTTTATCAAGAATCTTACAGAAACATTTTAAGTTAATCCTTCATTTCATCAAAAATGAAAGAAATTATATAATAAAGTGAGGAATTAATGAAGATAGAGATTTGATAGAATTGATAGAGATTTATAGAAACATTGTTTTAAAAACCTTAAATGTTTTTTTCTAGTTATTTGTTTTTTAATTACCATTTTACTTATATTTTAACATAAGCCTTGAGAGTTTATAACCTTTGAACATACATAAAAATTAAGAAGATATGGGTACTTGAGTGGCTCAGACAGTTGAGTTCCAACTCTTGATTTCTGCTCAGGTCATGATCTCAGGGTTGTGGGATCAAACCCCATATTGGGCTCCATGCTGAGTGTGGAGCCAGTTTAAAATTCTCCCTCTCTCTCCATCTGTCTCTCTCTCTTTCTCCCTTTGCCCTTGACAAAAGAAAAGAAATTAAAATAATCATGTCTTAAGGAAAAGAATGATAAAGAATCAAATTCAGAAGTATTGCAAATAGAACGCCAATGCTCTAATCCAAGTTAACTCACTTTTCCTTTTCCCTCTTTAATTTTACTTAATTGTCATTTTAACCCTGTTGATTTTGCAGGATGTGATGTGAAGTATCAGAGTTTTCTGACAGTTGAAGTATATTGCTTACCTTGACTGTCTCTTTCTTGTGGTGGGCTATAAGTCCTTTCTCTGTAAGACTTTAAATTTCTTTTCGTTCACTTCCTAAAAAAATAACAATTGGTGGGGACAACTGTTGAGGTCATGTTAGACTTGAAGACAAATAGTAAGTTGCTCTTTAGCCGTTTCTTCCCTTGCCAGCTCAGCTTTCTTTCCAAGAATGTGAAAGGCAACAGAAGCAAAGGAATTATCCAGCTTCGCTAATCAGTCTTTGTTGTTGCTCGTATTACAGTGAAAGTTCTCACTAAAGTTGTCAGAGTTTTAAAACAATGTGTAGAATAACAGAAAAGTTGTCCCACTAACCATATGGGCAGTCCATATGAGGAGAGCTTTTCTTTATTCACTTAGAACTGAATGGTGAATTTGGAAAGTTCTTTATTTTGTGGAGACTCCATTTAGTCTATTGGAAAGGTGTAAGAAAGCAAAATGAGAAAAAATGAACCTCAGAGAGACCGTATCTGGAAAAAAAAACAACAACACCTGTTCCATTTGCAGATTCATCATGCCAGGCTTACTGTCCTCAGTGCTAGAAACAAATGAAGGTACGTCCTACCTCCAAAACCTCGGTCTACCCAGGAGAGAGAGACAAAAGTAAATCACCATGATATGGTGCAATAAATACATACTTCAGATGAGGAATGACCTGAGCCTAGGGAAGGGCTGAATGAGCGGCAGGCTGCTGAGAAGCCATTGAATTTAGCTTGAAGAAAGTAGGAGAGGTTGCTGGTTGGGTCAGTATACATGGGAATGGGGTAAGGCAGGGAGGGGTGGCTGTATCTAGGCAGAGGCAGAGTGTGAGAAACAAGCAGAGGACAGTGGACAGATGCCATGTTTGTGGGTGCTCCTGACCTCGTGATATGAGGCCAGAGGGCTAGAGAGTGTGAGAGTAGGATCGGCTTAAAATGTAAGTGAGGGACAAATTTCAGGGGGGTTATGTGCCTAACCTGTATCTTTTCCTCCCTGAAAACAATGGATTTTTTAAGTTTTGTATAAAAATTAATAGTCCTCATAGAAAATCAAGAAAATGCGGCAAAGCATAGAGAATACAAGTCACCCGTAGTTCTACTACCCAGAGAAAAAGGTACTTTGATATTTAACATTCCAGCTTGTTTTTTTCTGAGCTGAGTTTTGGGGGGAAAAAATCAACAGCCTAATGTATGGTCATTCTGCATCCTGTTTTGTAGGATTGAACATAGGTGCTTTCCTGTGTTATTTCAGATTTTCCATAAGCCAAATACTATGTGGCCTCAGAGGCACTTAATTAAAGCATGGAAGTGACATGACTGTACATCTGTGAGTTTTAGAAAAATGAGTCAGATAAAAGGAAAACAGATGGACAGGGTTTGCAAGCAACTACAATAATCCAGGTGTGAGAGGATGAGGTCCTGTACGGATGTAGCAGAGACTTAGGGCAAGAAAGAGAGATTTCTACCGACGTTCTGATGGAGGTAGGGAATGAGTCATGTTCAACTCCTGGCTTGGGTGAAGTGGCCCTTGGTGTATCACCTACTGAACTAGAAGAGGATAGAAGGAGCGATATATTTGGAGGGAAAAACCTCGGTTTAGACTTACTGAGGTTGAGAGACTTGTGGATTATCCTCATGAAGATGTCTAAAACAAAAATGGAATACTCTGGAGGCGCCTGGGTCTCTCAGTTGGTTAAGCGTCTGACTTTGGCTCAGGTCATGATCACATGGTTCGTAGTTTTGAGCCCCCCTTGCTTGGGATTTGCTCTCTCCCTCTATCTATGCCCCTCCCCCACTCAAATTAATAAACTTTAAAAAATGAATACTCTGGAGATGCTATGGTGTATTGGTTAAGGATAAAGACATTGGAATTAAAAGAGATGAGTTGAAACCCCAGTTTTATCACCTGCCAGCTAGGTGACCTCGGACATGGTATGTTAACATAATTCGGCAGGCCTTGGCTTCTGAACATGTTAACAAAATAATTGAGGTGGAGGACAGGAAGGAAGGTAATTGTGTTTGGAATGATGGGAGGGAGGGAGTAGAGTTGCTAATCAGGTTAGTTTTGTACTACTGAGTTTACAGCACCTGCAAGACATCCATTTGCAGATAGTAATTGGCAAGCAGAAATATGGGTCTGGAGCTCAGGAAAGAGGATAAGAATATAAGAGGATGTATATGAGGTTGTGATTAATACTGCCAAAATAGAATTGCAGGAACAGGAAGAAGGGCAAAGGCTAAGCCCTAGAGAGCACAAACATGGTCAAAAGGGGAACATAGTTGTGTGAGAGGAAAAAGAAAAGAGAGCAATGTCATGAGAACCACAGGGTTTGGGGAAGGTGGGTATAGGATTATTGGTGAGCTTATGAGAATGAAACATCATAGGTAACTAGCTTAGAGAACCTGGGTAATCAAATTAAACAGACTACATTTATATTGTACATACACTATGTGCAAGGCACTGCAGAAAATAAAACAGCTGACACAGGATTGAGATAAATGATCATTATGTAAGATATCTTGAGGTAAGGGGAAAAGGGAGCTCAAAGATGAAGTCAAGACTGGGGCGCCTGGGTGGTTTAGTCGGTTGGGCGTCTGACTTTGGCTCAGGTCATGATCTCAGTTTGTGGGCTCGAGCCCCACGTCGGGCTCTGTGCTGACAGCTCAGAGCCTGGAGCCTGTCTTTGGATTCTGTATCTCCCTCTCTCTCTGACCCTCCCCTGCTCGCTCTCTCTCTCTCTCTCTCACTCTCTCTCTCAAAAATAAATAAAACATTTAAAAAAAAACGTTGAAGTCAAGATTCAGAGCATGGCTAAAAGGGTGAATTCTCCGTTAGCATAAATTGACAAGTCAGGGAGTCTGGAACTCACTGAGAGACTACAGTGTAAGACTCCAGTGTAGAGGGGACTGGTAGGCTTGGTGTCAGTTTGGAAAGTGCCCCAACAGGCGCCAGTGAGATAGACTCAAAGGGTGGGGCTTGGAGCTTGAGGACAGCGGAGAAAGCTCTTGTGGTGACTTGTGACTAAGATCCTGAGGGCCAAAGTCAAGGGTAGTGGGCATAATCAGCCATCTCCCAGCATTGCTGAATGACCTGGAACTCAGGAGAAGATGGAACTTGCAGTGGGAGGGAGCCAAAGTCTGCAAGGCAGCAGTGCCAAGAGAACAAGATGACAGAGTCAGTAGTCGGGCTTGGCAGAAAGTTGGCGTGAACCAGGAGGGTTGGGAAAGTGAGGTGCATGGAGGTCACAGTGCATATTAAAGATGCTCTTTGGCATGGGTGTGAGAGAAATGGGAAGATCAGATCTTAAAAACACAGCAGTCATCATATGCGGCTCAAAAACAAAAACAAAAGGAACCGAGCAATATACCATAACCTGGGGGTCAGGAAGACAGCCTCAAGGACCAGAGTCTCTAGGTTTGTATCCCAGCTCAGCCACTTACCAGTTGTAGGACCTCAAGCAGGTCACTTAAACCTCTCTGTAGCTTAGTTTTCTTCATCTGCAGCATGGAAATAATAACCTACCTCATAAGGTTATTACAAAGCACAGATCATCAAATCCTTGTAGAAGATTTAGAACAGTGCCTTATGACATAGTGTGAACTATTTGTTAAATAAACATAAAAATAAAATCATGTTTCCTCATGTGTAAGTTGAGGAGAAGAGACTCATGACCTGAGATGTCCCTTAACAGATCCAAAGTTTAGCATATCTTGCCAGGTGAGTATCCCAGCACCTACCAGTTTGTTTTAAAGTGAGATGGTTGGGGCACCTGGGTGGCTCAGTTGGTTAAGTGTCTGACTTCAGCTCAGGTCATGATCTCACAGTTCGTGGGTTAGAGCCCCGTGTCAGGCTCTGTGCTGACAGCTCAGAGCCTGGAGCCTGTTTAAGATTCTGTGTCTCCCTGTCTCTCTGACCCTCCCCTGCTCACGCTCCCTCCCTCCCTCTCTCTCTCTTTCTCTCTTTCTCTCTCTCTCTCTCTCTCTCTCTCTCTCTCGGAAATAAATAAAACATTAAAAAAATAAAGTGAGATGCTTGTTTGCAGAAGACATAGATGGCATTTTGCCTGCCTTATTTTTTTTTAATAATTTTTTTTTTTTTAATTTATTTCTGAGAGAAAGAGTGTGTGAGCAGGGGAGGGTCAGAGAGAGAGGGAGATGCAGAATGTGAAGCAGAATCCAGGCTCTGAGCTAGCTGTCAGCACAGAGCCTGATGCGGGGCTCAAACCCACAAATCATGAGATCATGACCTGAGCTGAAGTCGGACGCTTAACCGACTGAGCCACTCAGGAGCCCCTGCCTCTTCCTTTTTTAACACAGGCTTCTTATATTTTGTTTGTTTCTCTTACCTGAGGATTGTAGGTTATTAGCACACGATGCGGTCATTTATACGCATAAGGTTTTAACTCCAGGGAATTATCATCAGAAATATTTATAAGTGGCCTAATTACTTTGATACTCTGCTTCAGTTATGGATTGTGTGCATATATTGAATTCTTCCTGATGCCTGATCTTTAATTTCTGCAAAAGCCAAAGACAATTTAGTGTAATGTATACTAAATTAGGTAGAAGAAGAACAGAGTTCTCTTTTTGCTACCACTTACTTCCTGTCTGATCTTGTGAAAGTAACTAAATTGTCCTTCTCATTGCAAGGACAGTTCTCTGTTTTGCCCTTCTCACCACCCTATCTCAAAAGGTTAGAATGTAAACCTTCAGATTAAACTCTCACTCACCTGTTCACCTGTTTTGAATTGAATAAATAGAGTAGAGGACATCAGATTGGAAAAACATTGTTGCTAGGTCCAAAGGAGGCTTGGGGGCGCCTAGCTGTCTCGGGAAGTAGAGCATGCGACTCTCGATCTTGGGGTTGTGAGTTCCAGCTCCACAGTAGGTGTAGGGATTACTTAAAAATAAAATCTTCAAAAATGGAAAGAAAGTAGGGTTGGACCTTGCTTCCAAAGCTTCCTGAAGGACCATGCTAAGGTAATAGACTATTTATTCTTGTCATAGTCTGTAATGAAGTCCTGGGAAAGGAATAATGTGCCCGTGTCATAGCAGATATTCTTTTTCCTGTAATGTGAACCTACAGATAAATTTCATGCTGATTACAAATCTTCCCTGAGAACATGCGACCTTCCTTATGGCATTATTACATGATCTTAATTGAATACAAAATCTGTGTTTTATTCCCTTATCTTTCCATTTTCTTATCCTGCAAATCCACAGAGAATTCTCCTCCTTAAAAGGCTGTGACAAAGCAGGAATTTTATTTTCACAGACCTAGATTTGATTCCTGGCTGAATCACTTACTTAGCAATATGATTTGGGGCAGGTTACCCATCCTTATTAAGGCACTGCTTCCTCATCTATAAAATGAGAGGATAATGATGCCTGCTTCGCAGGAGTATTATGAGGATTCCATTAGCTAATTCATGTGAAGCACATGTTAGTGCCTAGCACACAGTAAGGACTCAATAAATAGCGAGTGCTGTCACTGTCACTCACTTGTTGTTTTTTTAATACTTTATTTATTTTTGAGAGAGAGAGAGGGAGACACAGAATCCGAAGCAGGCTCCAGGCTCCGAGCTAGCTGTCAGCATAGAGCCCGATGCGGGGCTCAAACCCACGAACCGTGAGATCATGACCCGAGCCAAAGTCGGACACTCAACCGACTGAGCCACCCAGGCGCCCCACTCACTTGTGATGCCTTCCCTCGATCTCCCTGTTCCTTAGTATAATGAGAAAGGATCTATAGAATTCTATAGAATTCTGGAATATTGGAATGAAGGTGTGTGACACAGGTTAGAGATTTTAAGGTGCTTTTTGAGATGATAGGCCAATTATGTAACATTCAGATATTACTGTGATCCAATTTCAAATTATCACCTGGAGCCACATGAAGACTTTAATGTCTAGGAAGACATTAAAAATGACATATCAAAATTTTCATACAGTTCATGAATTGTGGTACAGAATCAAGTGTTGATTTCCTAAGTTAACTCATCTTGTTATGAAAGAATGGACTCAAGGAAAGCAGGAACATGTGTATTCATATAAAGCTACATCTTCCATCTCCATGGAAGAATTTAATTAATTGGCAGCAGATTTGGATAGAAACCCCCAGAACCAAGAAACCCAATAACTTACATATATTACTTTAAACATAACCTGTAATGAATATATGAAAAAAGCTGTAAGAACCCTTAGTAGTTGTGATTCAATGTTTTTAGAAAAAAAATTCTTCCTGCTTAAAATGAAATCATGAGAACATGTATCGAAAACTTAAAAGCATAATTGAAGAGTACTAAAGCATGATGCCAATATCTGACTCATTTTTATGTAATTGAAAGTTTTGCCCTTAAAGCATCTTGTAGGAAACTCTAATTGTTTATTAACCTTTATGAAGTTCTTTCCAAAATATCTGCCCCCCTGCTTGGTGGTTCTGAGGCATGTGGCAGTGCTTATGGTGCTAAGACTTTGAAGAATGAATCACGGGCTCCGCAGAAGCATTTTCTGCCTATCCAGTACATGAAGTCTGTGAGCTGCCAGGGGGGCTCTTTGTCTGGGGCGCCTGCCATATGGAAGAGCCATGCCAAAAGGTCTGAAAAGAGCCGTAGGAGCTGTTGACATCTGTAAATGAGGAGGCAGAACTGACACTGCAGCACATTCATGAGCCAGCAGGCACACTGACTAATGACCGGGCTGAATCCACCCTAGGGAGAATGGAGTAGATCTCTACGGGAAGGTTATTGGAGGTGTGGAGGTGCACAGTCCTAACCTAGGAAGTGCCTTAAGTGGAAGTGAGAAGCAGAGAAAAGTAAATTGTGTAAACTCTTACTATAAGAGGCGTGTACTTTATCTTTTCAATTTGGATAGTTTAGTTGTACTTTATTATATCTTTGTTCAAGGCAATATCCTGAGAATCAGCTTTCAATATCGGAATATAGTTTCATTTACAAGTGAAAAAAGTCTTTATGTTATAGAGGAATATCAAAGGTAAGATGCTTTTGTAATAACATATTTATGATTATTTTTAAAAAGTCAAGCCTGTGTATTTGGTTGCAATAGAGGCAAAGAGGGTTATTTATTAAATCAGTATTGTGTAGCCATTACTATTTTCCAAAGAATCACAAGAATATGTGACTTAGTAAAGTGCTAAACACAAAAGTAGTGGTTATATAGTTTCGAAGTGGCAAATAATAAGAAACAATATATGACCTTACCTATTTAACTTTTTATTTAAAAAAAAAAAAATACCAGGCTACATCTCTAATGTACTAACAATTTTAAAACAACATTGTCTGTTATTTAAGCAGAAGTCTCACGGCACCTGGGTGGCTCAGTCAGTTAAGCATCCAACTCTTGATTTTTGGCTCAGGTCATGATCTCTTGGTTTGTGAGCTCGAGCCCCACGTCAGGCTGTGTGTTGAGCACAGAGCCTACTTGAGATTCTGTCTCTCCCCCCTTCCCCAGACTCAAAAATAAGTAAATAAACTTAAAAAACCCTATCTCATAGAGTAATAGAGCCCCTGGCATCCAGATAGATGCATGTATTTCTCCTTAAATATACTCATAGATGAGTTTCAGTAACTAATTTTTTAAAGTTAGAAGCCATCATATCATTATATCAAATATGACTGAATTTTAATACCTGATGATTATTACTAAAATGCTGAAAAGTCTGCCATAAATAGAATTTATATTAGAGAAAGATTGCATACATTAAAATGCAGAGTAGATACCACATTTCATTTTTTAAGTGGATAGCTTGTATTTCATTAGTCTATTCCCTTGCAGGCATTTATTACAGTCTTGTTGCTTGTTGCAGAAAAGAGTTAGAGTGAGAGCCAAAGGTTTACTGACCAGTGACTTAAAAGCTCATGCTCTCTTATATGATTGGAATCTGATTAAGTTACCTTTTAACCATGTGACTTGGAGCAAGTCATCTGGTCTTTCTGAGCCTTGGAATTTTGTTTTGTTGTATGTATGTGCTGACATTAAAACAGGGATAAAGTACCTATTTTATAGAATTATTGTAAGGATTAGTCAATTTATGTAAATTAATTATACCAGTGTCTGGTCCATAACAAGCAATCAGTGAATAATCGTTAACTGTTCTCACGGTAACTCTGTTGTTTGGATCCGTGACTTCTTCACCTCTTCCATAAAAATCCTTAGTAACTTTTCACAAACCTGTGTGTGAGTGATTAAACCAAATGTCAGCGAGTTTACTTTTGCTTAATTTGTGTTGGTTTTGGCAAGGTCAGGGACCTAACATTAGAAGACCATCTGTGGAAGGACATAGCTTTTGCTAATAACTGCTGGCTTCTCCCTTGGATTTTGCAAAATATGACCAGGATATCCACAATTTGCCTCATTCAGCTAAAGTATGATTTAGAGTCAGCAAAAGATCATTTATTATAAGCTTCCGATTTAAGATCCTGTAGGATGTGGAAGACCTCAGGAGTGACTTCATCGCGTAGCAATAATAGACAGTTTGACCTTTTGGTTAATGAATTCTCTGACTCGTAAAGGATGTATTATTTTATCATGGCACATACTTTGCTGGATGGTTTTCCTTACAGGTATTTGTCAGAATCAGAACATATGAAAGTGAGTGAGTCACAAAGTTACAGTACCTCTGTTAGAATAAAACTAAGGTCATGCAAAGAGCAAGCCACTAATACTAATGACAACATGGATGCATCTCAAATGCATTTTGAGAAGTGGAAGAAGCAAGACTCAAAAGGCACATACTGTGTGATTCCATTTATAGAACCTTCTCTAAAAAGACAGATCTGACTGTTAACAAGAGTGGGTGATAGGAGACAGATGGGACCAACCATAGAGACTTAAGTTTGGGTGGAAATGTTCTTTATCTTGACTGTGGTAGTGAGATGATGGTATTAAATATTTGTAAAAACTCCTAGAACTATATACCAGAAGGGTGAATCTTACTATTTATAAGTTATATGTCAATAAATCTGGCTTACAAAAACACAAATGGCTGGGGCACCTGGGTTGTTCTGTCGGTTAAGTGTCCGACTTCAACTCAGGTCATGATTTCGTGGTCTGTGAGTTCGAGCCCTGTGTCAGGCTCTGTGCTGACAGCTCAGAGCCTGGAGCCTGCCTCAGATTCTGTCTGTCTCTCTCTCTCTCTCTGAAAAATAAATAAATATTTTAAAAACCCCACACAAATGGCTTATAGTATTGATGCAGGTCAGTATTTCTTTTGAGTATGTCAAATAGTACATTTATCTCCTTCTGAAATGTTGATATATTTCTTATATATTTACTACATATTTGTGTTCTCTTATTATAGATTTGTAAGTCACATATTCAATTCATTATTTTATTTTCTCCTCTATAAGCAATAATTGTTTAAAAATTACTTGAGAGTTTTTCAGTTTCACAGAATATACCCCATATGTTTCATAGTATTTCAGTTTTCCATATTAGGATGCTTCTAACACAAATAACATCAGTAACACTCAACCTGGCTTAAATAATAAGGAAGTTTATTAGCTTCATCTCTGTGGTTATGGGGTGGCTGCTTATAGCATTGAGGTCTACAGGTACCCATATTTACATGGAGCATAAAAGAGAAATTTCTTTTTGTATGGCTCTTCTGTTAGAGTAGGGAGTCCCAGTATATATTCCCTCTTCTCATTGGCTCTTGAACCAGTCACTGTGTATTCTTGATTGTTACACCAGTTAGGGCCCTCCTTTTCATCTGGGGAATGACGGTAGTTTCTCCAAAGGGAAGGCTACCTAGTAGTAAGATAGATATACTAAACAAATCTGGATATCATTAAGAAATAGAGGGAAAGGATGTCAAACAGACAGACAATAATGCTAGTACTTTACCCTGAATTGATTGTTTTTTTTTAATGTTTTTAATGTTTTTATTCATTTTTGAGAGAGAGACAGAGCATGAGTGGGGGAAGAGCGCAGAGAGAAGGAGACACAGAATACGAAGCAGGCTCCAGGCTCTCAGCTGTCAGCACAGAGCCCGATGTGGGACTTGAACTCATGGACCACAAGATCATGACCTGAGCCAAAGTTGGACGCTTCACCAACTGAGCCACCCAGACACCCCCTGAATTGATTGTTTAACCAAAACCTTGGCTACTTGTGGTATTTAATGACCATATAGTTTTAATTTCAGTATTTTTGCAACCACAGATTATTTAAATGGTATTATGTTACTTTACCTAAAGCCTTCACATAAAAATACTTCATTTCAGTGCTGCTGTAAGTGGTAACATGGTAACCTCATATGTTGAACACAGTGAAGCATACTATATAGTGTAATAGCATTTTATACACAATTTTAAATGTAGCCTTTATACAAACTAGACATTGGTTTAAAATCTACTTTGTGCTGGGATGAGCACTGGAAACCAAGTTGACAATAAACTATAAAAGAAAGGAAAAAAGAAATATACTTTGTTCTGCCTTGATGATAGAGTTATTACTAAACCCTTACTATGCTTCTTACTTGCCTAGAATGAAATGGACACTTTAGCAAAGTAGCTGGGTAGAAATTTCTCAACAAAAAGATGTTTAAGTATAAAATAGAAAATGTGTTCTAATAGAACCAAGCCCAAGGGCTCTGAGTAGTTGAAGAAGGCTCCATGGACAAGGAATAAAAATTCAGCAGGCCATCCAAAAAAAGTATGCCTTATATACCTAGAGAGAGAAAGCAAGAATATATGCTATGTAGAGAGGATGGAAAGAAGAAAGGTTTGGGAATGACCATGGACACGTTTGGATAATGGTGGGTTAGATTTGTGTGTTTGGAGGGGAGGGTGCCTGCAAAGATACAATGGGAAAGAAGTCTGAGACAATGAGTAGGGGTGAAATTTGAACAACCCTGAATAATACATAGTCTGGCTGTTATCCCACTGGGGAAAGGAGGGCTGTTGGATGTTTTCTTTCTATGGAAAGTAGAGTGGTCTTGGCAAAGCAGAGTTAGAAAAATTGCTCATACAACAGCATACAGGGTGGGTTAGAGCCAAAAAAAATAGTAGAATCAGGTCAAAATGGGAGTTCTTGATTAGCCTGGGGTTGAGATACAGTAAGAGAAAAACCAGGTGGCAGTGATGAGAATTAGAAGGATGGATGCTAAAGATACCACAGGAGTAGGAGTTTGTAGCAGCCTGGGTTTTCTGCTAGGGAGCTAAGTTTACAGTGATTCAGGGAACCAAAGGCAAATAACTGGAAAAGAATGGCACCATTGCAAGGCTGGGTGAGTTCCAGTGGCGTGGGGTGGGAGGTGGAAGCATAGAGGTTTTCCTTAAAAGATGAGTTTGGTCTTACATTGACAGCATGTCACAGTGGTAGTAAATGTCCAACAGTAGAAATGTGTGATTGCTACTCATTCATTCATTCAGCAATATTTTATCAAATGCCAGTATTTTATTGAAGCCGTGTACTAGGCAGGAGAGAGTTATCAAGTTACCAAGAAAAAATATCCCATTCTCACAGAACTATCAAAGCTCTACAAATATATTTAAGAGCCGAGGAAACATACACTCGGGAAATAATAACTTATTTGTTTTTAATTCAATATAATATGGGTAGAAGGAGGGAGGGGGACACAGATGAAGCAATATTAACAATGAGCTGATAGTTGTTGAATCTCAGTAATGGATACATGCCGATTCATTTTGCTGTTTACTCATATATGGTTGAAATTTTTCCTAATGTGTTTTTTTAAAGGCATAAAGTTAGATGCATAGAGCTAACAATTAGACAAATTATCTGAAAGAGTGATAAAATCATTTCTGAAGAGTAGCCTGAGAGAGACAGGGAGAAAATGAGCCAAATATAATGTCTGAGAAAGATAAAAGGTGTTTCAAGGGCAAAACACATGATAGTGTTGATTTTGACAGGGGCTAAAGAAGTTGTTTTAGGTTAAATCTAGCAGATTGCTTATTTTTAATTTTGTTCATTTCTGGTTGGATGGTCCTTCATGGCTGAAAGGAATTGGGTACCTGAGAAGCTTGAGAAAACTTTTTCCCCATTTGATAAGGTGTTTATTTCTTGAAAAATATTGTCTAAGTTTTATTTCCTAATATGTGGGTATCTATTCTATTTTTAGGAAACTGATGAACAAAAACTTCACAAAATAGCCAATGAACTTTTGCTTACAGAAAGAGCTTATGTCAACCGACTTGACCTCTTAGATAAGGTAATATTTTCCCTTTCAGGTTTTTTTTTTTTTTTGCATTGCATATCATTTTTAATAGTCAAGGGGTTTTAGAAACTAGAGATGAGCATGACTGTTTTTGGCCAGTTAAATCTTTTTCTTCAAGGAAATCTTTAGAATTTTTAGCTTTGTCAGTGAATACACTAGACATAAAGGTTTTTCAGTTCATAAAGAGCAGATTCAAGGACTCTACGTATGAGTCACAAAATGCCTTTGTCTGTATCTTTCATTCCTCAACACTAGTCTGTTTCGTGCCCATTTATTATGATCTTAGAGCCATGTTTCCATTATAATCTAAATAAGAGATTGGTAATTCTAATGCCTGCATGAATATGTCACTGATTCTGTTTGTCTCGTGTGCTGTTCAGACCCATGTGAGTCATCTGAACTAATGGAGCAATAGGTCAGAAGGAATTTTGAGCGTTCACTTGTTTAAGCTTGTAAGAGACATCTAATATAGCGCCTGGTGTAACTTGCGCAGTCAATATTTGTTAGAAATGGCATTCAGAGTACTTTATCACATTTTGTACTTTAGTCATGCTGGGGCCTTGAGTATCTTTTTAAATACACATTACAAAGAATCACTTAAAAATTATTAAGGCTTCTTAATACTGTTTTAGTGATAAAAGAACAAGATAACTGGTAGATTGCCAATATAGACTCCTATTATTAGAAGAGAAAGTTGCCATGTTTGAGTGCTAACTATAAGAAGAATTCTCCCACTTCTGCCATTGGAAAACTGGAATTTCGTGGGAACAGGCCGTCCTGGGTATACCTCCTTATCATTGATTCCTAGAGTAGACTATGGCCCTGTCAGATGAGCTGTAAGGGCCCAGATTAAGGCCTCTGTCCTTTGAAATAATGAGTTTGTGACTTAAACACTCACTTCCCGAAGAGTTTCACTGTAAGTCAATCAAGTCATGTCGTTTATACGTTTGAAACAATTTCCCCTGAGGGGAATACAGACCTGAAGTATTAGGTATTCCTATCGTGGAGACATGTCTTTTTGTCTTACAAGTTTTGTGGGATTTTTTTGTTTTTGTTCTTTTTTGTTATTTCAGCCGTATTAGCTTGTCAGCTACTGTTGCTGACCTTTTAGAATTTTAGAGTCTTAATTACTTAAAATATCCTATCTATTGGAGTCTCTAAGGACATGATTTTGTGTTCTTTTTGCCTCCCAAGAAAATGCAGTGGAGGTGAATTTAGAAAATTAACAACCATCTGGACATTTGAAGGAACAGACCTCCTTCTGCCTACATTTAACAGAATGGCAATTAAGAGGTATAGTAGCCATAGTGGAGATCAGCTAAGATTGCAGGTTTTTAAAAAGTGTCTTTAAGATATCCGTTGTTACGTGCAGAAGATCTTTGCATCCTCTTATAAGTGTTTAAGTTACCATGCATTATTACTTATTGAAAAGCAAGTAAACATCTGTGATCTGAAATATTCTTTTATTCATCCATTGGCCAAGATATTTATTAAGCACCTGTTCTTCTGTGGGAACTAAATTTTCATGGCCTCCCTCCCCAAAAAGGCAGACAATTTTAATAGGGAAAGCGAGATTTATGCCCGCAAATTATAGTAATGGGCAATATGGTGTAAGTGCCGTCGAAGTCATTGAAAACATAAAGAAGGATGAAAAATACCACAATTATTGATTTATATAAAGTATTTCTTCCATCTCTCTTGACTCTACCTTTAGATAGAAGTAAGTCCTTTTACCTCAATTGGAAATTCTCTGGCAAAGAAGAATCCCCAAAATAGAGAGAAAGCCTAGGTTAGAGTCAAGTTTTCTAATCCTAACTCCTGGGTCTTCTCAACCAAAGCATATACTCATCCATTTCAAAAATGATTAATTTCTTGGACCATGAACTTGTTCACTGATTCAACAAGTTGCTAAGAGCCCGCTATGCCTAGCACAGTGGTAGGTGGTTCACTAGTAAATTTGAAGTAACATTTGCTTTATTCTCTTATTCAGGTATTTTACTGCAAATTATTGGAAGAAGCAAATCGAGGCTCGTTTTCAGCAGAGATGGTGAATAAAATCTTTTCTAATATTTCATCAATAAATGCCTTCCATAGTAAATTCCTATTGCCAGAGCTGGAAAAACGAATGCAAGAATGGTAAGAGGAATAGATGGCAAATGATTTGTCTAAGGCAGTCATATTAGATGCTGTGTTATTTACTTGTAAATTGAAACAATAATGCCATACAGAGCTATAGCCAAACATTTGTGTTAAATTTGTACCGTAAAAACCACCGATAGAAGTTGTGGTACAGTTTTAGCTTTGGTTGAAAAGGATTTCATCTCTGCTCTTCAAACTATCTTTTGATTAGTGGAGACAAGATTTCAGGGTAATTTGGAGCTTTAAAAACTCTATAGCGTCTCTCTTTACTATATCATTCCCAAAGTCCCCTTAAAAAGATGCTGCTTCAGGGATGCCTGGGTGGCTTAAATTTGGTTAAGCATCCGACTTCACCTCAGGTCATAATCTCGCAGTTTGTGAGTTTGAGCTCCGTTTTGGGCTCTGCTGACAGCTTAGAGCTTGGAGCCTGCTTGAGATTCTGTCTCCATCTCTCTCTGCTCCTCCTCCACTCATGTTCTCTCTCAAAAATAAAAATAAATAAACTTAAAAAAAAGGTACTGCTTCATTCTCTACCAATCTCACAGCAAGGTGGATCTGATAAAGCACAGAATGTGTATAGAAAGTGATCACTTCATTTGAAGTCCTATTAATTTACTTACTCTGTAAGAAATCTTAATGACTTGTTTCTATATTTTATACAGGGAAACTACCCCTAGAATTGGTGACATCCTTCAGAAATTGGCACCATTCCTTAAGATGTATGGAGAATATGTGAAGGGATTTGATAATGCAATGGAACTGGTTAAAAACATGACAGAGCGTATTCCCCAGTTCAAATCAGTAGTTGAAGAAATTCAGGTAATTGGACTCTTGTTCAAAGCTATGAATTAGTTTTCCTGTACAAATCATAAGCTCTTTTAGATCTAAAGTTTAGATTGAGACATCTTTCTGAGACCGCCAAACTCCATGTTATTCTGAATGATGCAAAAATCATCTCTGCAGAATTAACATTTATTGAGCATGTGCCATGTGTTTAGCAGTAAATTCTGTTTGCTTTTGAGACCAGGAGAGTCCAGCTTTTATAAAGATTCACATGAATTTACAAAGTGAGTTCCCATTCAGGTCTGTGTCTCTCATGCTTTCTTTCAGAGGTTGAGTTGATGGAATGAATATATACATGAATATAAAGAATGATTGCCATAAACCAGACATTTTGTAAACATTATTATTCTGTGTGTGTGTGTGTGTCACTTTACATATGTGTCCTGAGTTTTTTTCAATTTTGCCAAACCTGGGTAATGTATTTTAATAACACCATAGTGATTTCTATTTGATTCTCTAGTCAAAGTTATTAATAACTTATTATTTGAAAAAGTTTAAATGTTGAAAAGGAATTCTCTAGATCATATAAGGTTCTCATGTGAGGGTGGGGTGAGGATTCTGCTGCTCTTTTCTCTGCTTTCTTTTGTGCTATATAAATATTTTTTACTTTAATTCTAAATTTTAAATGCTTTTTCCTACTGTTTGTTGAAGGAATTATAATATGCATCATAATTTATCACAATCTACTTCAGATCAATACTAATCTTAATTTTAGTAAAATACCAGCATTTTGCTCCATTGTAGCTCATTTCCTCCATGCACCGTGCTTTTAGTATTGTATATATTACCTTTATATTTGTTTTAAATCTAATAATACATGATAAAATTATTATTTTGTATCTTTGAAAGAAGAGAGGATATAAGAAAAAATGTATCTATAAAAATATTTTTAATCCATATATTTACCATTTCTAAAGTAAGTTCCTTTCTACAAAGAGTGATAAATGTTTTGGGGCACCTGGGTGGCTCAGGCAGTTAAGCATCCAACTTTGGCTCAGGTCATGATCTCAGTGTTCGTGAATTTGAGCCCTGCATTGGACTCTGTGCTGACAGCTCAGAGCCTGGAGTCTGCTTCAGACTCTGTGTCCCCCTCACTGTGTCCCTCCCCTGCTCTTGCTTGCTCTTAATCTCTCTCTCTCTCTCTCTCAAAAATAAATAAACGTTAAAATTTTTTAAAAGACTGATAAATGTTTCTTGGAAAGCAGAGATTGGATAGCAACAAATTTTCTTGGTCTTTGTTTATCTGGAAACATCTTTATTTTTTCTTCACTACTGAATGGTAGTGTTGCTGGATACAGAATCTTGGTTAATAGTTTGTTTTTTTTCTTTCAGCAAAGTGAGTATCATTTCACTGTACTCTGTTCTCTCTTGTTTCATATGGGAAGTTATTAATTGTATTATTTCCTGTATGTGATGAATTGTTTTTCTCTTGCTCTTTTCAAATTTATCTCTTTGCTTTTGTCTTTCAACAGTATGTGTCCAGTGTGAATCTTTCTATATTTATCTTGCTTAGGATTGAATTTCTTGGATGTGTAGTGGTTTTTTTAATTAATTTGAGAAGTTTTCAGCCACTATATCTTCAAATAATTTGCTCCAAGTATACATATGTTGGCATTCTTGATGTTATTCTACAAGCTTCTGAGACTATGCATTTTTCTTCAGCCTTTGTTCTTCAGATTGTATAATTTCTAGTAATCTTTTTTTGAGTTCATTGACTTTTTTTTCTTTTTTTAATGTGTTTATTTTTGAGACAGACAGAAAGAATGAGTGAACAGGGGAGGGGCAGAGAGAGAGAGAGAGGGACAGAGGATACAAACTGGGCTCTGTGCTGACAGCAACAAGCCTGATCAGGGCTGAAACTCATGAACCATTAGATCATGACCCAAGCCGAAGTCTGATACTCAACAGACTGAGCCACCCACGCACTGGATTTTTTTCTTCTGCTATCTGGAATCTGCTGTTGAGTCCGTGCGGTGCATTTTTCATCTCAGCTATTGTACGGTTCAACTCCAGAATTTCCATTGGTTCTTTTTATAACACCTGCTTCTTCCTTGACAATTGCTATTTGTGCATTCTTTGTTGTTACACTTTTCGTGTTTTTCAAATACAATTTCCTTTAATTCTTTGAACGTTTTTATAATAGCTACACTGAAGTCTTTGTCGGCTACATCCAGTATCTGAGTTCAGAGACAGTTTCTTTTGATTACCTTTTTTCTTCAATATAGGTAACAATTTACTGTTTCTCTGAATGTCTCATCTTTTTGCTGAATATTGGAGATTTTAGATAACCTATTGTAGCAACTCCGAATTTTGCTTTCCCCCACTGAAAGTGGCTTTGGTTACTTTTGTTTGTTTGGTAACTTAATTATACTAAATCTATGAAATCTGTCTCCTTTCTGGTGTGCTGTTGCCAATGTCTCCGCTCAGTTTTTCCGTTTAATATTCATGTGTGTGTGTATGTGATACCAGCTTTGTAGGGATTACCTCTATGCCTGTGTAGGTTAGGGGTCAAACCGTTACAGAAAAGAGATGATTAACTACCTAGAGCCGGCAGGCTTCTGTCCTCTGCATGGACCTGTCTATGCTTAGGGGGGACCACATTTAAAGATCAGACCCTTGTTATGTCCGCTGGATCCTTTTACATCTCCTCAGGGTGAGTTCACAGCCTCAGGGTGACCAGGAGACAATGCTGAGTCAAGCTGTTTTAGTCTCTGCTGATCATCCACGTAGCCTCAGCCAAGAAAATTATTATCCGCGCCCCCATCCCCCACCAACACACAACCACAGGTTCAGCCTAGTGGAGCCATTGGTCTTCTCCACTCGCCCACCTTGCAACTGTTCACTATTACCGCCAGCGTGGCTGTGTGTATGCATTGCTCACCACTCCAAATCTAATGAGCACTCCGTGAACTTGAGCAGAGACACTGCCAGTCCTCACAGCCAGCCCCACCCCTGCTGAACCTTCCGGTCATTGAAAATTCCTTTGCTAGGGGCGGAATGGGTATGGCCCCAGGCCAGAATGCCACAGATTCTCACCGTTCTTACCCAAAGGTCAACAGTTTTTAAAGCATAAATACTGTTCAGATTGTTCTATGCCTTTGGTCAATTTCCAAAGTACTGAAAGGGTTGTTTTATCAGTTTTACCCAGCTTTTCTAGTAGCTTTTTCCAGGGAGGATTTTGCTAGTCTCCTCCCTCAGGCATAATCAAAAGTCTAGCTTCTTCCCATTCACTCTTTTCCTTTTTCTTCTCTCATTAAGCACTGATCTACCTTTCTGAATGCTGGCTCCTTTTTGATTCTTTTACTAGTCCCTTTTGCTTTTACTGAAAGTGGACAGAGTACCAGAATGTGGCCCTTCACATTCTTCTCAGCATTCACACCCTCTGTGATGTCACAAGTTCCTGAGGCTTTAACCATCATGTCCTACAGATGCCTCTAAGGTCATTGTTTCTAGTCTGTTTCTTACCTCTAAACTGTCATTGCAACTTGCCTAGTGCTGGTTACACAACTCTGTGTAGACATTTCGCTGTCAAACACAGTCAACATGTTCCATTCCTGCCTTGCACTCCCAAGTCCTTTTTACATCTTGATTTTTTTGTGCCTTGTAAAGAGTAGCTTGTGGTTATGTGATTATTACACAGAACCAATATTTTTTCATTCACCAGAGTTTGATAAGTTAGCTTTGTCCTTGATTTGATAACTTCTCTGAGCCACAGTTTCTTCATGCAAAACTGTGGGGATCAGTAATATTTTCTATTTTTCATGGGGATCAGTAATATTTTCTATTTTTCATAGATATGTTATAATATATTATAGGTTTGTTGGAGAAAATCAAGAGAGATGGCTAAACTTGCACCATTAATATTTTACACTTTATTAAATAAAGCTATTATTTCCTCAGCTTCCATGCTGATTTCAGACTCTATACTTTTTTCCTGGTCTACAATAATCCCTTCCAAACTACTTTCCCCACGTCTCCCTACTGCAGTAGCTTAAGCCACACTGAAGTAAGTTGATCTAAATACATCTCAAATCTAATGATATTGCTCTCCTGCACGAAAACCGGCATTAGATGAAGCAAGTCTAAACTCAGCTTGACTTATTACCCCAGATGACCTGTTCTTCCTCATCCCGTTTCCCCGTATATATCTTACTTGCCAACAAAACTCAACATGTTTCATGCCTGACTACTGTGAGGCCGTTCTCCAAGGTCCCTTTTCCTGCCCTTTGACCCTGGTCTTCACCTCTCTTCGCACCAGCAGCTGCCCTCATCAGAGTTCATGCTGAATACTCTCTTGTCTGTGAAGACTTTAGTTTCTTGTTTGCTTTGAATGCAAACATCATGTCTTAAGACAACTTGTATACCCTGCAGTGCCATGATCATAGTAGGAGTCCAATAACTATTTTAATTGGATTGCTGGTTTGTTTAATATGAATAAGAACACATCTTATTTTTCAAGTAATCTTTTCCCTGTCTTATGGCAACAGCTTATTGAAAGCAAAGGCTATATAGACTCAATTTTGCTGTAAGAAAAGGAGATCTAGTTACAGAGTTCAGTTTCTAATGGAAAAGACTGCCATGACCTAATGAAAAATTAAAATTTTGTGACAGATCCTAAGATATTAGTATCTGATCTTGTCATTCTTCTCTGTGGAATCTTCTTTAAGTTCAAAGGAAATGACATTTATGGTAGCCTTAATATTAAATAGTGTCTGCTGAGTCCAAAGTCATTGAATGCAGTTGTGCCTAGTGAACCTCATTAGGTTCTTTTACATGCATCTTTTAAAAATCTCTGGAGTCTGATTCAATAATGTGACCACACAAACCTTTCTTGTGACTAACTGAAGTCATTGACAGCAATCAGAATTTTCTTCCTTAAAATTTGCTTGCTTTTCCTTTCTGTTCTTATACCAGATTGGTGGGCCTCAAACTTTCATGGTGTAAGAAACTGAGGTGTTTTAAAATGCATCTTCCCAGGCCTGAGCCTCAAAGATTGTGGTTTCATGCTTGGGATGGGGTCGGAATTTGCATTTTTAATAGTACCTTAGATCGATCTAATGCAAGTGATCCACAGAGCACACTTTGTAGGGAAATCCTGTCCATGATCACAGTTCCATATGACCATTTTTAGATTGGCCAGTTTCATTTTTAAATCTTTTTTTAAAAACCTCTCTCATTATAGAGACAGAAGGTGTGCGGGAGCTTGACTTTGCAGCACCACATGCTAGAACCTGTTCAGCGGATCCCCCGGTATGAGATGCTCCTCAAGGACTACCTAAGGAAGTTGCCCCCTGACTCTCCAGACTGGAACGATGCTAAAAGTAAATGCTCCTCCCCGACCCCCTTTCTGCTCTGGGGTAATGAAGTGACCAGGAAGCCTTGTGGGTAAAGAGAGAGATAGGTCTCAACAGCCAATTTAGTAAGATATTGCAGCCAAAAAATAGCCTCACTGGAAGTTATCATCAACAGCTCAATTAGGTCAGCACTTCAGAGCTCAGATCACAGGTCTAGAGAAAGGGAAATCACATGTCTCATGCTGATTTCACATTAATCATTAACTCAGAAATCTGAAACAGTAGTCTTAGAGACATCTGGAATAGCAATATACAATTACATTCTCACAGGAAGAATAGAACCATTCAGAATTACTGGTGCTGCTGGTTAATTAGATAGGTTGATACATACCAAGAAAGCTAACCTGACATTTACTGTGTAAAAATAAACTAAGCAAACTTGGCTCTACCTACCCTAAAAGAGAAGAGAAAACGATGCTTTTTAGTGTCAGTTAACATTTTCTCGGGAAAACTTTATTTCTGTTCCTCCAGTTGCCTTTTATTTTTTCATCAGGTCCTAACATGATTTTTTTAGGGGTCAGGGGTTTCAATACTTTATCTTTCTCAGTTACTTTCAAAAATCAAAGCATGCAACTCTTGATCTAGAGGTCATGAGTTCAAGCCTCCTGCTGGGTATAGAGCTTACTTTTTAAAAATTAATTTTTTAAAAAATCAAGTAACTGAAGGGAAGAATGAAGATTTAACAGAAATGGCTTCATGTCAAGTACTGACAGTGCTGTTGTACAACTTTGAAACATTGGTACCTTGCTAATAATTTCTTGTCTTTATTGTAAGTGAACCCTGGTAAGAGATGAGGAACACAGAACACAATCTTTGGTCTTGCCAGCCTGGGTCTGTTTTTGAACACAGGCTTTCTCTGATGCATTTCTCCTGCCATCCAGTGAAGCAGTGGCCACAGGAACTTCTCTTCTTCCCCTTCTCCCTTTACAGTTTAGAATTCTCCTGACTTGACTTCTACTTTCCACTTCATGCCCACTTCACATTCCTCTGAGCAGCTAAGTGGTTGGTTTTGGTGACAGAATTAGTGGTAGCTACTCCTCCTCAAACTGCTGGTCCCAGGTTATTTTATTTTGTCTCCCTCTACCTTGGAGCCTGTGTGAAATGCACAGAATTGCCCCAATCAGGATAGTTCTCCAAAATCTAAATAAAAATTCAGTTTCTTCTAAACTCAGAAGACTTGCCCTAAGGTGGCAGTGTCAAAAAACGAGAACATTAGGGCATTTTATTTCTCTTTTTGATTTCCCATTGCTCCTTAAACTAAAATTGTGAGGAAATCACAGAAGTGCTTTTAGAGACCCAAAAGAGAGGACAAAGCCACAAAAGCACATTCTGTCATTCTTTTCAGCCACAGAACAAAGAAGAGAATTGGGTCCAGAAGTAATGAGGTTGTTGTGGTAACAGAATTAAGCAGGCTGGTATTCCTAAGATAGAAAAGAAAGAGCAGGACATGATTTAGGATTGAGGGCATTCCCTGGGGTTGATCCTCCAGGAGGCCGTGGCCTCCATAGCCCTTCCCTAGCGGCACCCAGGCTCCTACCTTATCCATACCAGACTGCTCCTTTCCCACCTCTCCTACTGCCTGCGCAGGAGCAGAACCTTCCATCAGCATTAGTATCAGCTGATTCCCCTTCGCCCGACCAAGAGTAGAACTGTGAATTGTTTTCCCAAAGAAAGTTGGTTATGTGTGGTGGTTAATTTGCTTCTAAAACTAATAAAAAAAGTATTAGTGCTGAAGTGTTGTAGGACTTTGAATCAGAAGATGTAGGTTTCAGTGTGACCCTACAGTATCATAGTTGTGTGACCTTGGCCAAGCCACATCGCCTGCCATTTCTTTCATCTGCCAAGTGGAGCTAACAGAAACTCCATTCAAGGCTGTGTAAGAGTTACGTGACATAATACACATAAAAGCATCTGGCAAAGTGTACATGGTATTTGTTAATTTTGAAGGTCCATTATCCAGGTCATATGTAAAAATGTGTATGACTATTTATGAGGAAATAATCCTTCAAGTTGCAAGTAATCTGCTTACAAATGAACTTCTGAAAGTATCCACTTTGTAAATGGAAATTGCCCCTGCTTTTGGTGTCAGATGTGACCTTCAGTGTCAGATTTCTTCTTATTGTAGTGTTACGTTACTAATGGTGTTACTATTCAACTACCTAGTAGCATAGTAACGACAAAATATATTTATTAACTTTTCTTTTTCCCATTTAGAATCACTTGAAATTATATCTACAGCAGCAAGCCATTCTAATAGTGCAATAAGAAAAATGGTAAGTGATTTTCAAAGGAGATGGGAATCTTGTAGTTAGATAACTGTCAGTAATATAGCCTAATGTTTCTGCAGGTTTGGACCAAAATGAATTGATAAAGGTGAACAAAAAAGATTATTTATAAAGTGTTTAGTGTTATATGGAATAATCCTGTCTTCTCGTCTCCCAGGTTTCAATTTGCTCAAAACTGACACATTTTATACCAAATTTATGCTTAGTCCCTATCCTGTCCGAATTATCCGTATTTTAGCTAAGGTCATTGTATTATTAAAGCTGCTAAAGTAAAAACCTCCCTTTATTTGCTCTTGCTGTATTTTGTTTTCATTTCCTAGGAGAATCTAAAGAAACTTTTAGAGATTTATGAAATGTTGGGAGAGGAAGAAGACATTGTCAATCCTTCAAACGAACTCATAAAAGAAGGACAGATCCTGAAACTAGCTGCTCGGAACACATCAGCACAAGAACGCTACCTTTTCTTAGTAAGTATTCTAGTGTGAGCTGGTCACATAACAGTAATTCATAGATATGGTTCTGTACCTCTTGAAAGAGTAGGATGCTTGCTTGCTCACCAAAGCAATTCCATCTAACCTGATTTAGTCAGTACTGTTAGGATTCTACATAAGGGAATGTCCTTTAGTAACTGAAACTTTTTCCTTCAAGAATACAAATCTTAAAGTATTTTGAAAATAATTTTTTTGTGTGTATTTACCACGTGTATCAATTACTTCAGTAACATACAACTGATGACAACTTGTCCATGATGATCTTAGCCATCAGTGATAGGGGCAGGACATATTTTCTCAAATTTTCCTTGTTTCAGATTCTCTCTTTCCTTTTGTTCTGAGAGGCTAATGGGTACCATTTTTCTGACAAGGGTTCTCTTCCTAATCCTCTCTGACCAGCTACTTTAATCTTTCCAGTTTGAGTAAGTGTATACTCAAGGTTGTGAAACTTGTGCCTAAAATATCTGTGAAAAGTGCATGAGTTTGCCACATAGTTCCTTTTTCATAGTCCCTGTCCTTTCCTTTACTTCCTGGAAATGACATTTAGTCTGAGGCTTATCTCAAATGGAAAGAGCACTTCCTGGGCCATCCAGGCCATTATGTTTTTAGTCTCTGTTAATCCCGGTTCCTTTCAGTATCTAATGATGTGATCATAATCAGAATAATAGGTAACATGGAGTAACAATAAGCTAACCCTGAGTAATAGCTCGTAAATGGTAACTATTGTTATGATTGTTATTATTGTCCAAGAAATGAACACACTGGTCATGAGGTTTGCCCAGTGACTGGCCCCTCATACCATCTCAGGACGCCACTCACATCTGACTTTCTGCTGTGAGGCAGCCTTCTCACCAGCCATACTATGAGCTTATTTGGGGCTTACAGGGTTTTTTCCCCTCTGGTTACAGCCTCCTTGAAAAGGAAAACTTACAGGAACTAATTATCATGCATAGTAGTGTTCAGTATCTCTCATTTTTCAAAAAGAACACTTGGTCACCATATTACGTAGCAATTCTCCCAAGTTTGTATATAATTCTACCCTATGACCCAGCAATAGCACTGCTAGGAATTTACCCAAGAGATACAAGAGTGCTGATGCATAGGGGCACATGTACCCCAGTGTTCATAGCAGCACTTTCAACAATAGCCAGATCATGGAAAAAACCTAAGTGTCCATCAGCTGACAAATGGATCAAGAAGAGGTGGTTTCTCTATACAATGGAATACTACATGGCAATGAGAAAGAATGAAATCTGGCCATTTGTAACAATGTGGATGGAACTGGAGGGTATTATGCTAAGTGAAATAAGTCAGTCAGAGAAAGACAAATACCATATGTTTTCACTCATAGGTGGATCAGGAGAAACTTAATAGAAGACCGTGGGGGAGGGGAAGAGGAAAAAAATAGTTACAAAGAGGGAGGGAGGCAAACCGAAAGAGATTCTTAAATACTGAGAACAAACTGAAGGTTGATGGAGTGGGTGGGAGAGAGGGGAAGGGGGTTGATGGGCATGGAGGAGAGCACTTGTTGGGATGAGCACTGGGGGTTACATGGAAACCAAGTTGACAATAAACTATATTAAAAAATTTTTTAAATTGAAAACATGTCTACACAAAACTTGTATGTGAATGCTTACAGCAGAATTATTCATAATAGCCAAAATATTTGGACATAAGGATATAGGTGTATCTATGCAGTGGACTGTTATATGGCACTAAAAGGGAATAGAACACTGATACATGGTACATGGATGAACTTCGAAAGCACTTTGACGAGTGAGAGAAGCCATTCAGAGAAGCCCATACTGTATGATTTCATTTATATGCAATATCCAGAGTAGGCAATGCAGAGCAACAGGATGTAAGTAGAGGTTGCCTAGGGCTGGTAGGGAAGAGGAAATGGACACAGAGTTTCCATTTGGAGTCATGAATGTTCTGGGATTAGATAGTAGGGATGGTTGATGGGTTGCACAATTTACAGCTATACCCAAAATCATGAATTGTACATTATAAAAGGGTAAATTTTTTTAATATTTTTTTTAATGTTTTATTTATTTCTGAGAGAGAGAGAGACAGCATGTGCAGGGGAGGGGCAGAGAGAGAGGGAGATATAGAATCTGAAACAGGCTCCAGGCTCAGCTGGCTGTCAGGACAGAGCCCGATGCGGGGCTCAAATCCACAAACCGTGAGATCATGACCTGAGCCAAAGTCGGCCGCTTAACCGACTTAGCCACCCAGGAGCCCCTAAAAGGGTAAATTTTATGGTATATGAATTATCTTTCTAACTTCATCCGATTTATAGATATTATCCAAATGAACTACAAAAATCTTCATTGGAGATCAACAAAAATCCTCACCACTCATAGGTCATACAGAGAGCTAAAAATGTAAATCAGGGACTTGTGATGTCCTGTCAGGGTTCTGCAGTCTAATTATTTTGAAATGTATGTTTTGCTGTTAAGGTATGGTGAGACCACTAGATCAGGAGACAATTGCCATGATAAAGAGCATTATATGCAGAGATTCCCCAGAGGAGAGGCATGCCATACCATGGGAGTTTACACAAGAAAGCACCAGGGTCCATAAGGAGGCTGGGGAAGCAAACAGAAAATATGAGGAAGAGCGTTTATTGGGGGGTTCAGTGAGAAGGAATGGGCAAGACAAAATAAATAGGCTTAGGATTTACTAGTTTAAATAATCCCATCAGCTCTGGGGTGTATACTAGCTGTTGTCTGGTGCCTGACCCTGAGTAATTAGAGCAGGGATATACTGGCCCAGTGTGTAATAGCTCAAAAAAGGAGGCAGTTGGGGTATGGCCTCTGGATTGGTTGGTTTCCATATGAAAGGCATGGATGTAGGTCAGTCATTTACTACTTCTAGGAAGTGGGTAACCCTAAGCAGGACAAGTCCCTTCTTTGTCAACAAAGCCCCACGATGTCAAAGCATCAAAAATACAGATTAGGGACGCCTGGATGGCTCAGGTCATGACAATCGAGTCCTGCATCAGGCTCTGCACTGACAGCACAGAGCCTGCTTGGGATTCTCTCCCTCCCTTTCTCTACCCTTACCCTGTTCATATGCACTTGCTGCCTCTCAAAATAAATAAACTTTTTTAAAAAAAATACAGATTAAAAAGACATGCTTAATATACTATTTGGGGCTAAATGCCTGAGAGTTAATGTCTTCCCTTTGCCTTTCCCATTCCTTTAGGAGCTTAGATAATTTTCCTTTCCCATCTTCTGCATGACTGTTTCAGTAGTTAAGCTTCTAGTTCTGTGTCTAACCAAGTGCCTCGGCTTCATCTTCACATTTGAGAATTATCCTGGAAATGGTTTCAGGTTGAATACTTTGGTGCAGAGCCAAATTAAGCAGCTATTTTGAGGACAGATGGCAAGGAGACTTGGGGGACTACAGCCATAGTGACTTTGGAGAAAGGACCATCCTGTTCTACTTTTTGTAAGCTATCAAACTTCTCTTGCTGTCGCCTCCCGGGAGAACAGAGTCCTAGAGCGGGAGTTACTAGAAAGCCGCATTTGTCTTGTGAAGGTGAAGACCACCTTAAGAGCATCTCTGTAGGTCTGTTCTCTTGATCCCTGCCCCCCTCCACCCCTGCACTGTTCTTGTCACACACCTTCCTCTTGCCAGCACACTTTGCTTCGCATGGAGTATCTTCATGTTTAATACCTAGTAACCTCAGCAACCTTTTTTATTTTTGTCTCTAGAAAGTATATGAGGGCTAGTTTTCTGTATCCTGCTCTGGCGATATTACATTTCTCTAAAAAAACCGAATTGCATTTAGAAATCTGATTTCAGCATTCAGCTGACCTTCATGGGCTTGCACATTTTCTTGCCTCCACACCATGCTTGTTTGTATTACTGCAGGGTATTCTGTTGACTAAACTAAATAACCACACTTGATATCTGAACATTTAAAAAAAAAAATCACCAGATTATCCTACAGAATGACCCGAGAGGTTTTTATTCTTGGCCCTTTGGAGTTCTAGCCTTTATTTGCTTATAGCTGGACAGATTTCGATTTTTTTTCTCCCTTGACTTATTTAAACTTTGAATACAGAGCAGGCACTGGAAATTTTCTCCAACAATATACTTTTACCTTTTAAAACAAACTGAAATGAAACTTCCACTCGTGAGATATGAAATTGAATAGTTTCGGTTAAATAAATATTTTCAGAAACTTGATATGAATAGTTGAGGACATTGGAGATCAAGAAGGGGGACTCGCCCTGCGTTTTTAATAAAATTGAGACAGGCTTCTAGCTTAGCACTTCTGGAGTTCGCTCACCAGCCAGCGATTACATGTCTATAACAACCCTGAGCTGTGGCCATGGATAAGAAGGGATCTCCTGCACTGAAAGGGAAAGTCAATCTACTTGGTGCTGCACTTGCTATCACTTCCTCCTTCAGTACCTGTAGAAACCCAGAGGGAAGGTGATTGGGGCTTTTGCCACAGGAACAGGGATCACAGAAGAAACAGGAATAACTACCTAATTCTGTACATATATGGCATCTACTACACTGTAAGCAATATTTTGTGTCCATCAAGAGCTCTTACTTTCAGCTGTAAGAAAGAAGAACAGGGCTATTTATTGACAAGCGTTATATTGTGACCTGAGTTCTGGAAGGGTAATAAAGCAGTTATTGACGGTTGAGAATTAAAGCCCCACTTAGGAAGACTAGGGGAAACGTAATCCTGCAAGCATAAACCAGAAAGAGAAACACATCATTTGTACAAGAGTCTGTCATCTTGTATGAGTGTAACTGCAAAAACAAAATGCCAGGAACTTCCACATCCATGGATGGTATTTCTGTAAAAGAACAAGACTTTGCTTAACTGTATAATGTGAACTTGAGTACAGGCATCCAGGTAACTCTGAAGTTTTATGCCATGACATTACGTTTGTCCCTCAGTTTACAGAAAATGAGGCTGTTGTTGCTGTCTTGAAAGTCGAGCCCTGCGCCTGTCGGTGGCTCTGCCACTCCTGCTGCGCTGTGCTCAGCCTGGAGCAAATGCCCTCCCTAGAAAGCCTCCATACAAGATAGAGAGAGATGTTAACACAGACAGCAGCAAGCTGCTGCCAGAACCAAGCTGGGATGATGATGAGAGCCTTTCAGAGTGTTTTCACATCCCTAAGTCCTGTGTACTGCAGTGAGGCTGGTGATTGCCATACTTAGAACACAGCAGACCATTAATGATAGGGCATAGGTCCTTAGGGTTCTCTTCTAGAAATCTAAATGTGAAATGTGGTGCTGAGATGCATCTGTTAAAAGTGTATTTAGTGCCCTTTTATTTCTACATTATCGATTGTGGAAATGAAATTTACCACGAAATTTGTGACAGGAAGTTGCATAATAATGTACAAGGAACAACTGATGAGAAATCTGCTTTCAGAATGAGTACAATGGACAGTGTCACATAAACAGGTTGAGATGTTTTCAAAACCCATCAAGATTTCTTGTCTTGATGGCTTGGGTGGAGCCAAAATGGACCTGGCAGAACAGGACATTTTTCTTCATGTAATCGTCTCAACCTGTGACTTTGAGAGGTAATAATCTTGAGACATGAGAGGTTATGTAGTGCATAGACCCCAGTTGCTCTTGTCTTCAAAAACATGTATGTGACTCCAGAAACAGTGTAAGAGATGATAATAGGAAGGGGGAAGATAAGTATGGACTTCTTTAGGAATCTGCCTACAGATTAACCTAAGTATTTAGTCTTTCCTCTTTCTGCATGGTTTAATATATTCAAAAGTGAATTAAATGCCTCCCCAAACTTACTGCTTGGTCCTGAGTAGCAGGGGTTGTTCATCATTGACTAGAAATGAGGCATTATACATAATTTGATTCAGTTTTCAAAATAAAGTCCTTCATTTTATTTTTTTTAATGTTTATTTTTGAAATAGAGAAAGCATGAGTGGGGGAGGGGCAGAGAGAGAGAGACAGAGGATCTGAAGCCGGCTCACAGCTGACAAGCAGAGAGCCCGATGCAGGGCTTGAACTCACAAACCATAAGATCATGACCCGAGCCAAAGTCAGATGATTAACCGACTAAGCCACCCAGGTGCCCCAAAAGTCCTTGATTTTAAAAGCAGATCTGGTAAAGAAGATCTTTAAAAACTATTTGCTAAAATAGATGACCTTTCTATTTACACATGACAAATTCTTAAGATGTAGGACAATATAAAACAGTAAGTTAAATTTTTATGTAGGGCTTAGCGTGTTAACCCCACACATTCTCAAGTAATAATTTGGGGGTTTTTAACCTAATGTTAATCACACTGGCAAAAATAATTGCTAAATGTTACTCTTTTCCTCTAATAACTATTGTAGACTTGCTTTGTAAGACACAACAATTGGAAATTTTGATGCCTAAGGGCTTCAACTTATGTGGTTGAGAACTTCAGTTCCTGGTATGTGGAAAGTTGTTAATAAACTGTTGCTGAATTTAATTGAACTGATTTTCTTAATAGTACAGAATGATGATTGGCTTACTTAAATATCAAAACATGAAGGGCAGTCGGTGGCTCGGTCGGTTAAGCATCTGACTATAGATTTTGGCTCATATCATGATCTCATAATTCGTGAGACCAAACCTCATGTCAGTCTCTGCTCTGACAGCATAGAGCCTGCTGAGGATTCTCTCTCCCTCTTTCTCCGCCCCTTCCTCCCCTCAAAATAAATAAAAACATTAAACATAAATAAATTAATTAATTAAATGTTATGAACCAATAAAGAGAAATACATTATAAATTTTAAAATAAGGTAATTTTGATATAAGCATAAAATCTCAATATAATATTTCAATAATTTTGCTCACATAGAAAGTATGATATTCTCTGGAAATCCCTTGGAATTTTTGTCTAGGGCTACTTTTAATATTAGTCTCTTTCCTCTTCTTTGTTTTCCTATTTGTTGATGTGCATTCTGTCTTCTTGTAGTTCAACAACATGCTGCTGTACTGTGTCCCAAGATTCAGCTTGGTGGGCTCTAAATTCACAGTTCGAACCAGGGTTGGCATCGATGGAATGAAAATTGTAGAGACCCACAATGAAGAATATCCACACACTTTCCAGGTATCTGGGAAAGAGAGAACGCTGGAGCTACAAGCCAGGTGAGAACATCGTTCCTGTCACACAGCTTTCCACAGGCATTGGAAGGAGTCATAGGACAGAATAATTCTGAGGGTCTTTCCTGAGTGAATGCTGTAGACCTCTGAGAATCTGGTTCGATGTAAGAGAAGAAATAGAAGCTCTTAAAAGGCAAGAATCATGTCTTCCTTTTTGATTCCTCTGTAGTGCCTAGGATAGCTGTTTTCAGACGGTAAGCATTCAGGTTACATTGCCTCTTCAGATTTACAAGGTGCTCAGAGAATAAAGTTGTTGCGTTCAGGCCAGGGTTTTGAGACTTGTAGGAAAATGTTCTCCCCTAACTCTTCCTCCCTCCACCCTTGTTGTTGGTGCACAGTTTATTGATCAATAAACCCTTGTTTATTGATGCTTAATATTCCATGCTAAATGTTGAAGCGTCAACTGTCAGTCCTTCAGTGTCTCTGTATTTGTGGGGCTTGCTGGCACTTTGATGGAGAGACTGTTCAGAAGAGGCAGGGTAGGAAAGGTAATGATTCTCCTGCCACAGTTGGAGGATATGTGAAGGGGCCATTTGGGGCTTTTAGTGGCCTCTAGAAACCAGGACTTCTGAAAGGGATGGTTCTTCTTGCATGCTTTATTTAGTTGGAAAAAAGGGCTGGAGTTTGTAGCATCCATCTGCCTAACCTAACCATGTCTAGAGAGGAAAAAAACATGAGAACCACTGCAGTGGGTCCTAACTACCTCAAGTGTGAACATCCAGAAAACGGCGTGCTGTCAGATTTTGAAATATCTGCCTTAGAAGACTGTCATCCATTTATCCTACAAAGGCCTATCCTGATGAAAATTGGGAACATTCAGAAGGTCATAGATCAAAGGGTTAAGTACCAATCCTGGCTCTGATGGTTCTGATACCCTAGAATTTACAGGCTCCTATAACACTTCTGTTTCTTTTTGCTCTGTTGCCCCTATTGTGTGGTTCTGGATGCTCAGATGGATTCATCCTGGATACCTGTGTTTAGTAGCTGCATAAAAGCTTGAAGTTCAGACTTCCAAAAGAGAATAATTTATTTTAGCAGGAATCTGGCCAGGGAATCAGGGAATTTGGTGATATTACAGTTATGGGAGATATAGCAGGCTGGGAAAGTTTGAAGAACTAGCCAGCCACTTCTTTGATTTCCCACAGCAAATCTCTACTCAACCTGGCATTACTTAGGGAGCTGCTAGGGGACTGCTCTGAGGATTAGAAGGTGGCATTTCAAGCATTAATTAAAAGTATAAAGGACTTGGCTTTGAATGCCATCGTTTTCCTGCCTTATGGTGGGATTTGGGCCCCAGCTATCAAACCCAAAGGAAGAATGTATTATGCAGGTGTTTGGAGTTTCCTGACCTAAATCCTCCCTCAGAGCCTGACTCACTGAGTAATTGGTTCTGGCAACAGGAAGGACTTATCAATAGTTCTGACCATCAGAGAAGTCTTCATTGCGGAAGAATGAGGCGCTGCTGCTCTGAAATGCCAGCACACTTCCAAATCTGCAGACCTGAGACGTGTCGAAACAGCAGAAGAGAGATTATGAAAGTTTCAGGGATTGTCTAATGGGAACTCCTGCCTTCCATTAGCAGGTTGGCTGTTTTCTCTTCAGGATGGCACTGATTCATGAGGAATTTTTGTTAAGTACAGGCAGTAATCACTTTGTAGAGTTCCAATATGCAGTATTGGATACATTTCAACTGGTAATGAAAACACGGTCATGTTTCCTTAAATTTCCTATTCCCCTAAGCTCACTGCTGCACTTATATTTATGATTATATGGTGAATTGAAGATCTGAATTAAGTGATTACTTTTCAGTCTATGATTCTTTCAATAGAAACAAACATTGAAAATCTCAGAACATCAGAGTATTAGCAGGGATTATATTATTTGGGTATATATTTGAAGATATTTACAGATAATTCGCGTCTGAAACCAACTAGGGGAAAAAAGAGTTCTGCTTTTCTTGCAGAATAAGTCAGCCTTAAGACTGGCCTCTTACATTCTACTCTCTCTTCCATATTTAAAAGAATATAAAGTATTTGGCCTTAAATAGTTTTTATTTCATGATTTTATATTACTAAATGAATGTAAAAACATACTAATAAGTAAATTAGAGGAATAAAAAAATCTGCCATGACTGAGATAGTAATACAAAGAGCATTAAAGACTTGTCAGGTTTGTTTGCACTTAAAAGGCTGAGAACAGCTAGGAAATAACTATGATGACAGTACAATAGAACTGATTTTATCCACGCAGGCCACTGCAGTAGGGAGAAATCTTTTTTGAGGGGCAAGATTGAAGCCTTCCCCAGTCAGATTCTTGGTCCAAGGATCCCCAGGTGAAAAATAAGCAGAATCTTCCATTTGACAGGCCCAGATTCCAACTACATTCTTGGCATATTATGATGCTCAATAATAAATTTGCTGGAAAGATAAATGATGTCATAAGAGCCAAGCTCCTGCCAAACTCATTTATATGTGACACCTTTGGGAGCGAGGCATGTGACGTTCAGGCTGGAACACAAATTCAGACCTAGTCTACCAAACATATGCAAACAAATGGAACCCCACTCTTTTGACATTCTTCAGAATCCTCCAAATTGAAGATGTAGCTCAGTCCAGAGTCTACTAATGGGGATTTTTCTAATATATTCTGTGACAGCAGCCAGCTGTATAAGCTCTCTGCAGGGAAGATGAACTAAACAGAATTTGCCTCAATAGGAAAATAGGAAGATTTGACTATAGTCAAGGAAATTTTTTCCCAAGAGAAAATTATTAAATGCTGGAGTTTATTAATCTGTGAAACTTCCTTCCTACAAGCATCTAAAAATTTTGTTTTGCTTTATCTGTAATAGGTTAAGTACAGCATTGCCTAAAATTTTCTAGCAAAATTGTTTTTCAGAGGAAATATTAAATAGCTTCCTAAGGTCTTACAAAGATATTTTAGATTCCAGAGAATATATTTTAGATTCTAGAGAATAATTGTAATGTTTTATAAGATGGACCATGACGAGTAGCCTTTGAAAATCTCGTATGTCTTCTTAAAGGTAAATTGGAAGACTAGTTGTATATCTGGTATAACTACATCTACAGTTACCTAATATGTTCAGCTAGATGATGGTTGTCAAACATATCAGGGCAGTATATTGATGGAAGCTAAACTTAACTCTCCCGCTCAAAACTTATGCGTACCATAATTTTTTTTAAGAATTTATTTGTTCAGTTGCCAAAGATTCTGTTTAATTTTTGTTGAAACTTTTTCCCAGGCATCCCTGAATTTTCCAGAAGTTGAAACAGCATTAAAGCATAGTTTTATTCACGAGTTATAACTCATTAATGTTCTCTGCATTCACTTGTATTCTGTTTTGTTTTAGTTCTGAGCAAGACAAAGAAGAATGGATCAAGGTAAACCGGATTTCTATTTTCATTTTTTTATTTTTTGGTAACCTTTGTATGTACAGACACCTGCACATATTGTAGTGTACACATACAGCAGTGTCATCAGAACAAGGTCATTTAATTTTTAAGGGCATTCCCACATCATAGATATTTGTTTGATAAGGCATTTTCATTAATTTCCAAGTGATATTTTAATGTGTGCTTTGAATCTCATTTATATTTTAGGCTCTTCAGGAGACCATTGATGCTTTCCATCAGAGGAATGAAACCTTCAGAAATGCAATCGCAAAGGATAATGACATGCAGTCAGAGGTTTCTGTAAGTTGAATTAAATTCTTTAAATTCTTTTCTTTTTGCAGTTGCAGATTTGTCTAGTCATTTTCTTATCCTGCCTTTTCTCTTTGCAATGCCAGAACTGGCTAGACAGAATCTCATTTTTTTCTTACATAAATACAATAGCAAGTGCCTTTTTTGTGCTGCTAAAACTTCTTTGTACCTTTTCCTTCTTTTCCTGGATCTTGAGCTTCAGAGCATGATATAAGCAATGTTGTTGAAGTGCTTTTTAATAAATAAGTAATTAACAAATAGATGGAAATAACAGTTTTTTCTGGTAAAATTGAATCTCTTTCCTTTTTAGACTGCTGAGCTAGGAAAAAGAGCTCCAAGATGGATCCGAGATAATGAAGTCACGATGTGTATGAAATGCAAAGAGTCTTTCAATGCACTGACAAGGAGAAGACATCATTGTCGAGCATGTGGACACGTAAGTGAGATTTCTTAATGGTCATGAAGGCTGCTAGTATTGTAAAATCATCCAGTTTGAAAAGTCAAAAAAAATTATTCAATTAAATAAATCACTTAATTGATAAACCTATTTTGATGACAGCTATGTACAAAACACTGTGCTGTTTCCTGGAGAAAAAAAGTAAGCAAAATGATCCCCAATTTCACATAGCTTACATTTTAATGGAGAAAATAACCAAAGCCAAGTAAATAGACAAATAAGCATTTTAAATTACTACAAAGACACTAAGAAGGCAATTAAGAAGTTAGAATAGAGAATGATGTTAATGGAGGAAGACTTGGGACCAATTTTACTTAGAAAAATGAAGACCTGTCTGAGGCATTGATACTTAAGCTGATTAATGCCTAAAAGGTGAGAAAGAGCTAACCAATGCAAGGGAGGTGGGAAAGGTGGTCAGTGGCTCTGTAGGTCAGAAGGCCTGAGGTAGGAGAAAGTTGGGTCCTCCATTGGATGCCAGAGGTCATGGGACTGGAGCCTAATGAGTAAGAGGAACTGGGGCATAAGAAATAGGTAGAGGCGAGGTCTCCTGGGTGGCTCAGTTGGTTAAGCGTCTGACTTCGGCTCAGGTCATGATCGCGCGGTTCATGGGTTTGAGCCCCGCATCGGGCTCTGTGCTGACAGCCAGCTCAGAGCCTGGAGCCTGTTTTGAATTCTGTGTCTCTCTCTCCCCCACTCATGTTCTGTTTCTCTCTGTCTCAGTAATAAATAAAAACATTAAAATAAATTTTTTAATAAAAAAAAGAAATAGTTAGAGGTAAATAATTACCAAAGGAGTTGATGTCTCTGAGAAAACAAGAGTTAGAACATATAGCATAAATGGAAGTTCAGGCTTTTGATGGGAGAGGGAAATTTCCTCCATTATAACAGAAAGAGAAAACGAAATGATGGGTGCAAATGTGGCTGTGTTTTTGATTTTGTGATAGGAAATGTTAGGTCTGATGATAACTATGTTGTCATTGAAGTATGAGGAAGAGTCATCAGCTGAAAAGTAGGGGGAAGAGGGATGAAGGAGATTCAAGAAAGAGGGTTCGGTATGAAACGGTTGTCTTTGGGCAGGGAAGTGAGCCTCCCAGAGGAATAGGTGTGGACTTCTCTGTGCCCATTAGAGGTTTATGGTTATATATGTAAAAGACATACAGTCTCACAAAATTCAACAACTCAGGCCAGAGGAGGCAGGTGACAGGTTTTCAGCAATTTGAGTTTTTTATATGGAAAGAGTGAGGAGGTACAAGACATGAAATGAGGAAGGGGATAACAGCAGACTTTGCATGGCCCTGTATACCAAGTTTAAGATTATATACTTTCTTCTAAAAAGCAACAAGTAAACAGAAGGGCAGGCATTGCAGGGATTTAATTTATTATTAGTATGCTGAAGTGCAACAATTTTTATTGATCGTTCATCTAGATTAGTCTCTTACTGCAGATTTATTTTTCTGCTTTTCTTGTAAGTTTTCTCAGTGAAACAGTTCTGTGATCAAAGTTCAATTTGATAGCAAACTTTCCCCTCAGGGTAAGACTTTTTAATCTGCCATTGAGTTTGCTTGAAATGACTTCCGGTATTGACTAACATACTTGCCTTCAGCAAACAAACAAATGTGTTTGAATGTGGATTACCAAAATACTATGATATGAGTTGAAAATAAATGAAAGAGTAGCTGATATGAATATGCAACTGCATGTTAAATCTAAATTCTAGAGTGATTTCATTTCAATTATAGGAAAACAATGAATTGAGTTTCTTAAAAAGTTTTTTTAAATTTTCATTTTAGAGAGAGAGAACAGGAGCGAGGGAGAGGGGCAGAGAGAAAGAAAGAATCCCAGGCAGGCTCCACACTCAGTGTAGAGCCCAGCAGGGGGCTCAATCCCATGATCCTGGAAATATGACCTCAACTGAAATCAAGAGTGGGTCACTCAACCTACTGAACCACCCAGGCACCCCAACAATAAATAGTGGGGTTTTTTTTTATCATGAATTGTATATGCTCTGAACCTAAACTAAAAGTTTTACTAACATTTATATATTTTTAAATAGTTTATCCACAATAAATTGGGGGAAAATATGCTTTTTGAAGAAGATACTTTTTTTTAAAGTTGTGTGTGTATGTGTTTTAAGTTTTTATTTAAATTCCAGTTTAATGTACAGTGTAATACTAGTTTCAGGTGTACAAAATCATGATTCAACACTTCCATACAGCAAGTGTAGTCCTTAATCCCCATCATCTATTTAACCCATTCCCTCACCCACCTGTCCTCTAGTAACCATCAGTTTGTTCTCTTTAGTTAAGAGTCTGAACCTTGGTGTGCCTCTCCCTCTCTCTTTATTTCCCTCCATGCTTGTTTTGTTTCTTAAATTCCACATATGAGTGAAATCATATGGTATTTGTCTTTCTCTGATATACTTTGCTTAGCATAAGATTCTGTAGCTCCATCTGCATTGTTGCAAATGGCAAGATTTCATTCTTTTTTTTTTTTTTTTTTTTTTAAGATTTCATTCTTTTTATGGATGAGGAATATTCCATTATGTGTTTGTATGTATGTAATATATATCAGCTCTTCTTTATCCATCCATCATTCAGTGGAATCTTGGGCTCTTTCCATAGTTTGACTGTTGTAAATAATGCTGCAATAAAAATTGGGGTGCATGTATCCCTTTGAATTAGTATTTTTTGAGTAAATGGCTAGTAGTACAATTTCTGGATTGTAGGATAGTTCTATTTTTAACTTTTTGGGGAACCTCCATACTGTTTTCCAGAGTGGCTGCACCAGTTTGCATTCCTAACAGTGTGAGGGAGTTCCCCTTTCTCCACATCCTCACAAACACCTGTTGTTTCTTGTGTTGTTGATTTTAGCCATTCTGACAGATGTGATGTGATATCTCATGGTAGTTTTTATTTGCATTTCCCTAATGGTGACTGATGTTGAGCATCTTGTCATGTGTCTGTTGTTCATCTATATGTCTTCTTTGGAAAAATGTCTATTCGCGTCTTCTGCCCATCTTTTAACTGATTATTCATTTTTTTGATGTTGAGCTTTATAAGTTCTTTATGTATTTTGGATACTGTCAGATATATGTCATTTGTAAATATCTTCTCCCATTCAATAGGTTACCTTTTAGTTTCGTTGATTGTTTTCTTCACTGTGCAAGAGGTTTTTATTTTGATGAAATCTCAATAGTTTATTTTTGCATTTGTTTCCCTTGCCTCAGGAGACATTCTAGTAAAATGTTGCTATGGCCAAGAAAATATTTTTTTAATGTTTATTTACTTTTGAGAGAGAGGGAGACAGAGCACTATTGGGGGAGGATCAGAGAGAGAGGGAGACACAGAATCCAAGGCAGGCTCCAGGCTCTGAGCGTCAGCACAGAGCCCAACACGGGGCTTGAACCCACAAACCATGAGATCGTGACTTGAACTGACATCAGACAGTAAACCACTGAGCCACCCAGGTGCCCCTCAAAAATAATTTTTTAAACTGGAAAGTGTTAACAATTGTCATATAATAATTAGAAAAAATGCTATTCACTAAGAAATAGAATACATTTGCATTGTACTCATTCATTCATTGGCATTCTAACTTTCTTGTGTGCCTTGTGAGCAAAATCTACAAGGATGATCTCTCATAGAGCTTACAGCCTAGTGAGCATTACAGACATAAATCAATTAATCATACAAGTATATGATTAAAAACTAATAAGAGCATCAAGAAAAGTAGTTTCAATAGCACAGTGACAAGAGACAGTTCTCTATTCTGAAATTTGGAGGAGTCTTCCTTGAAGAAGTGAAATCTGAGTCAACATTTAAATGATGAACAAGAGATAACTCACTGAAGCCTAGATGAGAGAGGACGGGAGTACAGCACTTCAGGGGCTCTTAAGAAGCCAGTGTCACTGGTGATACAGAGAGTAAGAGGGGCCAATTATATAGGATATTGTGGGCCAATATACAGGGTATTCTTTACCTAAAAGCAAAGGGAAAACTAAGGATTTTAAATAAAGGAAAGACCTATCAGATTAGCATATTTAAGACAGTATCTGGTGCTGTTTGGAAAATAGCTTGGAGGGATGTAAAAATAGGCTAGAGAGTGCTCCAGTAAGAATGCTACCAGGACCAGTCATGAGACTGCAGTAGTCCCAAGTAGGATATTGACTGCTTGGACTTGGAAGGAAGATGTAGAGAAATGGACAAATGAAAAAAATATCTAGGAGATAAAATCTGGACTTTGTAATATTGTGATTCTGTGGGGTGAAGTAGAGGGATATGTTGAGGACTATGGCTCTTAGGTTTCTGACTTGCTGTGACTGGCTGGATGGCTGTGCTGTTTTCCGTGACAGGGAGCATTAGTAGGGAACAGGTTTGGAGGAGTAGGGTAAAGGCAGGAAACAGCTTCAGAGCAGGGACGATCCCGAGTTCATTTTGGGAGCATAATGATGAAACATCCAGAGGTGTGAAAGGTAAAGGTCTCCTACCTATAGAGCAAGGAAGACCATGATGAACAAGCAGAGCCCGTCACCAACAGCATTATGATATCATGATAAATATTCCTAATGTTCATGGGATATTCTTAGTCTGGTAAAAATTTGCCTTAAATATTTAACTCTTTCTCATTTCATATTACTATAAGTGATTATTACTTAAATCTTTATGATTGTTTACTCTTCATTTTTCTAAATTTAAGGTGGTTTGTTGGAAGTGTTCTGATTACAAAGCTCAACTTGAGTACGATGGTGGAAAATTGAACAAAGTTTGTAAAGACTGTTATCAAATAATAAGTGGATTCACAGACAGCGAAGAAAAGAAGAGAAAAGGAATTTTAGAGGTATGAAATATTAAATGATGGAGAACTGAAATTTTTATGAAAGGAATGTAGCCCTGAAGAGTACAGATAGCACATTTTGGTATTTCTCTTAATATTTAACAATTTGAAGAAGAAGCAAGATTCATACTTTTGTCTTACCCTGCTGAATTTTGAGATCATATTTAGTTGTGTAGAAAGCACATCATTTGAGAGTGAAATACGTTAATGTCATGAAGGCAGCAATAATAAAATATTGAGTATAAATTGTTTTCTCTTCTGATGCCCAACATTACAATGTATTTTTTAAAGTTTATTTATTTTATGTTGAGAGAAAGAGAGAGATAAAGTGTGATTGGGGAGGGGCAGAAGTAGAGGGAGGGAGAGGGAATCCCAAGCAAGCTCCTCACTGTCAGCACAGAACCCACTGTGTGGCTCAAACCCACAAACTGTGAGATCATGACCTAAGCCAAAGTCCAGTGCTTAAGTGACTGAGCTACCCAGGTGCCCCTCCACTATATTATTTAATAGGAAAGCTTTCCTGGCAATTATCATATTGGCTTCAAAAACCACTGTCTGAAATTATTAAAATTCATATTAAACTATTACTTTATTACCTGAAAAAGTCTTCCAACTTGTTGTGTTAAAAACATCATTTACGGGACACCTGGGTGGCTCAGTTGGTTAAGCGTCCGGCTTCAGTCAGGTCATAATCTCACAGTTCGTGGCTTCAAGCCCTGCATCGGGCTCTGTGCTGACAGCTAGCTCAAAGCCTGGAGCCTGTTTCAGATTCTGTGTCTCCCTCTCTCTCTGACCCTCCCTTGCTCACACTGTCTGTCTCTCTCTCAGAAATAAATAAAAATATTTTAAAAATTAGAAAAAAAAAACATCATTTAACACCTCATGACAGTAATATGGTAACGGCTTTGAAATATTCTTGAAATACCTAGCAAGTGAATTTGACTCATTTTTTAGAATAGTCAGAACCTCCCAAGCCTGGGCACTATAATGCAGCTTGTACCTGAAATGAGTTTCACACTCAGAGATATTAACATAAGGAATAAATTCTATAATAAGGCCTTTGTGGCAGAAAGTTCAAGGTAGCCTGGAAAGTCTATGAAGAATAGGCTCATGATCAGAATCTTCTGTATCTAAAGTCATAGACATACTTTATTTTCTACGAATTTCCATGGTTTATTAAGAATCAATGACTGTTTATTGAGCATCTATGCAGTATAAGCATACAAAGGTCATTTCTGTTAACTGAATAAGAAGCATAAACTTCAGGGTCCATTTAAGGCTGACAAGCTGAAAGTATAACTTTGAATTCCTCTAGGGTATACGTGTTGCTTGTAGGCAGACGTAAGTGGGGCTTTCCCTGGCAAGGAATGGGGAAAGACATGTTTCATTGCCTCCCAAGAACACAGCCTCAAGACTTAAACACAGCAATTGGCATAATATAATGAGTCCAATAACTTGTTTTAAGGGATGGGTTTCAGGTTGTATCTCTGAATTTAAAATCTCTAGGTAGTTTTTTTGAAAAACCTATATATATTTAATCAAGTAAATATATTATGTGAGGTCTATAAATAGAAGGTAAGTATGCATATGTGCATGTAGACACACACATACTTGCATATTTGAAACTTGCTTCATGCCACCTAGTGTTTTGTGTGCTCTAGACCAGAAGTCAATACACTTTTCCTATAAAGGGTCAAAGAGAAACTGTTTTAGTCTTTGCAGGCCAAGAGGAAAAACTGAAAATATTACTTCTAGGACAAGAAAGAAAATTTTCACAAATTATATTGACAATTGAAATACAATAATAATGTAGTATAGTTTTTTATCATATGACAATAAGATGGGAATTCTTTCTGAGTACGGGAGATGACATTTTATTTAATTAGAGTCCAAAGTTAGTGTTCCCTGTCATCAGATTGATTTTTAAATTTCATCTATAAAAAACAAAAAAATTCTAAAAGAAAAGTCTTATCTCATAGGCCATTCATAAACAGGTGGTGGAGTGGTGGGCTGTAGTTTGCCTGCCAGTGCTTCTTAAAGAAATCAGTGATGAAGGGCCAGTTTTATTTCCAAATCACACAACTCTCTATGTTTGTAAAATGTTTGCATGTCTACCCAAAGTCAAATCGCTCCAAAAGTTTCTAAGTGCTTACTCTTACTTTCTGTGCTTTATCTTGAATGGATAACAAAGCAGTTGGTGAACCAACACTGTCCAGTGGATGGCATTGAGTAGTGCTATCCTAAGGATCCAAGCAACTGAAAATAGATGCAAACCATTTTCTTCCTATAATATGTATAATAAAATCTATCATTTAGTCAAATGATTTTGTTCCCTTTTCAGCCAGATAGATAGATAGATAGATAGATAGATAGATAGATAGATAGATAGATAGATAGATAGATAGATATCAGGAGACAAAGCAGAACACTATAAATGGGTCTACAAAGAATTGTAATTTTTAAAACTTGTAAATTATCTGAGGTTCCAGGGTAATGATTGCTGGTCAGTATTTGCCTTTTTGCTATTGCATCATTACACTGTTGATGCTGGTATAGCATTGTGGTTAAAAGTTCAGGCTCTGAGGGGACCTGGGTGGCTCAGTCGGTTAAGTGTCCGACTTCAGGTCAGGTCATGATCTCGCGGTTGGTGAGTTCGAGCCCTACGTTGGTCTCTGTGCTGACAGCTCAGAGCCTGGAGCTTGCTTCAGATTCTGTGTCTCGCTCTCTGTGCCTCCTCCTCTCATGCTCTGTCTCTCCTCTCCAAAAATAAACAAACATTAAAAGAAAAAAATGTTCAGGTTCTGAATCCAGATCCAAATTCTAGCATGCCAATTCCTACATATATGACCTGGGAAAGGAATTTCACTTCTGCAACTCAAAGACAGTGAAAGTGGTATCTTCTTGGTATGAGGATTAAATGAAATAAACACATAGTGAACTAAGAAAAGTGCCTTTATAGCAAACATTCAATAAATGTTTAACTTATTTAAATTTGAGGTCTGGTAATACTTAAATATTTCCCCTTGTTCATAAAAGATCAGGTAAGTGTTTAAATAATAATTGAGGATGAACTCTTTTTGGACATCCCCACGAGACATTTTATATGAATATATTGTACTTGATGAATGTTCCAATAAGGTGAACTACTTCTCCGTGTGGTTCATTTTCTGGTCTCTCTCTCTCACTCTCCTTCCATTATATTGTTCTAGATTGAATCAGCAGAAGTATCTGGAAACAGCATAGTGTGCAGCTTTCTTCAGTATATGGAGAAGTCGAAACCTTGGCAGAAAGCTTGGTGTGTGATCCCCAAACAAGACCCTCTCGTGCTGTACATGTACGGGGCCCCTCAGGTATGTAGACTGCATTTTTCTGAGGGGATGGAGTCCCTGGGGCACAAAGGGAGGTGAAGACACTGAAATCAAAATCCTGCCATTACTCCTCTACAGAACAAGAGTTCAGCCAGTTGCATTGTCTTTCATTACAATTGAAAAATAATCAGTAACTAAAATTCAAGTTTATTTCAACTGATTTAAAAATTTTTTAGGCTGACTTTTTAAAAGATAGCCCATAATTGCTTTACCTCGTGCCCCATTTGTCTCTTCCCTTCCTCATTCCTATCCAGTGGTTTGAGAAGGGGTGAGTTGGATTAGGAAGGGGCATGAGACGGAAGGGGTGAAGCAGAGGGAGAAGCAAGGAAGAGAAGGAGCCTTTATAATGACAGGAAATAATTATGATAAGTTGGGGTTTTTTTTACTGAATGGATGGATACCTGAAAAAGAAAGGACTTTGAGAGGAAGGGGAATTTATATCAACCTTGGATTAACATCCAGTAGCAAGTGTTTGAGAGCCATGTGTGCATGGATGTGAGCTAAATCTGTGGGAACAGCAGACATGCAGGCTTAGCTTCTCACCAGAGCCGCACCGGGCACTGTGAGTTGTGTTGTGTTTGAAAAACACCTATGTTCATAAAAAAATAAAAATAAAAAATTAATAAAAAATTAAAAAATTAAAAAAAAAAAAGGAAAACACCTGTGTTCACCTGGGAATATGTAAAATCTTAAATGTATCTGTCGTACTTTAGCCTACATCTACATTAAGAGCTAGGAAAACTTTATTTTAGAAATAGACTATAAATACCAAAGCATATATTATCTTCTGTTTGTTTTCTCTATAACTTCTTTTTTGTCCATAAATAAATTGATGCCTGAATTTATCTGGGTCACCAGATAAAACTGCATTTGGTAATGAGATCCTCGTCAACATTTACGGGTTTTATATAGTAACTATTATTTTTTTCCCTTTTCCATCTGAATGAAGAGTTGAATGAACTCCTTCACAGAAAGGGGGTGTAGGATCAGTGCATCCTAGCTGATTTAGGCAAGAGCTCTCTTTCATTAATTTATTCAGCTAGCATTATCAGTGGCCTCATGTACAGGGAGCATGTGAAACCTGGATGCCCATCCCTGTCCACAGAGAGCTCACAGGGTGCGTCTGTGTGGAACAGTGGTAAGAAAAGAGGTTTAGTGGGAGCCAGGTTACACAGGCCTACGCACAGCAGCTAATACAGCTCATGATATGTACCATGTTTTTCCCTAGGATGTCCGAGCCCAGGCCACCATCCCACTCCTTGGCTACATTGTGGACGATATGCCAAGGAGTGCAGACCTGCCACACAGTTTCAAACTGACCCAGTCCAAGTCTGTGCACAGCTTTGCTGCAGACAGTGAGGAACTGAAACAGAAGTGGCTGAAAATCATCTTTTTAGCTGTCACAGGTGAGACACCAGATGGTCCCAACAAGCATCCAACCACCTTGGATGATCATCCTGAACCTAAGAAAAAATCAGAATGCTGAACTCGGGGACCAGCCACAGTGTGGGGGTCTCAAGATTTACAGCTCCAGACATTCCCAACCCTCCTCATTCATTTCTTAGCACTTTATGTTGAAAAATATAGGCTCTTAAATGCATCTTTTGGGGAAGTACTTTCCTGTGTTTCTGTATTCATAGTGAAACTGATGTGCAGAGCCATTCTACCGATAAAAGTTTGAAATAATGTGAAAATGGAGCATTTTTTAATGAGCTATTCCTTGCATATGTACTTTTGTCTTGAAGAAAATGTTATCAGTGGATTCTATCACTATCAGGTTAGAATAGGCCACCTCCATTTAAGGTCCTGTAATGTCTTCTCCTCACAGGTAGGACTTGTAACAGTTTGAAAGATATACCTCCATGTTGCCAAAATAGATCCGTGGTAA
>NW_027531905.1:1021940-1022131 GCF_008692635.1 Crocuta crocuta | reverse complement strand
TGGAAATAAATAAATAAATAAATAAATAAATAAATAAATAAATACAGGGACAGTTTAGGCTATTAACTTATTTAATTTAGTTTATAAAGCTCAAGCTGCATAAATAATGTATGTTCTTTTAAAACAAAAAGGACAAATTTTTGGTGTTCAAACTTTCAACTTATTAAGAAAAGATAATATTTGTTTTTGTA
>NW_027531905.1:907889-1021935 GCF_008692635.1 Crocuta crocuta | reverse complement strand
ATACTCCTAAGAATAAAAAATCTCAAGTATATAGGAATTATGTGTATATAGTATTAAATATGAATATAATTATATTATACATGCTTTTCTCTTGAGCTTTAGGTTCATATTTGTCTCTAATTTATTTTTTAAATATAAAGCATGTTTTATCTTGCAATCGAACGGTGTTCTAAACTTTAAGAAATGTTTTTGGTGATTTATGTTTAACTGATTGACATCTTAAGGGTATTGATATTTTTATAATAAGAAAAAGCAGTAATTTATGTGGCATGGGATATATTAGTTCCAACAGTATTTTTAAAGTACTATTTTTTTGTTCTGTGCCTATTTAAAGCAGTGCCTCTCTTTGAAGGTGCTAATAATACCTATTGAAATATATGATGAGGGTGTAATTAATGCTTTGGTCTTGATTATTCTCAGATAAAGTACACTTTAGTCACTGGGATGGGCAAAGTCACACAGGTTGTTTTACCTTTCACAGTCCTGCAATTGCTGCGGCAGTTAATATCAGCATGTGCGCAAATTTTCACAGAAACCTAAACTGTACAAGATACCTGACTCTGTATAGAACTGGGACATAGGGAAGCTACATTGATTGTAATGTTTTTCTTTTCCATGACTGTTAATCATGTTAACTAACACTTAAGATACCTGTGTGGGCCTATTCCTTTGTCTGACAGGGAACAGAATTCACACGTGATCACCTGTGTTCGAGACGCAGGGAGATGAATATTAGAGGAAGTTCATGCTCAACTCTTTAAACCACCTCAGTGAGGAAGAGGAGAGGGAAACACAGTAATGAAAAGCAATATTTTAATGGCAGGTTTGGGGGAGGTACAAGATGATTGAGGAGAGTCTGAGCATTTTTTCTCATCTTCCGGGGAATTTTTAATAGTCAAAACACGATTTCTTGTACAAAGGCTACTTGTCACCATACTGTAGTTGTGAATAAAATCTCACATTAGGTTGATTATTTGACTTAATCTTTTTCTCAAATTAGTCCCCCCCCCCTCCATGTACCCTGTTATGCCCCAGACATTATCACATTTAAATGCCTAAGTCAGCTAGAAATCCACAAGAATGACCCCACTATCCTGGCCTTTGAGGATAACACCTTAAATGTAGAATAGATTCACTCGGAATTTGAGACTGCCACACATTTATTCAGGCCTGCTGTTTTAAGAAATACCTGAAATATCTTCCATTTTTCCCCCCCAACTCCAAAGAAGGTTAATTATGGCAGACAGAATTAGATTGCCTTCCTCTCTAAAGGAAAGTCAGCCATGATTATTAACGTTAAACCAACTATTTGGAGTCATAAAGAGGTAAAGGTAGCTTCTTAGGCCCTATCAAATAAAGGATAGACTGAAAGAAATGTTACATTGCTTCTCTTCCCTAGCTGCCAATCATGTGTTGGGGTGTGTGTGTTCAGGGTGGCTTTTGAGAAGGTTACACTATAACTATAGACATTGTGTTGGTGTTCTTAAGCTTAAGAGAAGCCATAAAAATGAAGAATGATTATCAGTGAAACATGACTTTTGTAAATGTGGACAAAGCAATGGAAACCTAAGAGCCACATAGAAGATTTATGGGCCAAGTTAGTTTTGAAAACCCTTAGGAACAGCAAGTAGACTATACTTTCCCTCCCATAAGTTCTCTCCTGGAAAGGGAGTGATATGGACACACTCAACTTTTGGCTGAATAAATATCAGTGTTATTTAATTTAGGTTATTGAGAGAACACTCCTGTAAAAAGAACATCATCGTGCTCTTAATATTATCTTTGAAATATTAGTACCTGAAGAGAATTTCTGGCTCTTCAGTCACCATCTTCATGTTCCACCCCATGTTCTTTAGACAAGCACAAAAAGAAGCAATGAAGCAGCCTTACCTGTGTCTCTTAAAGAATCACTCATGCTTTTACTTGGAGAAAGGCAAGGGTACTCTTAGGCATTTAGTAAACACTCGGCAAAACCAGAAGACCTCAAAGTGTGATTGGTTTCAAGAACCATCTATGTCTTGGTTACTGACACCCCTGAGCAGTTGTGACAAATTGAACATAAAAAAACAATTGATTGCTTTCCTATTAAAAACAACATTCCTTATAGGTTTTATTCTTTATTTTCCCTAATTTGGTGCTTTCCAAGTCATCTTTAAAGTGCCCTTCCTCCAAACTTAAAAAGTACTTTCATCAATAAAAACTGCTACCCATTACAAAGATTCAAATGTTTTAAACTTAAATTTTGCATTTATTGAAAGTCTACCATTGGTATATTAAGTATGAAATGTAGTGCAGACTCCTCTCCAGGTTTTAAGTGGGACTCAGTAATAAATGCCACCAGCCACTTTTGTAATAATGGCATCTGCAATGCCATCATGTATGCAAGCAATAAAATTCTTCAGGGTATGTTTTTATACTGAAATTTTAATACGAATGCCTCTAGCCACAATATGGATATAGAGAATTAACTTCTAGAAGTGATACTATGACTTCTGGGGAAGTGAAGGGGGGGCATTATTCCTTGGATTCAAGTAACTGTCAAGAGCATTTTTAATTTTGCAAAGGGTATGGATGGTGAAAGAATTAAGCACATCTGCACTACTTCATCAGGCTCCTTTCATTTTCCATGAAGTTTAACACAACATACGGGTTGGTGTACTTACCTTCACTGGGTGACCTACCCCAATTAAAAACAAATACTCCAACCTAAAAAATTACTAAGCTTTTTACAAAAACTTTTTAAATGTACCCTGTCCCATACATAGAGACACATTTGGATTTTTTTAAAAAGTACTTGTTGTAGTCATAAGTATCTAAAGAAAACGACAACCTTCATAGTGCTGCAGGGCTGTTAAAGATTCATTGATGCCTTTAAAATCCTTACATCAAAAATACTTCTGTGAGTTCACAGTTCTGTTTTTCTTGTCAACTTTGTGGAAACAGGGTGGTTGTTTTCCCTTCAAATTTTAGATCCCACTTCTGATTATATTTAAAGCCTTAAGTTCTTATTCTGAAAGTATTGTCTGTAATAACTCTAATTATTATCTTTCTGGACTAGATATATCCAGAGAAAAGGGCACCAACAGGAGCAAATAAACTTCTAAGGAACAAAGGTCTTATTTTTTTTTCCAGGTATCCTCCTATAATACAGAATAGAAGATTAACTAAAATCTCTTACATCACACGATGTTTGTGTTAGCAGGTCTAAGATTAAGCACATGGTATTGATAAGCTAAAATGAATTCAAAAGGCAAGAATGTTGTAATGTTTTTGTTATTCAATTTTGTATTCTTCAAGAATGTATTAATATAAAAACTGTGGCTAACCAGTTCTTATTCTGTAGAACTGTATTGACACCTGTAGTGGATCGTGTTAATTCTTCATTCTCATCCAATTTTAGTAGAATCAAATTGCTTTTTATTTTCATATTACTATCTACTATAGATTCTTCAGATTTAGAAAATATGAGTCTGATATATAAAGACCACTAGATCTACTTTTAAAACCCTTTCTGTGAATTTATGCATATATGTATATATGTAAAAACACTTGATTTCCAACTCTGTTTTTCCATAGGAATGAAATTTTTATAGAAACTGTTCCCTTCACTTAAATATTTTAACATAAATTATTTACACGGATTTTTAAAAACAATTCGTTCTTCTGTATGCCCCATAATCATTCTTATGAGCAGATAATTTTGCTTTCTTTACTGATACAGTATAGAGGAATAAAAAATTAGGAACTGAAATAAGCAAGAGTGAACAGAGAGGTGGACAGAAAGAGACTGCTGATCTCGCGATCAGAGCAGTGTATGTTAAGAGAAAAATACTTCAACTGCAGCAGGTAGATAATGAACTATAGGATATGAGCTATGAAATAGAAATCTTCGTAATTGCATACTGATGGGGTCTGTTGCCCCTATGTCTTTTTCCATTACTTACCTTTTCCTTTAGGCTTAAAAGACTTTCATCCTATTGGGCCATTTTCTGCACTGTTTTCTGAGGTAAAAAAAAAAATTCCTCTAAAGTCAATCATGGTTTTCTACTTTTTGGACTGAGCATTTGGAAGAACTAGCACATGGCTTCTACAAGATAGTTTTTAACTCGTCGGGGTCACTGAGGATTACATGATGGTATCCTTCTTCCTAAAATTCATTATGGTAGATTTAGTGAGAAAGTAAATCAAGAAATCTCATTGTAGCATATTTTAATAAGTAAATACCAAATACATAGAGTGATATATCCATAGGATTGGAAAGAAACACGGTAGTCTGTGGGGACCATTATAATAACAGAATTGTATTATATATTACATATTACGTGGATGTTGGAATGTATCACTTTGGGGAAGGGGTCTCCATTCATTAGCAATCATGTCTGTATATAAAACTTTTTTTTAACCAAACTAGCATTTTATTTTGTGAGTGACAATTGACTGATATTTTTGAATAAGTGTTGTCTGGGTTTTTGAATTGTTGACTGATCCGTTTGAAATGGTATGTTATCAGAATTTTAGAGTTAACTCAAATGTGAAAAAGTGTACACAAAAAGTAATTCTTTTCTAGCTATATGAATGTAAAATACTTGCATATAGTGTATATATTGTGTAACATATGTATATTTGGTCATAAAGGCATAGAATTGGAAACATTGTAAAATTAAGCACTTTAATTCCTATTAAATATTAAGCATTTGTATCTTGTAAATAAATACATCCTTAAATGAAGTATAAAGACTTAAATGTTATTTCAGCCAGGCTTGTCGATGTTCCCAATGATTTTGGTTATCTCAGAGAAAAGTTACTCCAATAGCATATCAGTGCTCATTCCTACCTCTCATTCCCCACCAAAACCTATAGAAGTCTCTCAAAAATAAGGCTGTGACAGAAGTCTGGGTTCCCCGGGTGTGGAAATGGGGACTTCTCCCTGTGGTAACTCCAAGATTACATCCGCAGGAACCACTGAAACAGGGCTGCTCTCTTCTCTGAGAAATGACTCCTCTGCTACATAGTTATGGTGTTTGCCAAAATTGTTCAGTCATGTGTGGGGAAACAGACGTGGAAATGGAAGTCAGAGGAACTGTCTTTGAGTCATAGTCCTGCTATTATCACCTGTTATGTGACCTTATACAATTTACCTGAGTCCCAATAATAAACTCTTGTGGTCAAAGAAATATGAAAAAGGCACTTGGTACCTACAAAGCACTCTTCAGGTAAATGGTATTTCATGGAACGCTTCACTGAGTTTCACACAGTTACCTTACTGGCTTTTGATTTAAAACATAAAAGCTATCTCAAAAAGGAATGTGTGAACAATATGATTTCAGAGGCAATATGTCTCTAGAGATCATCCTTTTTAGAAATGAATAGCCTTCGTCAGGCCGTAACGAATTCATTTATTAATTGATGCTTAAAAGCAATTTGCATCAGCTGCAGAATTCCACAAACGAAAGGTTCCCCTTGGCTTATCAATATGACTTGTTTGAGTCCACCTTATACCAGATTAGAAATGTGGTGGAGAGGGCCAGTGTGGCGTAACTCAAGGCTTCTCAAATGAATGTACATAGGAATCACTTGTTGACATGCAGATTCTGATTTAACAGGTCTGTGATGATACAGATGTAACAAGGTCTCAGGTGATGTTGATGTTCTTCAAACCCTTCCTTGGAGTAGCAGCTTATACACGGAAGGACATCGCCCACAGCTGGCTAGAAATACCTGACTCTTCCACTATTTGTGACTTTAGACACAAACTCTTCCTTGAAATGTTGTGGGACTCATGATATTTTAGTACATTGTCTACTCACATGAGGCATTCAGCACATAATATTTTATTTTTAATTGAACTATAGTTAAATAATTACTTTCAAAAAATACTTTCATGGGGCGCCTGGGTGGCTTAGTCGGTTAAGCGTCCAACTTTCGCTTAGGTCATGATCTCGCGGTTCGTGGGTTCGAGCCCCGCGTCGGGCCCTGTGCTGACTGCCAGCTCAGAGCCTGGAGCCTGTTTCAGTCTGTGACTCCCTCTCTCTCTGACCCTCCCCTGCTCACGCTGTCTCTCTCTCTCCTACAAATAAATAAAACATTAAAAAAAATATTAAAAAAATACTTTCAGGTGTGCAATATACCGATTCAACAATTATGTATTACAAAATGTTCGCCATGGTACATGTAGTTACCATCTTATCACGACATTATTGACTATATTCCTTATACTGTACTTCTCATCCCCATGACTTATTTTTATAACTGGAAATTTGTATTTCTTAATCCCCTTCACAAATTTCTCCCATCCCTCTGGCATCCACCACTCCTCTTTTTGTTCATTTATTTTTTAGATTCCACATGTAAGTGAAATCATATAGTATTTGTATTTCTTTGTAATGCCCTTTAGGTCCATCCATGTGACAAATGACAAGATTCATTCCTTTTTATGGCAGAACATATTCTATTGTATTTATATATACCACATCTATATAGATGGGTACTTAGGTTGCTTCCATATCTTGGCTATTATAAATAATTCAGTGACCAAAACACTTATATCTTTTTGAATCAGTGTCTTCTTTTTCTTTGGGTAAATACCTGAAAGTAGAATTAATTGGGTGGTATGGTATTTCTATTTTTAATTTTTTGAGGGAGCTCCATTCTGTTTTCCAAAGTGGCTGCACCAATTTACATTCCTACCATGCCAACAGTGCATGAGGGTTCCCCTTTCTCCATCGTTGCCAAGACTTGTTATTTTTTGTCTTTCTGATAATAGCCATTCTGACTGTAAGGTGATACCTCGTTGTGGTTTTGATGCGCGTTTTCCTGATGACTAATGATGTTGAGCATCTTTTCATATGTCTGCTGTCCCTTTGTATGTCTTCTTTGGAGAAACATCTATTCATGTCTTGTGCCCCTTTTTGTAATTGGACTATTTGTAGTTGGGGGGGTGACTTTTGTGGTTGCATACAAATTTTGCGATTATTCTAGTTCTGTAAAAAACAGTTGGAATTTTTATAAGGATTGTATTAATTTATAGATTGCTTTGGGTAGTATGAAAATTTTAACAGTATCCTTCCAATCTGTGAACGTGGTATATCTTTCTGTTTATTTGCGTTGTCTTCAGTGTTTTTTAACTGCCCAGGGCCTAGTGTTTCAGCTAGTGTCTCTGGTGTGTGCTGCATGCACTCTGCTGTGGTGATGTGGCGGCTCTATCCTTAAGGATAGTCATTTGCAGAGGCTCTTCTTGCCTTCTGTGGGCAGTGTTTGGTCCCTGGCCTGGAGGTGGTGAGTTCAGCTAGGCGTGCTCTGGTCTGCTTGTGAAATGAGACCTGACACCAATCCCACCGGTACTGAGGCTCTGTAGAACTCTGTGGTCAGGAAGCTCGGTGTGGGAAGCATCTTGTGCTGGTCTTCTGAGGAAGGGGCCCTCCATGCTGGGACTGAGGCACATTTGACTTAGAAGGGCAGTCCTTCTAGAACACAAGGGGGTGGGGCTTGCTGTAAGCAAGTTAAGCCGCTAGTGTAGGTGCTGAGCTGCTACTCTTTGGTGGCTCTGTGTTTATGCTCAGGGGTGGGGAGGGAAATGGCTCCCGCCAGCTCCTTTATTTCCAGAGAAGCATCTTCGAGAAAGCTACCTCTCAGGGAAGTGCTCTGAAAAGGGCAAATAATCTCACCCCCTACCCTCACTGTGTGCCCCACGTGCTTTCCGATAGTTGTTTTAATGCTGTCTGCCTCTGGGTTTTTTTGTCTGCGTTCTCTCCAGCAGCAGGGCTGGGCCCTCCTGGCTCTTTCCCAGCCAAGCCTGCTGACCTTTAAAAACCCCAGGCCTTAGAGGCTCGGCGTGGGTAGGGGACTGCACTGGTCCTCTGGGGGAGGGGCCTACCAAGCTGGGACTGAGGCAAAGTTGACTGAGAAGAGCAGTTGCACCAGAGCAAGAGGGGTGGGGCTTGGTGTATGCAAGTCAGGCAGCCAGAGTCAGTGCTGTGCTGCTTCCTGCAGGTTGTTCTGGGTTTGGGTGGAGGATTGGAGGGAGGGAAGTGGTGCCTGGTTCCTGTTTCCAGAGAAGTGCCTCTCTTGAATGCTGCCTCTCAGGGATGCACTCCAAAAAGAACAAATAACCTTCCCCTATTGTGTCCCAAGCTTCCGATGCTGTTTCCATGCTGTCTGCACCCCTGCCCCCCAGGTTGTTTGCCTGACTTTTCTCGAGGAGCAGGGCAGCACCCTTAGGTCTCTATCCCAGCCAAGCCTGCTCACCTTTACAGCTCCAGTGGGGCCTTAAGCCCCACTCATTACAAGACCTCATTAAATTCAGGCCCTCTCATTTTCCAAGCCAGTGATTTTGGGGAGACTTTCTCCTTGTGCGTTCCCCTGTATGCTCGCTCTCGCGCTCTCTCTCTCTCTCTCTTTCTCCCCCCCCACACCCCCACTTCATGACCACAGCTCCCTCCCCTCTGCAGTACCTGTGATCCATTTCTCCCCTAAACCTCATCTCTGCACTTCCTACCTTCTTTGATGTGGAAGGAACATCAAAGGGAGAAGTGGTGGAGTTTGTTCCGTTAGACTTCAGATCAATTTTGGGGTATTTAGAATGATTTGATAGTTATGCAGTTGTGTTCATGGGACCAGATGAGACTAGAGTCCTTCTCTGCTGCCATGCTCTTCTCCTCTCCAGTTGTAAGGGTTGTTTGTTTGTTTTTTTTAAGATTGAAAGGTGTTTTTTTTCCTTTCAGCACTTGGAATATATCATGCCATTCCTTCATGTCCTGCAAAATTTCTGCTAAAAAATTAGCTGATAGCCTTATGAAGGGTCTCTTGTGCATAATTGGGTATTTTTCTCTTGATGCTTCTTTTTAATGTTTTTATTTATTTCTGAGAGAGAGTGCGAGCAGGGGAGGGTCAGAAAGAGAGGGAGACACAGAATCCAAAGCAGCCTCCAGGCTCTGAGCTAGCTGTCAGCACAGAGTCTGATGCGGGGCTCGAACTCACAAACCGTGAGATCATGACCTGAGCCGAAGTCGGACGCTTAACCAACTGAGCCACCCAGGCACCCCCTTGATGTTTATAAGATTGTCTTTATCTTTAATTTTTGGCATTTTAATTATCATGTGTCTTGGGGTAGACCTCCTTGAGTTTGTCTTCTTTGGGGCTCTCTCTGCCTCCTGGACCTGAATGTCTGTTTCTTTCCCCTGGTTAGGGAAAATCTCAGCTATTATTTCTTTTTTCTTTTTTTTTTTTTTTATTTATTTCTAGGAGAGAGAGAGAGAGACAGCGTGAGCAGGGGAGGGTCAGAGAGAGAGGGAGTCACAGACTGAAACAGGCTCCAGGCTCTGAGCTGGCAGTCAGCACAGAGCCCGATGCGGGGCTCAAACCCACGAACCGCGAGATCATGACCTAAGCGAAAGTCGGACGCTTAACCGACTAAGCCGCCCAGGCGCCCCTATTATTTCTTCACATACATTTTCTGCTCCTTACTCTCCCCGACTTTGGGAGCTCATATAATGTGACTGTTAGTCCATTTGATGTCACAGAGGTCCCTTAACCTATCATTTCTTTCATTTTCGTTTTTCCCCCTGCTCTTCGTCATGGTTGCTTTCCACTAGGTGTCTTCCAGACCACTGGTCTAATCTGCTCTGATTCCCTCTAGTGTATCTTTCATTTCAGTTATTCTTCAGATATTGGTTCTTTTAAATATTTTCTCTTTGTTGATGTTCTCACCGAGTTCCTCTACTCCTCTCTCCATTCTGGTGAGCATCTTTAGTACCGTTACTTTGAACTCTTTACGAAGTAGGTTGCTTATCTCCGTTTTTATTTAGCTCTTTTTCTGAGGTATTGCCTGGTTCTTTCGTTTGCAACATATTCTTCTGTCTCCTTTTGTCTGACTCCGTGTGTTAGTTTCTGTGTAGTGGGTAGGTCAGCGACATCTCCTGGTCTCGAAAATAGTGGGCTTGTGCAGGTGTCCTGTTGTTCCGTTGGCACCATCCTCTCTGGTCACCAGAACCAGGTGCTCCAGGGTGTCCCCTGTGTTGGCTGCACGTGCCCTCCTGTTGTGTCTGAGTCACAACTGCTGCAGGTGTACTGGTGAGCGGGGCTGCCCTTCAGCTGATGTGTCCGCGGTGACTGGGCCAGGACTCCATGGTTTTAGTAGTGGGCACGGCTTGTCCCCGGCGGACTGGCTGAGAGGCCTGGCTGTGGCCGCTGCAGGCGTGCCGTGAGCGAGACCAACTCCCCATCACCAGGGCAAGAATTGCTCTGGAGGGGCATTAGGCCCCAGCGGGTGTGTTGGGGCAGTAGGAAAAGATGCCCTTCCTGACAGAGGCTGCCTGCGAAGTGTGGTGGGGCAGGAGCCCCTTTGGAAGGGCGACTGTCGGGGTCGGTGGGTAGGTTGAGTGGCACAGTCTGCAGGGGAGCGCTTGGGTGCTGGCAAGATAGATGGACAGGCTCTAAACTTGGACCCATCAGTGTCAGGTTAGCTAAGCTGAAGGAGGACAAGAAAGATGGTGCCCGCCGCGCTTCCATTCCCAGAGAAAGCTCCCACAGTGCCCTGCCCCTCCAGCATACGTCCTACAATGTGTCCTTCAGTCTTCTTCATATATAGGCACTTTGCAAACTGCTGGCTCTCAGACCAAGTGACATAGCACGTTGGCTCTCCTAGAGTGGGGACTCTGTTTCCTACAGCCCTCCTGCTCTCCCAGTTAAGCCCTTCTGATTTCCAAACCGGGTGTTGCAGAGGCTTGTCTTCCCCATGCAGGTCCCCAGGGTTGGGGCATATTCCCCTTGCCCCTGGATGCTTGAGGTATGACTCCTTCTCGTGAATAGCCACACTAGGGGCTTGTTTCCTACCGTGTTGCTGCCCTTCCTACTCTTCTTGATTGGCCTTCTCTTTATGATTTCAGCTGTGGGAGATCTGTCCTGCAAGTCTTCGGATTGTTTTGAGAGTGAGTTGCAATGTATGTAGTTGTTCCCTCGGTGTGTCTGTGGGAGGTGACTTCCAGATCCTTCCACTCTACCGTATTCCCCCCATCCCATCTAATTGATAATATTACTAGAGATCATGCAGTTATTGTAAAAGTTTGCGGCCCTCACTACACACTAGAGTCACCTGAGGGATAAACAGAATGATGACTTGACCTCACCCTCAGAAATTCCATATGCCTGGGTTGGGCTCTGGGCATTCCCCAGGTGATCCTGATGGAAACCTCATTTGAGAAACACTGAACTATATTCGGTGTTTGGTCCTTTAAGTGTTCTTCTATATACACATCATCTCACATACGCCTCACAACACCATACGCAGATTTTCAGGTAAGAAACATGTTTAGAGAGGTGAAGTAATTTATTACTCAGCTCTCGATGTCTTCCTTTATTCCCCCCCACCCATCCAGTTTAAATGCCACATTTAATAAGCGTAATCACTGCTTTCCATTCACTCAACTCCCTTGCTCCTTTCTAACTTTGTCTTACTTGGCAAAACGAAAATCTGATTTACTCAACTCCGTCTTCTCCATGCCAGTGCCCACGCAGTTGTCCAAAACAAACAGCTACATGGATCGGTCTCACCTTCAATTTATTATTAGGTCATTATTTCACATCTCCATTCTCCTCAAGCTTCCAATGCCATCTCCCTCATCCTGGGTCCCCATGGATGACCTCCTCTCCCGCTTTAGTAAGAAAATTAATCAGCAGGGGACTTCCACAGTCTCCTACAATCACATTAGGACATATATCAACGCTTAAACCCACATGTTCTGTCTTCCTGCCCATCCATGTTCCTACCTAACTCTGATCCCTGCACTTGTTAATGAACCATATCCTATCCCAGCTCTACTATTCTTCTGCACATCAAAAACATTTTTCTAACCATCTAATTGTCATTGCCACCTGAATGTCTAGTACATCCCAAATTTAACCCATCTAAAATTGAATTCCTGATGTTTCCCCATAAAACGTATTCTGTCTATAATCTCCTTTATCTCAGTCAATAGCAACTGTGGTTTTCAAGTTGCTCAGGCTAAAACCTTTCATCTTTGACTCCTTTCTTTCTCAGTCTACGTATCCAGTACATCAGGAAGTTCTCTTAGCTCATCTTCAAAATATATAATCAGATTCGATTTCACCAATTGCACTACCACCATTCTGACCTGAATCATTATCATCTCTTGCCTACATTATTGCAGAAGCTTTCTAATTAGTTTCAAGACTTCCATTCCACCCCCCGGCTATTGTCAAATATTCAGCCAGGGGAGTCCTTTAAAGCACAAGTCATATTGTGTTGCTTTTCCCACCCCAGTCTCTCCAGGAACTCCCCATTTCACTCAGAGTAAAAGCCTAGGGCTTTGAGTCACTTCCTAGGCCTTATGTGCCTCCCCACCACCACCCTGTACCATACGTGTCCTTACTTTTCCTTAAAGAAGCCAAGTGCACTTCAGCCTTATAACACATATACTAGCTGTGCCCTCTTTCTGCAATATTCCTTCCACAGATACCTGCATCAATAACACCCTCACCACTTTAAAGTCTTTGTTCAAATCTCACCACTCAATTTCTTTTGACCGTGATATTTTAGATTACAACTGCCTTCGCTATCAGTGTAACTCCCATTCCTCCTTAACTTGATCTCTTTTTCCCCACAACACTTAGTATCTTATAGCAAAATAATTAGCTATTTCTATGTGTATTTTCCATTGCCTGCCCGTACCTCCTAGAAAATAAGTTCCAAATAAGTTCCATTTATCTTTTGTGATTACTGGTGTCCCAAATCCACAATATAGTGCCTGGCACATTTTAAGAACTCAATAAATACTTACTCAGTGCACAAGCTAGGTTATGTAAAAGGGAAAAAAAAGAATAGAACCTTTCTTCTGAAGTATCAAACTGTAGGGCATATAGACCTTTGGAATAGAGGCTGAGGGGACAAGAAATCAACATTTTGTATAACTGTTTTAATAACAAAACCGGATTTCTGATTAAGTGCTTAAAACATAATCAAGGACTTCAAAATATAATAATGAAAATCTTAATCTTCACATAATGGATTTTTGCTTTCAAAAGTCAGTCTCCCCCACACTAGCACCACCATATCAGCACCTGCACTGAGGAAATTAGAGGCAGCTGGTCAGTGTTCCGAAAGGAGCCGGAGGCGCTGAAAGACACATGTCCTCAGGAAGTGGGGCTGGCAGCGTGGACCTGGCCCAGGGTTTGGGTAATGACTGCCTAGTCTGCAGTTACTTCATAGAGGAAGTGATTCATGAATTGTTTTGGTCCTGCATTTAAGTAAAAACAACGCCAGCTTGCTTCATCTTAGTAAAAGAAACTCTGCTTTCATACGGTAAGATTGAGCCTTCTAGTCCAATATGGCATTTTCACAAGAAACGGTATTTTAAATCACTTAAATATATTGTTATACAGTGAAATATACTGTGAAAAAAAGTAAGTTAAGAATTGTTGTTTCTGTAGAGAATCATGTCCAATGGTAGAAGAAGCATACCTTATCCTAAAGAGCATCTTGTAGTTTTTCAGTATCTTTTCCATCAGTATGCGTTTATGTGTGTTTGCGTGTATGCTTGAGGAGTAGAGAGCAGTCAGGCATGGAATATAAAGAGAATGAACCAAACGACGTAGGCTCAGTTATAAATATAGAAGAAGAAACCCCCAATAAAGAAAGATTATTTTCTAAAGCAGTCATGATGCTTTTCTAAATATACCTTTTGTGTTGAGTTTTGACTTTTGAACCGTCTTAATGTTTTACACACACTCATAATAAAATTACAATTGTGAAACAAAACCTAAAGTGAAAGACAAATGTATACAAGTGAACCTATCTGTATAGCAAATAGTAGCACATAAATAACACAGCCAAACTGAAGATAAAAATTAGAAGAACCAATTAACGCATACTTTGAAATACAGAATATTGACTCTATTCTTAAACTAAAGATGATAGACTTATAAACAAATATTGAATTCTAGGTCATTGGCTTGTTTCTCCCAGTAGTGTGGCTTAATGTTTCTAACATTACTTTTGTTGAGTTTTAGAACTGAGCAAATAAGTGATGTGTTGAGGATAATGGAAGCCAAATTTCTCACTGTCAGAGAAAACAGTTACAATATGGAAAGGGGGAGGGGCGCCTGGGCAGCTCAGGTCATGATCTCACGGTTTGTGGGTTCGAGCCCCGCATTGGGTTGTGTGCTGACAGCTCAGAGCCTGGAGCCTGCTTCAGATTCTGTATCTCCCTCTCTCTCTCTGCCCCTCCCCTGCTCATGCTCTCTCTAAATAAATAAATAAACATTTAAAAAAGTATATGGAAAGGGGGAACATGCTAATAAATCCTCTTTTTGGACTAGAATTACAGGAATTGGTATGAATATACGGTTTTATAAAGTTAGCTATCTAGGTGGGTATAGATATTTATAACAGAAACAGATATAGATAGATACAGATATATAGGTATAGATATAGATGATATAGATACATCGATGTGTGCGTTCATATATTTTCTACCTGTCTGCTGTGAGGATTTAGAAGCAATAATGAGCATATCTATGTTGGTTCATAAATACCATTCTCCACTAAAAGAAATCAGCGCTCCTTGAAAACTAGCTGATTCCAGGGCTGGGGTAGAGAACACTCAAAATAAGGTTGGAATATCATATTATGCTAGGAAGTGAGAAAGTGCCCAAAGAATGATGCAGACATGGCAGAAGAGCCAGGAGTCAGCTTAAAGAAGCTCCTTACTGGCAAAATATGGGAGAGTTGAACATGAAAATAAAAATGGTGGTAGTTATATGTCAGTTATATCTCTATAAGCCTGGGGGCCAGGGAGAATGATGGAAATGGATTTGAATCCATTAAATAAAATAGGAACACATGAATTCAAACTGGTATGAATGAATGAATGAAGAAAAAGGAAAGCTTCTTCCCTATAATAGAATGCAAAGAAATATAGAAGGAATGATGAAGTTAAAAAATAGCATTTCACAAAGCTTAGTAATGATTCAGGTAAGAGTTATCAATGGCACTGTAACTAATGGGTAAAAAAATTTTGAGGACAAGTATTATCTATACAGTCTCAAAGTTGTACCCACAAAATTCTTATTAATTACAAAAAGAAAAAAATAACTTTACAATGAAAAAGCCTGGGCACAGCACCCTAACCAAGTGAATATCACCAATAAAAACAAATTAGTGTCATCAGTGGGCCTATTGATCCTAAGCACTGAGAAAGGCATAACATCATTTCTATGGTATTCCTACCAAAAGTGCAGAACCTAACCTAATCACTAGGAAATAATCAGACAAACACAAATTGAGGAATAGTCTACAAAATGCTTTGTCTAAAAGTATTGTTTTGATATACATTGATGATCGGTTTATCTAAGGAACCCAAGAAACAGTAATAGATTTTTGGGAGGGAAAATTGTATGAGAGTAAAAGAGATAACAAGCGGAGTAAACCTGTGACCTTTCTACCTTCCTGCATGCATTTGGGCTTCTCCCAGCAGCGGGAACAAAGGTCTGCATAAGTGACATTAATGTATTTCATTTACTCTTAAAATGCCAAATACCAGAGGATCTGAGTTTCTGTTGTTTCCAAATGACATTAGAAAAAGTGCAATAGCAGAAGTTGTACATTTGAGGATTCAGAAACCAAAGCAAGTAAACCATGAAGCCAGTGCGAGATGAGACTACAAAGTCCAGGCTTCAAGTCGCCTAAGTAAAGATCAATGTAAGGTTGAAAAATAAAACCATGGAATCCTGGGTGATTTCATCTTGACTTTTCTTCCCTGTATCTTCCATTTTCTCTCAAATCCAAAAATATATCCAGAAATTAAGAAGAAACACACCATTATTAAGGGCCTGCTGACACCCACCTAAGAACATACTACCACTGGTGGCAGTCACCCATCAGAGATTGCCCGGCAGATCCAAGCTTCCTCTGGCCTCCGGTGTGACCTGACAGTGACTTGCGCCCCAAACAGAAGAGTCCCCAGTTCCCACACTTTGCATTAGTATTTGTCACCTAAGCCCCAGTTATAGGACACAAGTTGCTCAGATCTTAGTATGCAACAGATTCCTTGGCCAACATAACAACCGAAATGCAACAAATAAAAATTCTTCAGCTTCTGCCAGTAATCCTGCTCTTTATGAGCTCGGGAGAAGGCCAGGGGGGCAGGCCTTGGATCGGGGCCAGCTAGGCCATACAGGCTCCAGGGAAAGTAATCATTCGGGACCTTTTAAACCTAAGACTATTTAAATACTTGTTTAACATTTATTTAGAGAAAAGAAGGAAGGGCGAAAGACTTCTGGGGGAAGCTGGCACCCCAGCTATTGTGTGCTGGGTTCTCCGGTTTTGGCAAGAGACTTACATATACTTAACTCTTCGCACCATGAGAAGGCAGCAAGCAGCTGGACCCAGTTCCACCAGAAAGTGGTGTAGGGGCCATTGACTCACGAACGCCACCTGGAGGCCTCAAAATGAGACAGGAGACTTTAACCACATTCTGCCCTCTGAGAGTTCTGGTAAATACAGTTTTCTCCAAAGCACTGTTCGCCACCAGGGCTGGTGCTCACTCATCCTTTGGCATCGCTTGGGCGATGGCAACGCGGGCGGCCCACCTGTTGGCCCGCCCCTTAATCCAGCTCTGCTGGGAAGGACCGTCCAAAACACTACTGCACTATGACCCTCCCAGGTAGGTAGGTGTCTTTCCCCCGCCACTCTGGTCTCTCATGCTACTTATTTTTAATTTTTAATTTATTTTGAGAGAGCACAAGTCGGCGCGGGGGCAGAGAGAGGGACAGAGGATCTGAAGTGGGCTCTGCACTGACAACAGGGAGCCCCGATGTGGGGCTTGAATACATGAACCTTGAGACCTTGACCTGAGCCCAAGTCGGACACTCAACCGACTGAGCGCTCCAGGTGCCCTCTTATTCTACTTAATACCAGAGCACATTCCTCAAGCGTGATCTCCCACCAGTCATAACCAAATCCAAGTGATGGCCTGTCACAGCTCGGTTTGAGCTGGAATCCCCAAGTTATAAACATGTTAAAAAATGTTTTTAATGTTTATTTTTGAGAGGGAGAGACAGAGTGTGAGTGGGGGAGGGACAGAGAGAGAGGGAGACCCAGAATCTGAAGCAGGCTCCAGGCTCTGAGCTGGCAACACAGAGCTGATGCAGGGCTCAAACCCACGAACCCATAAGACCATGACCTGAGCTGAAGTTGGACGCTTAACCGACTGAGCCACCCAGGTGCCCCTGTAATTCCCACGTTATAGATGTCTCTTTATAAAAAAGGGATCCACTATTTGTAGGCTAGGTCTTTTTTTTTTTTAATATTTTTATTTATTTCTAGGAGAGAGAGAGACAGCGTGAGCAGGGGAGGATCAGAGAGAGAGGGAGACACAGACTCCGAAACAGGCTCCAGGCTCCGAGCTGGCAGTCAGCACAGAGCCTGACGCGGGGCTCGAACCCACAAACCGCGAGATCGTGACCTAAGCGAAAGTCGGATGCCTAACCGACTAAGCCACCCAGGCGCCCCGCCTAGGTCTTATTAATATCAGTCAATACCGTCTACCCTAGGCACCTCTCTACCTCCAAAGCAGTTTTTCATACTTTTCATTGTTTTTCATTTTATTTTTTATAGAGAGCGAGCGAGCGTGAGTGGGGTAGAGGGGCAGAGGGAGAAAGAAAAACGGGGGGTGGGGGGTAGAATCCTAAGCAGGCTTCCTGCTCAGCACAGAATCCAAGCAGGGCTGGATACCATGACCCTGGGATCACAACCTGAGCCGGAATCAAGTCAGAGACTCAATTGACTGAGCCACCCAGGTGCCCCAGTTTTTCATAGCAAGAGTCAACAGTTGAGGGCTCACTGTGTGCCAGGCACTAGCACTGCAAGAATTCATATTCTTTACATGAATTATTTCATTTATACTCCACCACAACGTATTTAGCAAATGTCCTACTTTCTCTTTTTCACTAGTTTATTTTCTTAAGTTTATTTATTTATTTTAAGCGAGACAGAGACAGCGTGAGTAGGGGAGGGGCAGAGAGAGAGAGAGAACACACTGTCAGGACAGAACCTGATGTGGAACTCCAACTCCGGAAACTGAGATCATGACCTGAGCAGAAACCACCAACTGAGCCACCCACATGCCCCTTCACTAGTTTAGATAATACTTCAAGGAACATCTTTTTTTTTTTTAAGTTTACTTATTTATATTAGTAATCTCTACATTCAACATGGTGCTCGAACTCACAGCCCTGAGATGAAACATTGCATGCCCTTCCAACTGAGGCAGCCAGGCACCCCAAGGAACATCTTTAACTTGTTACTGAGAGCCCACTTGTGACTTAGATTAGATGTCATTGAAAACTTTCGTAGGCAGGCGGCTGTTCTAGGAGGGGAGTGTGGGAAGAAATAACACCTGAGAACCGCCTGGGCTGCTTGTCGGAAGCCATCCCACAGATCGCCATCCGCGCTCGCTCACTGCTGCTGTGATTTTGATGCGCTGAGGCCTCAGTGCCTGCAGATGGACGAGGTTGTATCATTTTCTCCCAGATGATTTTTTCATATAAAAAAATTGTGTAATGTTTATTTTTGAGACACAGAGCACGAGTGGGGGAGGGGAAGACAGGGAGAGAGACCCAGAATCGCAAGCAGGATCCCGGCCCTGCGCTGTCAGTACAGAGCCCAACTGCGTGCGGGGCTCAAACTCGTCAACCGTGGGATCACGCGTGGCCTGAGCCGAAGTCCGTCGCTCAACCAACGGAGGTACCCAGAGCGCCGCTTCTCCCAGATGATTCTGATTTACCCCCTTCTTCCTCTACCTGCTCTCCTCCATTTTTTATGAAGCACAGTGACCGTCAAAATTGAGCTAAGAGCAGGTCGAATACCACAAGCCCCGAGCTGATGAGCTCCCACCTGCGTCCTGCGCCCTCGAGCCTGCCTTCTCTCCTCTCAGATGCCCAAGCGCTTCACCAATAGTCTCGTGGGTAAGTCTCCTCCTGTGGTGGGGTAATTAGAATGAAAACAGAGATAACTCTCCAGCTGAGAAAGAGAAGGGGATTAGGGGATCCAAGAAAAGCTCTTTAAAGCAGCAAAATGTTTATAAAGGAGAATGGAAATGTTTATAACAGGAAAAATGCGGGGAGGCAGATGGCCAGAGTGTATTTCTTTTTTTTTTTTCATTTATTTATTTCTAGGAGAGAGAGAGAGACAGCGTGAGCAGGGGAGGGTCAGAGAGAGAGGGAGTCACAGACTGAAACAGGCTCCAGGCTCTGAGCCGGCAGTCAGCACAGAGCCCGACGCGGGGCTCGAACCCACGAACCGCGAGATCATGACCTAAGCGAAAGTCGGACGCTTAACCGACTAAGCCACCCAGGCGCCCCGGCCAGGGTGTATTTCTATTCTTGCTTCCTCACACCAAGGAGGACGGCTCTCAGCTTGCTTTTCCGTCTCCACTTCTCCTCCCTCCACAGGGACATTTGGCAGAGTCTGGAGACGTTTTTGGTTTGTCGCAACCAGGAGGGGAACGGTGCTATTGGCATCGAGGGCATAGAGGCCAGGGATGCTGCTATATCCACATCCTACAGCGCACAAGCCAGCACCCACAGCAAAGAATTTCCCCATCCAAAGTGTCAGTAGGGCCCAGGTTGAGAAGCTCTACTCAAAAGCCTTTACTTCCCTACAACCCTCTCATCCTTTCTTCTGTTTCCTTGTCCAAATGGTCCCGCCTCTACTTCCTTTGGGTCTAAAAGGAAAGATAGGATCTAACCAGAAGGCTTTAGGGACCTCAAGTAGTTTCCTCATGTTCTCAGTCTGTAGGTGGTATTTAGCAATCAGGTTCCTCGAGAGAAATTCCTTATCTATGGAACTGGGAACTCGTGGAGACACATGAATAGCCTAAACCCTAGTGGGCTGGGACCGTGATCTGTGACCTACAGAATTTGAAAATCACTGTCCTGAATGGACTTGAGCCATGATTGTTAAACTTTTGTCTTTCAGAGCCATCTCCAGTTCTCTAGCTTAACATCTTCTTAAGATGTTTCTCAGCTTTGCACTCCTCTGGGCTATGATTCATTCTCCCGTAACCACTCCCACTCCCACAACGTGTCATTATAGTTTGTGTTCCTATTGAACTTGTAAATTCAACGAGAAATAGAATTGGTGTTAGTTGTTATTTGATAACTTAAGAAATTAATTTGCTGAGAAAACGTATGCCTTGAGGGAAGAAGTCCTCTGTGGATTTTTTTTTTTTTTTGCTTAAATGATTAACATTCTGATCTGAACTCATTTTAATGCTATTCACTATATCTCATTACCCGTCTTGTAAACTGTTGGGTAGACTGAGCCGACAGAAAGAATTTTATTTATTTATTTTTTAATAGTTTATTTTTGAGACAGACAGAGCTCGAGTGGGGGAGGGGCAGAGAGAGAAGGGAGACACAGAATCCAAAACGGGCTCCAGGCTCTGAGCTGTCAGCACCCACGAACTGTGGGTGTTGAACCCACGAACCGTGAGATCATGACCTGAGCCGAAGTCGGACACTCAACCGACTGAGCCACCCAGGCGCCCTTGGAAGAATTTTAAATGATGTAACAATGACAAGAGCGCACAGAGGTTCTGACTTTAAAACTCATCTTCAACATGACTACCCTAGAGTTTAAATGCATTTTATTTGGGGGCACCTGGCTAGCTCAGTCAATAGAGGAATGCAACTCTTGATCTCAGGGTCATGAGTCAGAACCCCATGTTGGGCGTGGAGCCTACTTGCAATGGGAAAGAATGAAATCCTGCCATTTGCAACAACGTGGATGGAACTGGAGGGTATTATGCTAAGTGAAATAAGTCAATCAGAGAAAGACAGATATCATGTTTTCACTCAGATGTGGAATTTGAGAGACTTAACAGATGACCATGGGGGAAGGGAAGGGAAAAAAATAGTTTCAAACAGAGAGGGAGGCAAACCATAAGAGACTCTTAGATATAGAGAACAAACTGAGGGTTAATGGTGAGGGGGGGCTGCAGGGAGGGGAAAATGGGTGATGGGCACTGAGGCAGGCACTTGTTGGGATGAGCACTGGGTGTTGTATGTAAGCAATGAATCATGGGAATCTACTCCTGAAGCCAAGAGCACACTGTATACACTGTGTGTTGGCTAACTTGACAATAAATTATATTTTAAAAAATTAAAATGTGCTTTAAAATATAAAAGCATTATTAACATACATACATACATACACATATACATACATACATAAAATACACTTCTGTGCATGAGGAGCTGGGAAGGAAAAAGGAAAGGAACTGATGTGTATTCCCATTCAAAGACCTGAACACAGTGCTGAGTGCTTATATGTACCATGTTTTGGGAACGATCTAAGCATCTCACTTCATCCTCACAATCCTATAAGGAAGGATGAGAAAACTAAGGCTCAGAAACTCTAAGAGAACGCCTTAGGACATGTAGCTAAGGAGTGTCAGAGGCGGATTTTAAGCCCAGGTTTACCTAGCTTCAGTGGTCACATTTGACAACAATAGCTATTATTATTGGGCACATTTTACGAAAACGGCATTCTGTTAAGCCCTTTATATTCATGATTTTGTCCTGAATCACACAGCTATTTTTTCACATATTTTGTAGCCGAACAAATGGGCTCAGAGAGTGTGCAACACTCACTCCGGATTCGAACCCGTAAACAGAACTTGAATTCAAGCATGCTGTGTCTGCCTATAAAACCTATGCTTCAAAGAATACAGTATACTGCCTCCCCAAAACATCATTTCCACCTCACCAGGTAGCCCCTGATGCATTATCTCATCTACTACTACCATGACCCTCTGGGCAAGACATCTTGGTCCCTTTTTGCAGAATGGGAAAATTGAAGCTCAGAAGCATAGGTAACCTATCTAAGGCCACACATCTTTCCCCAGACATGGGTTATATTAGGCAAGGAACATTTATTAGTACTCATTCCACCAATAATTTTCAAGTTCTCTCAGTGTGGGTGGCCTTAAGGCACCAGTTCAATTAAAAAAAAAACAAAAACCAGGGGCGCCTGAGTGGCTCAGTCGGTTGGGTGTCCGACTTCGGCTCAGGTCATAATCTCACAGTCTGTGAGTTCGAGCCCTGCATCAGGCGCTGTGCTGATGACAGCTCAGAGCCTGGAGCCTACTTCGGATTCTGTCTCCATCTCCCTCTGCCCCGCACCTGCTCACACTCTTGTCTCTCTCAAAAATAAACATTAAAAAAATAAAAATAAAAAAACAAGAAAACAAAAAACAAACCAAATCATAAACAAATTGTGATCTAAATATATACATACATTTATAGGTATTAAAAAGAATGAGGTGATGCTACATACAGTAATTTGGAAAGATGCCTACAATATAGTGAGTGAAAACTTAAATTATAAAACAATATGACTATTCCAACATAGACATGTGTGGAAAATTTCTTTTTTTTTTTTAAATTATGTAGTGTTTTAGAGAGAGAGGGAGCACATGTGAGTAGGAGAGGGCAGAGAGAAAGGAGAGAGAGAATCCCAAGCAGACTCTGCACTGTCAGCACAAAGCCGGACACAGGGCTTGAACTCACAAACTGTGAGATCATGACCTGAACCGAAATTGAGTCAGATGCTTAACCGACTGAGCCACCCTGGTGCCCCATGTGTGGAAAATGTCCAAAAGTACCCACTGGAAAATTTAATAATAGTTACCTCTAGGGCAAGGGATTTGATGAGGTGGCAACAGAGTTCAGGTGACTTTTATCTTCCCCTTTATAACCTTCATTGTTATTGTTAAAATTATTTCCACTCTTTCCTTGAGTTGAAAAAAAATAATCTAAAACAGCCTTTAGAGAATCTCCTAGCTTGAGAACATACCTAGTTTGGATGTTATAAAAGTAAAGTTTGCCAACATGCTAGTGTTTTATAACGGGATCTGGAGAGAGAGACATGTACAATCTCTAACCCACAGATGGCAAAGTGGGTGGGGGGAGGGCAGGGAAGTGGCTTTTAGAGAAGTTAAAGATTAGGTTCCAGGCCACAGTTAGCTCTGTTACTGATTCTGGGTGTTGGTCATTGTGAATTTAACGCCTGTGGGCAAAACTCAGGGATGCTACTTCTTGGGGCTTTCAGTTGGCTTTCAGGGTTTCGGTTCATCTTCTACCAGACAGTGCAGCTGGGCCTTAGACGGGTACATAAAATAATTGTGAAAGCCGGATAAGTAACTGTCAAATTTTAATTCTGCAAAATTCCTTTAGATTCTAGTACTGTAAGTTTTTTTTCAAAGTCAGTTTTTAACTTTTATATGGTTATTAATTAATGAAATTCCAGTATAATTAATGTACAGTGTTATGTTAGTTTCAGGTGTACAATATAGTGAGTCAACAATTCTATGCATTACACAGCGCTCATCATGATAAGTGTGCTCTTAATCCCCATCACCTGTTTCACCCATCCCCCACCCATCTGCCCTCTGGTGACCATCAGTTTGTTCTCTGTATGTGAGAGTCTGTTTTTTGGTTTGTCTCGTTTTTAATTTGTTCATTTGTTTTGTTTCTTAAATTCAACATATGAATGAAAACATATGGTGTTTGTCCTTCTCGGACTTATTTCACTTTATCTTATGTCCTCTAGATCCATCCATGTTGTTGCAAATGACAAGATTTCATTCTTTGTCAGATTCTTATTGTTTATGTTTTTGTTTTTCATTGTCCCCGATTCTTCTTGCTCTTTTGGAAGCCTATATTTGGTATCATATACAAGTATAAGTTGTTGTATGCATAAATATACACAGTCACTTTGATTTTTTAAATGTTCTATAGTGCTTCTCTGCATTCTTGGCTTCTTGCTTTTCCTGTCCATCTAGAAGTCCAATTTCTCAGCCAAAGCCCCTGGGCCTCAATGGATCCTGTGAGCACAAATAAGGTAGTGGTGGGCTCAGCATTAGTGTTAATAAGCACATAAAAATCTCCACTTCAAGATTCCAAGTCGTATGAAGGCGGATAACGCTGGGCCGCTTGTCAAATAAGACGTTGTGAGTGCTGCACTTGGGCATCAAGAAGGCATTGGTGAGGACCATTTTTTTAAGTTTGCTTATTTTTTTAATTTTATTTTAACTGTTTGTTTATTTTTGAGGGGGTGGGGAGGGGCAGAGAGAGAGGGAGACGGAAGATCCAAAACAGGTTCTGCCCTCTCAGCGCAGAGCCAGAGACACAGGGCTCCAGCTCCCCAACTGCAAGATCATGACCTGAGCTGAAATCAAGAGCTGGACACTTAACTGAGCCACCCAGGTACCCCTATTTATTTATTTATTTAGAAAATTTATTTTATTTGAGAAAGAGAGAGAGACAGTGCAAATAGGAGAGGGGCAGAGAGAGAGAGAGGGAGAGAGAAAATCCCAAGCAGGCTCCCCACTGTTAGCACAGAGTCAACACAGGGCTCGATCCCACAAACTGTGAGATCATGACCTGAGCTGAAATCAAGAGTCAGATGCTCTACCAGCTGAGCCAACCAGGTGCCCCTATAAGGGTCATTTCTGCCCTGGCCCAACTCTCATGCCTGGACTTTGATTCCTAATCCCCAACATACATATCCTGTACCATCTACCTGTAAAAAGGCCGGACCTGGCCCTGTAACTTCACTTCCATACAGTTAAGAATGTCAATATCATTAACAGGGGCGCCTGGGGGGTTCAGTCAGTTAAGCGTCCAACTTTGGCTCAGGTCATCATCTCACAGTTTGTGAGTTTGAGCCCTGCATCGGGCTCTGTGCCGACAGCTCCGAGCCTGGAGCCTGCTTCACATTCTGTGTCTGCCCCTCCCTTGCTCATGCTCTGTCTCTCAATAATAAACATTAAACATTTTTAAAAATGTACTTCTAAAAAAGAATATCATTAACAAAATTAAAAGGAAAATTCACATTGAAAGAAAATATTTGCAACATATATAACAAAGATAATTTGCCATAATAAATATAAAGAACTCTCACAACTGAGTCTTTTAAAGTATCAGTGTAATGGGAAAAAATGAGCAAAGAGCACAACCCCTGCACGGCTGAAAATTCCACATATAATTTTTGACTCCAACCAAAACTTAACTACTAATAACCACTGTTGACCAGGAGCCTTACCAATAAATAAATAATGCATATTTTATTGTTATATATATTATACAATATATTCTTACAATAATTCCTAAATCTTTCTTAATTTTTTCAGTATGTTTAGGCTGCATGGTACATCTGTGTGCTTTTTCAAATTGTCACAAATTTTCTACAACATTGTCCACAGTAAGAAATTTCAACTGATCTATCACCTGTCAAGGGAAAAACTTATGTAAATTATCACAATCTTTACAAGAGAAGAGTATGAAGCTGTTTGAAAGAGCATTTTGAGGGACACCTGGATGCTCTGTCTGACTCTTAGGTTAAGTATCCAACTTGATTTTGGCTCAGGTCATGATCTCATGACTCATGAGTTCAAGTCCAGTATTGGGCTGAGTGCCAACAGTGTAGAGCCTGCTTGGGATTCTCTGTCTCTCTCTCTCTCTCTGCCCCTCCCCTGCTCAGGCTCTCTCTGTCTTGAAAATAAATAAGCATTGGGGCGCCTGGGTGGCTTAGTCGGTTAAGTGTCCGACTTTCGCTCAGGTCATGATCTCGCGGTTCGTGGGTTCGAGCCCCGCGTCGGGCTCTGTGCTGACTGCCAGCTCAGAGCCTGGAGCCTGTTTCAGTCTGTGACTCTCTCTCTCTGACCCTCCCCTGCTCACGCTGTCTCTCTCTCTCTCTCCTAGAAATAAATAAAACATTTTAAAAAATTAAAAAAAAAAGAAAATAAATAAGCATTAAAAAAAGAAAAAATAGTTTGGGATTTTTATGTGCTGATATGGATGATATCTATAATATAGCAATGAGTGAAGAAAAATTATAATATAAGTGAATTATCACTATAAGTGAAAAGATTGCTATAGGTAGAGTGCTATCTAATTTATATTATGTTTGTGTCTGAACACTAAAAAATATGAAGAACAGAAAGAAGCCACTAGCTCTCCCAACTAGAGAGTATGATTAGAGGACCTCTCATATTTTATATTACTCAACCAATGATACTATTATGGATTGAATTATGTCCCTACCTGCCCCAAAGTTATATGTTAAAGCCCTAACCCCCAATGTAACTATATGTGGAGATAGGGCCTGTAAAAGAGGTAGCAAGGTTAAATGGTCATAAAGTTGGGGCCCTAATCCTATAGGAGCGGTATCCTTATAAGAAGGGAAAGGGATACCAGATGGCTTTCTCTTTCTACCTGTGCGCAGAGGAGAAGCTACGGCATGAACACAATAAGATGGCATGAACAGCCATCCCTTAGCTAGGAGCAAAGGTCCCGCCAGAAACCAGTCTTGCTGGCACTTGATCTTGGACTTCTAACCTCCAGAAGTGTGAGAAAATAAACGTTACTTAAGCCACCCAGTCTATAGAAACTTGTTTTATCAGCTTGAGCAGAATAATACAAATATGTAGAGATTTTTGTATGCTTATCATTGAATATTCTTTGTTCGGAGAGGTGCACCCCCAGCCCCCGGTTTTTGGCAGATGCTTTAAATTTTTTGTTAATGTTTATTTGTTCTTGAGAGAGAGAGGGAGAGAGAGAGAGACAGGGGAGGAGCAGAGAATGAGAGACACAGAATCCAAAACAGGCTCTAGGCTTTAAGCTGTCAGCATAGATCATGACCTGAGCCAAAGTCAGACACTTAACTGACTGAGCCACCCAGGCGCCCTGGCAGATGTTTTAAAAAGCCCATTTCAGGACATAAATTGAACTCCAGGATGGGAACTTTTCCTATAATGTACCCGTCAAGGTTAGGCTGCTGTATTAATAAAGATAATACCAACTGTTACAAACAGACTTCTAAATCTTAGTGTTTCTAAACCACAAGGATTTGTTTCTTGCTTATGTTACGTGTCTAATATGTTTTGGCAGGGGATGCTATTCTATGTAGACACTCAGGGACCCAGGCTGACTAAGGGTTGACCATTTTGGTTCATTCTTTCAACATGTATCTTCAAAGTTTGCCAAATCAGGAAAAGAGAGCTAGAAAGTTGAGCAAGCCTTCTCACTGACTCAGCTCAGAAGAAATCCACGCCACCTTTGCTCACAGCTATTTGGAGAAGTAGTCACATGTCTTCAACCATACTGCAAAGGAGGCTGGGAAATCTGAAAACCATGTAAATATTTAATGATACCAAATGTTCCTGTCATATTCCTTGTTATAGATTGAACTGTATCCCCCCTCCCCCACAAGATAAGTTTAAGTACTAACCCCTAGTACCTCAGAATCTGATCTTATTTGGAAAGACGGTCTTTTTAGAGGTAATCAAATTAAAATTCCCTTGAGTTAAAATCTTTCTTCTGTCTTCTCTTAATATGAGGTCATTAGAGTAAGCCCTAATCCAGCATGAATGACTGGTATCTTCAAAATAGGAGTACATTTGGACACAGAGACAGACATCCACAGAAAGGGGATGGTGTAAATATACGCAGGAAGCAAATAGCTATGTGAAGGTTGAGACAGAGGTCAAAGTAATGTTGTCACAAGCAAGAAACACTTGGGGTCACCAAAACCTAGATAAGAGGCATGGAACAGATTCTCCCTCACGGCCCTCAAAGGGAGCCCATCCTGCTGACAACTAGAATTTGGATTTCTAGCTTATAGAATTGTGAGACAATACATTTCTATTTTTTTTAAACGATTTTTCTAAGTCATCTCTACACCCAACATGGGACTCACACTCATGATCCCAAGATCAAGAGTCATAAGCTCTACCAACTGAGCTAGCCAGGTGCCCCAAATTTCTGTCTTGCCAAATTAATTAGTTGGTGGCACTTTGCTATAGCAGCCCTAGAAAATGAATACACTCCTTTATCAAGTTTATGTAGAAAGAGGTTTGATACATGGAATTAGATGCTTGTAAATCAGTTAGAATGACTGGAAAATGGGCTCTAGGCTAGACATTCAAGAATTACTCCCAGAAAAATTGGGGCACCAAGAGTTACTAATACATTTATCACAATCAGGAGCTGGCTCTCAGGGTCTCCTCACCTCAGCCACTATCTGAAAATCGGAAAGTATTACCAGAACCATTAACTCCTGAACCATGTTACGCCTCCTATCTGCACAAGCAAAATGGATGTCTTCTGTAACACTTCCATCTTTTCATAACTTAGATCAAACTTTAAGCCTTGAGTGAATGTACCTGTTTTACGGAACTAAAATTATATATGGAACACTTAGCTGTAAAAATATTGAGAAATAAAGTTTTTTTAATTTTTAAAAGTTTTTAATGTTTAGTTTTGAGAGAGAAAGGAAGAGAGAGAGATGGGAGCGTGACTGGGGGAGGGGCACTTGCAAAATCTGAAACAGGCTCCAGGCTCTGAGCTGTCAGCACAGAGCCCCACATGGGGCTTGAAGTCATGGGCCGTGAGATCATGACCTGAGCTGAAGTCAGACACTTCAACAACTGAGCCGCCCAGGCGCCCCTGAGAAATATAGTTTTTGGCTTCTGAAGCAAAGAAAAGCCCACAAGAAGAAGGTTAAAATATACTTTGGGGGTAACTGGGGGCTCGGTTGAGTGCCTTACTTCGGTTCAGGTCATAATCTCAGGGTTCATGAGTTCAAGTCTGCATCGGGCTCACTGCTGTCAGTGCAGGGCCTGCTTTGGATCCTCTGTCCCCAACCGTCTCTTCCCTTCTCACACTCGTGCGTGCACTCTCTCTCAAAAATAAATTTTAAAAAAAGCATCTAAAATACACTTTGAACAAGCCATTCTTTTTTTATTTTTCCTTTTATGTTTTTGGTTACTATTTTATGGTTTCTTACTTTAATATCCATCTCATGTCTCCTTTTAGATGTTCCAATTGCCAATTCTGCCCTTGACCTTTTTTTTTTCTTTATATTATCTGGGTAAGTTCATGTATTCCAAATTTGTCCAGATGTCTCCACGTCATTATTACCACCCTTGTATACATTACCACCATCTCTGACTTGGATTAGTGTAACACTCGCTGACTGAGTTCACATTTTCTGTTACCTTGTCCCAATCCAGTGGGATGTGGCTAATCTTTATACAACTCCTGAGATCATGTGTCTCTTTGCCTACTCTTCTGATCTTCTCCCTTACCTTTAAGGTACATCTCTAGCTCCTCACTCTCATGAGTTCACCTCTGACTGACCAGCTCTTAGCCCTGTCGTTCACCACTCCCTCACACACCCCCCTGCCCTATATTTAGCCACACTAATCTCTTTAAAGCATCTAGAATGCATCATGTGCTTTCCTTCCTCTTCATTTTTGCACAAGCTTCTCCTTCTGCTTGGTCTGGAAGGCTTTTCTCTTCCTCTTTGGTCAACTCTTATTCATCCTTAAATCCAGGAAGCCCAGGCTAGGTCTCCTATGTGCTGATATATATAAATTCTGGCCACTTGCCAGAAAGAGAAAGAGAAAGAGAAGAAAGGAATTTTGAGGAATGCCAGTGGATGTGTTTTGCACCTTTAGTACCTGACATAGTATTTAATAGTTCTTTTTCTGTTTTCATTTTTATTTTGTTTGCTTTTCTGTTTGCTACTGGTGTGAATCGGGGCACACACTTGAAACTGCTGTCTGCATTTTGGGGTTCATNCTGAAACAGGCTCCAGGCTCCGAGCTGGCAGTCAGCACAGAGCCCGACGCAGGGCTCGAACCCACGAACCACGAGATCATGACCTAAGCGAAAGTCGGGCGCTTAACCGACTGAGCCGCCCAGGTGCCCGGGGGCACACCATCACTATATTTCCATTACCTTACTAGTTCTGCTCTTTCTGTTTAAAAACTTCTGTTTGGGTAGTAGGTCACATTCTTAGTAGTTATAATATCACTCCTATTTCATCGATAAAGGGTTGGGAGTAAGACTTCTCAAATTCAGAACTTTTACTAGTTCCAAAATAACTTGTTCGTCTCTGACTAGCTTAGACAAAGTATTTCCAACATGCAAAACCTTTATTCCATCATTCATTCATCTGCCCATCTATCTATTGATCTATTTAGTCAAAATTCCGTAACTGAAGGAGACAGAATAAAATCCACCAGAAAGAAACAAAAAGTCAGCTGTTGGATAAACCTTTTTTTTTAATGTTTTATTTATTTCTAGGAGAGAGAGAGAGAGAGACAGCGTGAGCAGGGGAGGGTCAGAGAGAGAGGGAGTCACAGACTCCGAAACAGGCTCCAGGCTCTGAGCTGGCAGTCAGCACAGAGCCCGACGCGGGGCTCGAACCCACGAACCGCGAGATCATGACCTAAGCGAAAGTCGGACGCTTAACCGACTAAGCCACCCAGGCGCCCCTGGATAAACCTTTATATACATTATAAATACTTTATGATATATTGTCTTATTAGCTAATTTTACTAATTGTGTCATAATGTATAAGTCTTATCACGATTATGTGGCATTTTTAGCAAATTGGTTCTTATAAGTTGACTCATGCTACCCACTACTGGTTAGATGGACTGTTTGGGCAATTAGGAAAGATGTTAAAAGTCTATACTAGGCCTGGCTACTAAAGAAAGAAATTCAGAGTGGATGTCCCTTTTGTTTACCACAGTGTACTGGTGAGCCTTTGGATATGCAAAGGTAGCTTAACTATGGGCTGAAAATCTAAATTCCTCTTCACTAAAAAGTGTGAGCTGATTGAATTGGAGTAGGGAAGACACAAAGGAAGCCTGAAGAACAGAGAACAAGAGGCCAAACAGAAATTCCCTGAGACAAGGTAAGAAAGGTACTTTAAGAAGAGGGGCTCCTAGGGGCGCCTGGGTGGCTCAGTCAGTTAATGGTCCAGCATTAGCTCAGGTCATGATCTCACAGCTTGTGAGTTCACGTCCCACATTGGGCTCTGTGCTGACACTTCAGAACCTGGATCCTGCTTCAGATTCTGTGTCTCTCTCTTGTTCTGTCTCTCTCAAGAATAAATAAACATTAAAAAAAAAATTTTTTTTAAAAGAACAGGGATGTCTAACATGTAACTTTCAGTTGTTGGCATTACCACGATGGGACTCTATACCTCTATATCTCAAACAGTTAGTAACATACACATGTTTTGAGGGTGGGCGGATTAAAAAAAATGGCCACGTTCCATTGGTGAATGGTGTGGAGCAAAGAGAAGAAAATTAGGGTGAAGAGTCAAGGCTGTTACTCTTAATTGTGTTGTCACACTGCCCTCTACTGGCTTGTCAGAATCCCCCCAGAGTTCATTGCTGGCGGCTGAACCAGCTGACCGGCCCCATCATCTGTAGACTATTTCCTCCACCTGCTGGCAAAGTATGTGTTAAGCTTGAGGCCTAAGGAGTAGTACAAATTGATTAAAGCTGTTTACTGTCTTTGCCAAATACAGGCAGTTTCCAAAATATAATAAAGAGGCTTCCCCATCAGAGTTGTGTGTGTGTGTATGTGTTTTGGTTTTTGGCTTTTTGTGTGTTTCTTTTTCTTTCTTTTTCTTTTTCTTTTTTTTTTTGGAGAGAGACCGAGATAGCAGGAGCAGGGGAGGGGCGGAGAGAGAGAGAATCCCAAGCAGGCTCCACATCGTCAGCATAGAGCCCAGTGTGGAGCTCAAACTCACAAAGCATGAGATCATAACCTGAGCCAAAACCAAGAGTTGGACGCTCAACTGACAGAGCCACCCAGGTGCCCCCAGAATTGTGTATTTTATGTTAACATTAGATCTGCATGTTCCACTCTGATTTGAAGGCATGGATAGTGACAACTTGGTTATGATTAATGATCAAAACACTGGCATAAAATGACACCGGACACTTTTTCTATAAAGAAAGTCTGGGTGATCTTCTGCAAGAGCTATTAAAATAATTTTTAGTTATTAATTTAATTCAAAACAAACATTCTCTCATTAGGGAAATTAAGTTAGAAAAAAAGCCAGCTTACTCCCTAGCAAAACAGCAGCTCTTCTGATGAGGAGTCCTATGTCAGGGTAGCCTCATAAGTCTCAGGTGGGTTTAAATGCAAATCCTTGTTACAGTTGTACCAGTTCAGACCTGCTTCAATCTTTTCTAATCCAGGCTCTCCAATAAAACAAAAGGAAAACGGAAGTTCACTAGAGTGGTACTATGTAGCAAGCATCATACTAGTGGAGATAACTAGCAACATTAGACGCCACTTCTGCCCTCCATGAGCTCAATGTTGCCTAATGGGGAAGGCATGCTATTGTCTGTAGTGCTCCCTCCCTTTAGCAAATACAGTGCCTGGCCAAGACCCACGTGCCTAATAGGTACTTGATAGATATGTGTTGAATAAATGAGGGAATGAACAAAGAAACGAGGGGTATATATAAAAGGTAGGCTGGCAAATAGCCTATTTTGATCACAGCTCTGCCACATTTAGCTATGTCCATGTATCACTTTACTTAAATCCCTGGAGCCTCAGTTTCCACATCTGTACACCTATCCCACAAAGCAATTGCAAAATGCTTAGCACATTGCTTCACACCCAGAAAGCACTCAATAAATGTTTAATAATATAACGTGGAAAGGGCAAGAAGGAAAAGGAGTGATTCAGTATGGGGATTAGAATTCCTGTATTATGTCTATATATGTGCATTTAAAAGTACAGGACAATGTTGGATTTGGGAAAATTTTTTAATGGTGAATAAGAGATTGGTTTCCAAAACCAATTTATTCATGTGGTAGGAAACATGACCTCTGGAAACAGTGACTCACATCCTTATAGTTCCACAACCAGAAAGAGAACATTCTCTGGTTAACTCAATTTAAAAACATTCTGAGGGAAGTCTTCTAAATGGCCCTGCTTGGGTCAGGTTCATCTTCAGAGCAATCACCTTAACCTGTTGTACAGACTTTGTGATGGGAGGGTGTCCTGGGTTGTCCAGGTGGGCCAATTTAATCAAACATTCTTAAAAAAGAAACTTTCTTGACTGTAGTCAGAGATGTTATGGCAGAAGAAGGGTTAAAGTGATGCGACATTGCTAGCTTCGAAGATGATGCTGGACGGGGGACAAGAGCTGGGAATGTGAGCGTTCTCAAATCCGCAAATGGCAAAGAGATGGACTTTTCTGTAGAGGCTCCAGAAAGGAATGCAGCCCTGATGATACCTTGATGTTAACCAGGTGAGACCCACGCTGGACCTCTGACCTACAGAGCTGTAAGATAATACCTTTTTTTTTTTGTTTTGTTTTAAACACAAAACAATTTGTTAAGGAAGCAATAGGAAACTCATATTCCAGGGAAATGGGGTAGAAACCTAGATTCAGTTCCTCCCCCATAATAACTCAGCATCATCTGCCCTGAGGCAACTTGCTCAATGAGAGTCCTACAGCTCCCACCACTGCCGGCTCCCCTCATCCACAGGAATAGACTGATTTGAGAGAATAAAGCAGATTATGCAGAGAGAAGCAGAGATAAGACATAGAGAGAATTCTGATGCTACCTGAGCCGCATTCCAGTTAATTTTGAGGCCAGTGTCATGCTAGCCCTTTGGTTGTACAAGCGAATCAATCCCTCTTTTTGAGCTAGCTGGTTTGAATTAAATGTCTGTGACTTGCAACCAAATGATCCTGTCTAAATCATAAACCTATGGTAAGGGAGAGATGGACAAAGAAGACGTGTTTTGTTTTGTTTTGTTGTTGTTTGTTTGTTAAAAGCCTTTGGAGACAGTACCTGATAATGGCTTAATGTGATTTCATAGTAGCCCACTGAGAAACATGTTATCCTACTTTAGATAAGTCATACTTCTTGGCTTTCCCACAAACAAGAATATTCTGAATTTAAAATGTGAAAACCCATATTGGTTCGCTTTGTCTCCAGTGAAACACATTGCACATAGAGTATCCTGCCTTTTTTTTTTTTTTTAAGTTATCAAAATAGAGCCACACTGTTTCAAGGCCTCACCACTTCCTGTTTCTGCAGCCTCAAACAGTTTTCTTTTCCTCTGCACCGATAAACTCAATGCTCTAGAGTCTAGAGAAGTCCTGGACAAAGCTGCTCTCCCTAACTGATGGCGGTGGTGATAGGAAAGCTTGGTGTCCTGGTCATGTGGTTATTTCTCACAGAAAAATGACAGAATTCAAAAGTAGGCACTATTATTCCTGAAGCACATTATAAGGCTCTGGATGTTCCCTCCCAAGAGATATTTTATAATTTAAATGGAAATATATAATGCCATACAAATTCATGATATTAGTCTTTCTGGAATATATGTATGCTTGTTCTTTTAATTTTGCAGATAGGAAAAGACTGTCTTTTGGTGCCACAAATAAGGAAAGTATAGTTGTATCATTTTGGCCCCATAGCACCTTGCCCCTATGAAGTGGTTACTGATTATGCCCATGGAGCTTCACCATGAGCCTACCCTCTCTGCTTTTTCTTTCTGGAAGGAAAACAGATTGCTCAGAGGAAAAAAAAAAAAAAAAAGAGAGATGGAAATCTCTATCAGTAAAGGGCTAAGAAGCAAAGTGGGTAAAATCTGACTACTATATCAACTTCGGTAGGAAATAAGAGGATTCGGAATAAATGTCTGCTCATTTTTTTTGGAGATCGGAAATTTTTGTTTTTAAAGAAGAGAAGAAAGGGGTGTTTTGGTGGCTCAGTTGGTTAAATGTTAGACTTTGGCTCAGGTCATGACCTCATGGTTCATAAGTTTGAACCCTGCATCTGACAGTAGAGAACCCACTTTGGATCCTCTCCCTCTTTCCCGCTCTAAAAAGTAAACATTTTTAAAAAAGTGAATGTTCATAAAACTTGGTAAGATTCTAGAACACTATTCGTGGACCTTCACGTCTTAGTTTACATGATACTTTATTCATTTGCCCCAAAATATTTATTGACTACTTGCCTTGGGTCCTACTGAACAAATCAAGCATGTTCCTCAGGGCTACTGTGTAGGGCTTTGCAGGTGAATAGTACCTAGTGCCATCGTGTTGTGCACAACTTCCACTCTTGCAGGTGTCCTTCCTCCTGGAGACTAAATCTGGTGACTTCTAGAAAGTCTTGCTGGAATTTTTACTCTTCCCCCTCAGAGTAGTAAAGTTGTCCTATTATGTGTCCTACAATACAGTCAGTCATAGCACTTTACCCATTTATAGTGAACAGTGTCATCCTGTTAGACTGTAAACTCAGTTTACAATATGCAAAGCACGAGAGATGGAAATAAATACTATGGAGAAAAAGTAAAGCAAGGGGGCTTCTCCTCACCTACTTTATTTTTGCTCAGATGTCACCTTTTTATACTTTGAGATAGGAAAGCTTTGGAGGTTGGAGTAGAGGAGAAATACATTTTGTCTAAAAAGCAAAAACATTTAGGAATATAACTGTAGGAACACTTAGCGAACAGCAAGTAAGGCAGTTATCAGATCTCCACTTTGTCAGGAATCAGGGCACAGCAAATAAAATTTTATACAGAAAATAGAGAACAAGGGCTCAGTCAGCTTTTCCCCTCCAAAACTCTTGACGTAAGCTTCTTTCACAAGAAGTTTTTACAAAAATCTTGGAGAACGGGCTTGTTCGACCCGGACTGGGTGTTGTAGTTTTGCAAAATAGTACCCCACGTCTTCTGGTATCAGCCTACAGACCCTTTGCACCTGACTGGGGTGTCTGAGGCTCTGAGCTATTCTTTAAGCCTCTTAAAAATTTATTTTTATGTTTATTTATTTGAGAGAGAGAGAGAGAGAGAGAGAATGAGCAGGGGAGGCGGGGAGAGAGAGAGAGAGAGAGAGAGAGAGAGAATGCGAAGCAGTCTCCAGGCTCTGAGCTGTCAGCACAGAGCCCTGTGCGGGGCTCCAACTCACAAGCCGTGAGGTCATCACCTGAGCCGAAGTCCGATGCTTAACCAGGTGCGAGCCACCAAGGTGCCCCCTTTAAGCCTCTTTAACCTCCCTTATTGAACAAGCGTCTTCATAAGGAAATGACATCTTGGGTAACCAATATACTCTGCCGTACTAAACATACAGCCATATCCTGCATTTTCACACCCGTTATGCTCCGAATACAGACGTAAATGTATTTTCCCTCCTACTCTCACGGCTTCGCTCCGAGGTCTTTTGACAAGAGCCCGAGAACCACGCCCTCCCCAAGCCGGCACAGCCTTCTGGAAGCCGTAGGCGCCCACGTTCCTCTGACCCAGAACTACAACTCCCGGCAGGCTCGGTTCCTCGCCACCTTCCTCTTAGCGCATGGCCTGCCGGGAGGGGGCAGGTAGCGGGCGGGCGGGGTCCAATGGGTGCCGGCTCCCGAGGAGAAGGCGGAGGAGAGGAGGAAGGAGGCGGACTCTGGGCCCCGGCCCCATTCATTGCCGCGGCCGGCCGGGCGGGGGTCCCGCGTTGTCGGAGTCATGGAGGCGCTCATTCCAGTTATCAACAAGCTCCAGGATGTCTTCAACACGGTGGGCGCCGACATCATCCAGTTGCCTCAGATCGTNGCAGGGGGCTCCGGGCGGGCCCGCCAGCCCCTCCTCGGTTGCTTTCAGGGCGGCCGGGTTTTTATCCCCCTCCTTGCCTTGCTCGGGGGCTGCCGAGTCCGTTGGAACCGCGAGGTCCGGGCTGAGAAGGCCGCTGCCNGGTGTTCGGAAGGAGTAACCATTTTTTTCTGCGTTGGCAGTGGTTTTTGTCTTCCATCCAAAATGGGCAGCGAGGTTCTCTGGTCTTTTCATATTGGGTCTCACAGATAACATAATTTTTTATATGCAGAAATGTTGAAAAAATAAATTAGTTTTAGAGTGACAGAAGTGCAAGTTTCATTTTCTCTGCTGCTTTTCTTGGTTTTAGAAGAATCGTAGGACTTTTACCGGTGTTCAGAGAAACGCATTTTAGAGCTTACTTAGTATATTGATTTTAAGTGTTTTCATTTCTCAGTGGTCTTTTCTATTTAGAAGGGGTGGTTTTCTCATTTTCTACTGCTACATCTTGCTACAGTATTTTAGTGTAGAGTATAGATGTTATGACAGGGAACTTAAACGTTTAGAATACCATGGAATATATTCAAACCTTGGAAACCATAGACATCCTGTACTTTTTCTTGCTTTTATTTAAACACATACTTGGTCTGGTATAGGATTGGTATAAATTCTGCACACTCTTGCCTACATACATTGTAGTACTCCTAACTTATTATTTGTAGCGACTGGACACTGAATGATCGATATAATATTAAGAGCAATGTTTTTATTTCATGTATTTTGTTCACTGCTGCTTTCCTGTTCCTAGCTCTGGAACTGTCTGGGGTATGTAGTGAGTGCTCCATAAATACTTTGAATGAATGAATATTGCTCACTGTAACTAGATAATATTTTAAAACACTGGGACTTCTATCATCAAAACGGGCCTGTTTTTAAAAATACAGTGAAAGGAGATCATCTAAACCTTTGGTAGTAATTTGGAATTGTTTCCTATCTGTGGACCAGAAACTTTCCATATACTTTTAAGAGATTCTCCAATGCTTTCTAAGCCTGAAGAAGTAAAAGAATCAGGGCTATTGTGTGTCAGCATAAATAGTTTAAAATCAAGAAGGATTTTTCTTACACAAAATTGAGGGTTTTTTTTTTTCAAAGTTTATTTATTTACCTTTGGGGGGGGGGAGGGAGGGAGAAAGGGAGTATCCCAAGCAGGAGGGAGGGGCATAGGAAGAGGTAGTAGTATCCCAGGCAGGCTCTGCACATTGACGGAGCTGGCTGTGGGGCTCGAACCCATGAAACAGATCATGACCAGAGCCACAGTCAAGATTTGGGTGCCTAACCTACTAAGCTACTGAGGTGCCTCCAAATTGAATTTCAGTGAGTAAACCTGTTGGCAGAATTAGGAGGTTCAGAGTAGAAGAGTAAAGATCTCACTGTTAGGAAAATCATTAACATTGTGCTAGTGAAAACCATCCTAGTAGTGATACATGCCATGTTTGTGTTGATGTTTGAAGTTACTCAGTAGGGAAATTGTGTGTGTGTGTGTGTGTGTGTGTGTGTGTGTGTTTAAGTAGGCTCTCTGCCCAATATGGAGTGTGAACTTATAACCCCAAGATCAAGAGGCACATGCTGTACTGAGTCAGCCAAGTACCTCCCCGAAATTAGATTTTAAAGACTTGATTTAATAAAGGTTATCTCCATTTATGTCTTTATTAGCTGAATTTCAGTCCTTTATTAATTCAGGTACAGAATTAATAAATAAGATTAGAAACAATGTCTTTTTTCCCCTCATATTTTCATTATGTTGAAAAAAATCTCTTCTGGGGCGCCTGGGTGGCTCAGTCAGGTAAGCGTCCGACTTCGGCTCAGGTCATGATCTCATGGTTCGTGGGTTCGAGCCCTACATCGGGCTCTGTGCTGACAGCTCACTCAGCACAGATTCTGTATCTTCCTCTCTCTCTCAGAGGACCCTCCCCTGATCACACTGCCTCTCTCTCTCTCTCTTTCTCAGAAATAAATAGAAGATTTAAAAAAAATTTAGGAAAGAAAAAATCTCTTCTACTTGACTTGAATACTAGTACCTGACTACTTTAGTCTCTGTGGTGTTTAATGTTTTATAATATACAGCACATGCATTGCATTCATATTTAATGGAGTAGTGTACGATGAGTGAGTTCCAGACATAATAAGTGTTCTGACTGGTGAGCTTCTCAGTGGCAGTGATGATGTCTTCACAATACAGGTACCGTCTCTATCTTACACATTAACTACACCTTAAGTGGCTGTAGGTCCCATTTTGTTGAACTTTTTTTTTGGAAGTGATTTGCAAACTTAGTATATGTAAGAGTCACTTTGAAAATAAGTTCCTAGGGGCGCCTGGGTGGCTCAGTTGGTTAAGCGTCCGACTTTCGCTTAGGTCATGATCTCGCGGTTGGTGGGTTCGAGCCCCGCATCGGGCTCTGTGCTGACTGCCAGCTCAGAGCCTGGAGCCTATTTCAGAGTCTGTGTCTCCTTCTCTGTGACCCTCCCCTGCTCACGCTGTCTCTCTCTCTCCTAGAAATAAAAACATATAAAAAAAAAAAAAATGAGTTCCTAGAGGCGCCTGGGTGGCTCAGTTGGTTAAGCGTCCGACTTCGACTCAGGTCATGATCTCAACGGTTCATGGGTTCGAGCCCGTGTTGGGCTCTGCTGACAGCCAGCTCAGAGCCTGGAGCCTGTTTCGGATTCTGTGTCTCCCTCCTTCTCTCTTACCCTCCCTTGCTCCTGCTGTCTGTCTCTATCTCTCTCTCACAGAAATAAGTAAAACGTTAAAAAAAATTTTGTTTTTGAAAATAAGTTCCTAGATTCCATCTCCAGAGATTTTGATTTTCAAGTCTAGGTTGGGCCAGGCACTACAGGTGATTCTGATGCAGATGATTCATAGATCCTTATTCAGAAGTTAAATATTAGTGAGTCTTTGATTTTAAAATGCATGAAACTAGAAAACACAGGGAAGCTGAGCCTAAGGGTATACCACCATTGAGTAGCATGTAGATATCTGTGGCATTCCTGCTAGAGTTTTAAATTTTGACTTAAATTGCCCAAGTAATCCTCCTTTCCGGCCTAGATAGTTGAAAGAATTGAGGAGAGGGAATCATGTTTATAGCTGTAGATCATTCACAACTTTAATGGTTTTAGTTAAATAGTTTTCTTTTTTCTCTAGCTGAGATCATCTGTGTGGAAAGAACAGAAGAGGGGAGAGAAAAGGTTGATAACTTTTAGACCGTGGTGTCCTTTGCAGGTGGAGAGGAGATAAGACTTAAACAACTTTTGTGACTCAACTTGGGAAATTTAATCACTATTTTTTAAGTTGAGAATAAGGGGGAGCCCTCCCAGGTATATAATCCAAACCAGCACCCATTATAGGAATCCCAGTGAGATGACATAAACCTGAGACTCTAGCTCAGAGTTGCTAGCAATGAACTTTTCACTTTACTTTTCATTTCAGTGATTTCAGCACTCTACCTTTTGTAATTCAAAAAGGAATCTTGGGTTTTAAATGACCAGTTTGCAAACTAGCCTTTTTTCTTTTTAATTTTAGCACTTAAAAAATTAAACTATAATTCATGTAACATAAAGTCACCATTATAAAATGAACAGTTGATTGGTTTTTAGTATATTCACAAGGTTGTGCAACCATCACCACTATGTAATTCCAGAACCTTTCTTTTTTCCAGAACATTTTTATTATGCAAGAAAGAAACTCTGTACTCATTAGGAGTCATTCCTCATTTCATCCCTTCCCTGTCGCATCCCCTGGCAGCCACTAATCTACTTTCTGTCTCTGTGGATTTGCCTATTCTGGACATTTCATATAAATAGAATCGTATAATATATGGCTCTTTGTGTCTGGTTTCCTTTGCTGAGCATAATATTTTTAGGTTCATCCATGTATTAGTACTTCATTACTTTTTTTTTTTTTTTTAAGAGAATGAGAGCTTGTGCTTGGGGGGAGGAACAGGGAGAAGGAGAGAGAGAATCTTAAGGAGACTCTACACCCAGCAAGAGCCAACGCAGGGCTCCATCTCACGATTATGAGATCATGACCTGAGCCAAAATCGAGAGTCAGATACTTAACCAACTGAGCCACTCAGGTGCCCCAGTACTTCATTACTTTTTATGGCTAAATAATATTCCGTTGTATAGATATGCCACATTTTGCTTATCCATTCGTTAGTTGATGAATATTGGGCTGTTTCCACTTTTTGGTTATGACGGATAATGCTAGAACATTGTTTACAACCTTTTGTGTGTTCATGTTTTCAGTTCTCTTGGATATACAGTAAAACCTTGGACTGCAAGTAACTTGTTCTGTGAGCGTTTGACAAGAAGAGCAACATTTCTCATAGATTTTAACTTGTAAAATGAACAGCGTCTTGCAATATGAATAGTATGTGATGCTGAAAGTCACATGATCACAACTGAGCCAATGGTTCTTGAAATTCACTTTGATATATGAGTGCTTTGGATTACAAGCATGTTTCCAGAAGGAATTATGCTTGCAAACAAGGTTTTACTGTATACCTAGGAGTAGAATTGCTTATCATCTGGCAACTCTTGTTTAACTTTGAGAAACTGCCACATTGTTTTCCAGTGGTTCTGTACCATTTTACATTACTTCCATCAGTGGTTTGAGAGTTTCAATTTCTGCACATCCTCACAAACTCTTGTTACTATCTTTTTATTTATTTATTTTAATGTTTATTTATTTTTGAGAGAGAGACAGACAGACCGAGAGGGAGGGAGGTGTAGAGAGAGAGGAAGACACAGAATCCAAAGCAGGTTCCAGGGTCTGTCCTGTCTGCACAGAGCCTGATGTGGGGCTCAAAGCCATGAACCGTGAGATGACCTGAGCCGAAGTCGGATGCTAGTTGAGCTACCCAGGCGCCCTGTTTTCTTTTTAAAAAAGTGCTAAATCATCCTAGAATTCTTTATTTTAAAAAAAAGCATGCCCTGCCCCCAGCACTGCTTTCTATATTTTAGTTCCTGAAATCTTGCTCTCTCCTGCTTGATGTGTCTTCATTTGTCCTGTGTTCTTGGAGGTGACAATTTCATCAAGTGTAGTAATTTGGTGCCAAATATTGATCATAGTTTTCATTCCTTTATTGTTTCCTTGTGAATGCTCTTACATAAACTTCTATTTTTTTCTCTCTTTTTTCCCTAGTTTCTTTGTATAGTTCATGTGCTGCTTCCTTTTTTTTTTCTAAACTTAAAAATGAGGTGAAATTTCTATAACATAAAACTTGCCATTTCAGAGAGTACAGTTCAGTGGCATTGAGTATATCCATAACATTGTGTAATCATTACCTCCTTCTAGTTCCAAAACATTTTTACCCCCCCACCCAAAAGAAAATTCCATACCCATTAAACAATCACTTCCTATTCTTCTGTCTCTCTAGGCCCTGTAAACCACCAGTCTTCTTTCTGTCTCTGTGGATTTACCTATTCTGGCTGTTTCATAGAAATGGAGTCATAACATATGTGACCATTTATGTTTGACTTCTTTCACTACAAATAAAAAATGTTTAAAAGATAAAAGTAGGTGCATCTGGGTGGCTCAGTTGGTTAAGCATCTGACTCTTGATTTCAGCTCAGGTCATGATCTCACCATTGGGAGATTGAGCTCCATGTTGGGGTTGTCACTGGGTGTGGAGCCTCCTTAACATTCTTTCTCTCCTTCCCCCTCTGTCCCTCATCTCCATGCTTGCATGCTTGTTTGCTGGCTCGCTCGCTCTCTCTCAAAAATATTTGGAAAAATGAAAAAAATCACATTTATCTGTTGTATTAATATCAAAGAATTAAGAAGATGGTCTTACAAAATGAAAATTAAAAACTTAGTAAAAAACTGAATCAGTTTTGGGTAATGTGTCAAGAATGAATATTTACCACTCCCAACTGATGGTAGTCATCAGAGAGAAAAAGCTAAAAATATGACAAAGCCTTTTCATTGAAAGGCTCAATCTCAGAATATAAATCGAAGTATGTAGATTTCAGTACACTGCAATTTGGAAGAAACTAAAAGATGATTCTGAGACCAGGCACACAAATCTCTAGCCCTTAAATATGTAGATATTGAGTCAATTTGAGGAGTATGTGAGGATGAAAAAGCAGAAGGCATCGGGATGCCAAGTGGGTCCTATTTTCAGAGTAAGCCACCCGTGACTTGCCATACTGGAGGTTCTATAGCCACTCACCTGCCTCGAACAGGTGCAGACATTGGTTGTTTACATCACCAGGGAAAAGCAAACATGATCTAGCCAGTTGTTGAGGCCAACATTATTTATAATAGGTAAAAAATGAGAACCTATAAACATGTTTTGTTTGGCTTGTATGCAAGTCTGTTGACATAATTTTTTGTAATTGAAATATAATTGGCATACAGCATTATATTAGTTTCATGGATATAACATAATGATTTGATATACATATATAGTGAAATGATCACAAAAAGTCCAGTTAATACTCATCACTACACATAGTTGCATTTTTTTCTTATGAAAATGTAAGATTTACTGTCTTAGCAACTTTCAAATATACAGTACAGTATTAGTATCTGTAGTCACCATACGGGACGTTACATCCCCAGGACTTACTTTATTGGAAGTTCCTGCCTTTGACCATCTTCACCCATTTCACCCACCTTTCCTTCTGACAGCTTCGAAGCTGTTCCTTATATCTGTGACTTTCTTTTTGCTTTGTTTTAGATCCCACATGTAAGTAAGATCATATGATATTTGTCTTTGTCTGATTTATGTCACTTGGTATAATGCTGTTGGGGTCCATCTATTTTGCAAATAGCAAGAGTTCTTTCCGTTTTTATGGCAGAATAGTATTTCATTGCACAGATGTGTATGTATTAGAGTAGTCTTTTAAGATCTTTTGTATTTCTTTGATAACAGTGGTAACATCTCTTTTATTTCTGATTCAAGTCCTCTTTTTTGGTGGCAGGTATGGTTAAACATTTGTCTACTTTATCATTTCAGAAAAGCAGCTCTTAGTTTCAGAAAAGCAGCTCTTAGTTTCCACTGGTATTTCCACTGGTTTTCTGTTGTCTTTTTAGTCTCTGTTTCATTTTTTTCCAGGCTGATGTTTGATATTTCCTTTACTAATTTGGTCCTAATTCAATCTTCTAGTTCCTTGAGATGTAAAGTTAGATTTGTTTATTTGCTATCTTTCTTGTTTATTAATCTAGGGATTTATTACTATGAAATGCTCTGTTAGAACTGTTTGTGCTACACCCATAAGTTTTGGTATGTTATATTTCTATTTTCATTTGNGGGCTCGAACCCACGAACCGCGAGATCATGACCTAAGCGAAAGTCGGACACTTAACCGACTAAGCCACCCAGGCGCCCCATGTTTAAAGCTATTTTTTAATTTTGTTTTTTCATCCATTGGTTGTTTAATAGCCTGTTTAATCACATATTTGTGAATTTTTCCATCTTCTTATAATTCCTGGTCATACCATTTGTGATTGGAAAAGGTATTTGATATAATTTCAGCATTCTTAAACTTATTACAACTTGTTTTGTGGCCCGATATATAATCTGTCCTGGAGAGTGTTCCATGTTTGCTTGAGAAGAATGTGTATTCTGTTGCTTTTGGATGGAATGTTCTGTGTATATCTCTTAAGTCCATCTGGCCTAATTTGTTTTAAGTCTAGGATGCTTAACATACAGTGTTATATTTGTTTCAAGTATAGAATATACTGATTCCATAATTCTGTGCACTCATCTTGATAAGTGTACTCTTAATCCCCTTTACCTATTCCGCCCATCCCCCTGCCACTCACCTCCCATCTGGTAACCATCGGTTACCTGAAGCAGGCTTCAGGCTCTGAGCTGTCGGCACAGAGCCCAACGTGGGGCTCGAACCCACAGACCGTGAGATCATGACCTGAGCAGAAGTTGGATGCTTAACTGACTGAGCCACCCAGGCGCCCCTCTTTGTTTCATTTCTTAATTCCACATATGTGTGAAATCATATGGTATTTGTCTTTCTCTGACTTATTTCATTTAGCGTTCTCTCGGGGTGTGTGTGTGTGTGTACACCTCTCTCTGGCTATCCTTCCTATCTATCTTTATCCATGCCTCTCTCGATGGTCACTTGGGCTGCTTCGATAATTTGGCTTTTGTAAATAATGCTGTGAAAAAAGACAAGGTGCATATGTCTTTTCATATTAGTGTGTTTGTATTCTTTGGGTAAATACCCAGCAGTGGAATTATTGGATCACATAATAATTACGGGTTTTAAATTAATTTTAAAAAGTGTTTTTTGTTTACTTACTTACGAGAGAGAGTATGCACATGAGCAGGGCAAGAGCAGAGAGGGGCAGACATAGGATCTGAAGGGGGTTCTGCAATGACAGCAGAGACCAAAGTGGGGCTCTGTCTCACAGACTGTGAGATCATGACCTGAGCTGAATCAGACACTTAACTGATTGAGCAACCCAGGCAACCCTGGCCCATTTTTAAGTTGGATTATTTGTTTTTTTGGTATTGAGTGTAGAAGTTCTTTATAGTTTTTGGATACTAAATCTTTATCAGATATATCATTTGCACATATCTTCTCCCACTCAGTAGATTGTCTTTTAGTTTTGTCAGTTGTTTCCTTTGCTATGTAGAGCTTTTGATTTTGATGTAGTCCCAATAGTTTATTTTACCTTTATTTCCTTTGCCTTAGGAGACATGTCTAGGAAAATATTGCTATGACAGATGTCAAGAGAAATTACTGCTTGTGCTTTCTTTTAGGATTTTTATGGTTTCAGGTCTCACAGTTAAATCTATAATCCATTTTGAGTTTATTTTTGTGTACAGTGCAAAAAAGTTGTCCAGTTTCATCCTTTTGCATGTAGCTGTCCAGTTTTCCCAACAACATTTGTTGAAGAGACTATCTTTTTCCAGTTGTGTATTCTTATCTCCTTTGTCATAGATTAATTGGCCATCATGGATTTATTTCTGGGCTTTCTATTCTGTTCATTGATTTTTGTGTCTCTTTTTGTGCCAGTACCATACTGTTTTGATTATTACAGTTTTGTAGTGTATCTTGAAATCTGGGATTGTGATATTTCCAGTTTTGTTTTTCTTTTTCCAGATTTCTTTGGCTACTCTGAGTCTTCTGTGGTTTTATACAAATTTTAGGTATTTGTTCTAGTTCTGTAAAAAGTGATGGTATTTTGATAGGGATTGCATTAAATCTATAGATTGCTTTGGGTGTTATGGACATTTTAACAATATTTGTTTGTCCAGTCCATGACCATGGAATATTTTTTCATTTATTTGTGTCATCTTCAGTTTCTTTCATCAGTGTTTTATAGTTTTCAGAATGAAGGTCTTTTACCTTTTTGGTTTTATTATTTTTGGTACAGTTGTAAATGGGATTGTTTTCTTACCTTCTTTCTGCTGCTTCATTATTAGTATATAGAATTGGAACATTTCTGTATATTGATTTTGTATTCTGCAGCTCTCCTGAATTCATTTATTAGTTCTGGTAGTTTTTTGGTGTAGTCTTTCGGGTTTTCTATATATGGAATCATGTCATCTGCCAGTAATGAAAGTTTTACTTTTTCTTACCAGTTTGAATGGCTTTTGCTTCTTTTTCTTGTCTGATTGCTGTGTGTAGGACTTCCAGTACTGTGTTGAATAAATGTGGAGAGATTGGACATCTTTATCTTGTTTCTGATCTTAGTGAGCTTTTCCTCATTGATGATGTTGTTAGCTTTGGGTTTTTCATACATGGCCTTTATTATATTGAGGTACGTTTCTTTTAAATCTACTGTGTTGAGGGTTTTTAATCATGAATGGATGGTGTACTTTGTCAAATGATTTTTCTGTCTCTATTGAAATGATCATATTTTTATTGTTTTGTTGATGTAGTGTAGTGTGTTGATTGATTTGTGGATATTGAACCACCCTTCCATCCCAGGAATAAATCCCACTTGATGGTGGTCAATGACTTTTTTGTTGGATTCAGTTTGCTAATATTTTGTTGAGGTTTTTTGCATCTGTGTTCATCAAAGATATTGGACTATAGTTTTCTTTTTTTGTAGTGTCTTTATCTGTTTTGGTATCAGGGTAATCCTGGCCTCAGAATGAATTTGGGAGTTTTTCTTACTCTTCTATTTTTTGGAATAGTTTGAGAAGAGTAGATATTAACAATTTTTATAAACGTTTGGTAAATTCACCCTTGAAGCTGTCTGGTCTTGGAGTTTTGTTTGTTGGGAGTTTTTTATTACCAATTCAGTTTTGTTACTAGTAATTGATCTGTTCAGGTTTTTTATTCCTTCCTGGTTCAGTTTTGGAAGATTTGTACATTTCTAGGAATTCTTCTAGGTTGTCAATTTGCTGGCATATAATTTTTTGTAGTATTCGGTCATAATCCGTTTATTTCTGTGGTGTTAGTTCTTTTTCATTTCTGATTTTATTTGTGTCCTCTCTTTCATTCTTGATGAGTCTATCTAAAGGCTTATCAATTTTTGTTTATATTTTCAGAGAACCAGCTCTTGGTTTCATTGATCTTTTGTATCTTATCAGTCCCTGTTTCATTTATTTCTGCTCTAATCTTCCTTGTTTTCTTTCTTTTATTAACCCTGGGCTTTGTTCTTGTTACAGTTTCTTTAGGTGTAAGATTAGATTTTTCATATTTCTTCACGCTGTAAATTTCCCTTTTAGAATTGCTTTTGCTGTGTTTAAAGACTTAGACCATTGTGTTTATATTGTCATTTGTCTCTATGTATATTTTGATTTCCTCTTTGATTTCCTTATTGACCCCATTGGGTGTTTGTTAGCATGCTGTTTAACATCCACGTTTGTGGGTTTTTTTTTTCTGGTAATTCATTTTTAGTTTCATATTGTTATAGTTAGAAAAGATGCATGATACGATTTCAGTCTTCTTAGCTTTATTGAGACTTGTTTTTATAGCTTTGCATGTGATCTGTCCTGGTGAATGTTCCAACAAAAGGATGTGTACTCTATTTTTGAAATGGAATGTCCTGTATATATTTGTTAAATCGGTCTGGTCTAACCTGTCATTCAGACACTGTTTCTTTATTGAATTTCTGCCTGGATTATCTGTCCATTGATGTAAATGGGATGTTAAAGTCCCCTACTACTGTTGTATTACTATCAGTTTTTCCTTTTATGTTTTAATATTTGCCCTTTGTATTTAGGTGCTCCAGTGTTGGGTAGGTAGATAGTTATAATCCCTCTTGTGGGACTGACTCCTTTATCATTGTGTAATACTCTTCTTTGTCTCTTGTTACAGTCTTTGTCCTAAAGTCTATCTTGTCTGATATAAGTATTGCTACTCTAGCTCTTTTTCATTTCTATTTGCATAGTATACCTTTTTCTGTACTTTGATTTTTCATTTTTACGTGTCTTTATGTCTGAACTCTCTTGTAGGCAGTGTATAAATGAGTCTTTTTTTTTTTAAATATCCATTTCATCACCCTATGTCTTTTGATCAGAGCTTTTAGTCTATTTACATTTAAAATAATTATTCATAGGTGTACACTTACTGCCATTTTGTTCATTGTTTTCTGGTCATTTTTGTAGTTCATCTTTGTTACTTTTCATTTGCTCTCTTTCCTTGTTATTGATGACTTTCTACAGTGGTATGCTTGATTTTCTTTATTTATTTACAAATTTTTAATGTTTATTTTTTAATTTAATTTATTGTCAGATTGGCTTCCATACAATACCTGTGCTCATCCCAACAAGTACCCTCCTCAATACTCATCACCCACTTTCCCCTCTCTCCCACCCCGTCTTTCTGTTTATTTTTTGTGTATCTGTTACAAGTTTGGGGTTGGTAGTTACTTTAAGATTCACATATAGGATACTAAGTATATATCAGTCTGTGTTAAGTTGATGGTCATTTAAGTTCAAATGCAGGGGTGCCTGGGCGGCTCAGTCGGTTGAGTGTCTGGCTTCAGCTCAGGTCGTGATCTTGTGGTTAGTGGGTTTGAGCCCCGTGTCAGGCTGTGTGCTGACAGTTCAGAGCCTGGAGCCTGCTTCGGATTCTGTGTCTCCCTCTCTCGCTGCCCCTCCCTTGCTCATGCTGTGTCTCTCTCTCTATCAAAAATAAATAAACTATAAAAAAATTTTCTAAATAAGTTTGAATGCCTTCTTTCTTTTTTTTCTTAATGTTTAATTATTTTTGAGAAGGGAGGAGAGGGCAGAGAGAGAGAGGAGGACAGAAGATCTGAAGCAGGCTCTGCATTGACAGCAGTGAGCCCGATGCTTGGCTCCAACTCACCAACTGTGAGATCATGACCTGAGCTGAAGTCAGACACTTAACTGGCTAAGCTATCTTGGTGCCCCAGTTTGAACTCATTCTTAAAAAGTTAAGCTTTTTTATTTCCTCCTCCATGCTTTACATTGTCATATTTTACATCTTTTTATTCATAATTTTCTTATTTCTAATAATGTCCTTCTTCCTCAACCCCCATTTATAGAAGTCACTTTATCACTTTTTATAAGGCTGGTTTAGTGGTGACGAACTTCTTTAATGTTCGTCTGAGAAACTCTTTTTCTCTCCTTCAATTTTGAATTGAAGCTTGACGGGTTGAGTATTTTTGGTTGTGTTGTGTTCTGTTTTGTTTTGTTTTTCCTTTTAGCTCTTTGAATATATCATGCCGTTCCCTTCTGGCCTGCGAAGTTTCTGCTGAAAAATCTGCTGATAGCCTTATGAGATTTCCCTTCTACATAACTTTTTTCCTTCTCTCCTGCTGTTTTTAAAAGTCTCTTTGGGGCGCCTGAGTGGCTCAGTCGGTTAAGCATCCGACTTAGGCTCAGTTCATGATCTCTCGGTTCGTGGGTTTGAGCCACGCATCGGGCTCTGTGCTGACAGCCAGCTCAGACCCTGGAGGCTGCTTCGGATTCTGTGTCTCCCTCTCTCTCTGCCCCTCTCCTGCTCACACTCCCCCTCTCTCTCTCTCTCTCTCTCTCTCTCTCTCAAATAAATAAAACATTTAAAAAATTTTTTAAATAAAAAATAAATAAAAATCTCTTTAACTTCTGCTATTTAAATTATTATCTTGTCCTGGTGTGGCCTCCTTGAGTTCATCTTGTTTGGAACTCTTTGGGCTTCCTGAACCTGGATGTGTTTCCTTCCTTAGGCTAGGGAGGTTTTCACTTAGTATTTCTTCACATCATTTTCTGCCCTTTTCTTTCTTTCTTCTCCTTTTGGGACCCCCATAACGTGAACGTTTATTTGCTTGATGTTGCCCAAGAGATCCCTTAGCCTGTTGTCATTTTTTAAAATTCTTTTTTCTTTCTAGCTTGGGTGTTTTTCATGACCCTGTTTTTCAGATCACTGATCTGGTCTTCTGTATCTACTCTAATGTGTTGTTGATTTTTTTTCTGGTATATTTTCCATCTTAGTTACTGTGTGTTTTTTCAGATTTGATTGTATCTTTTTTGTATTTACTATCTCTTTGTTGAAGGTTGCTCTTCCACTCTTCTCTGTAGTCTGGTGAACATCTTTCTGATCATTACTTTAAACTCTTCATTAGGCATGTTGCTTATCTCGGTTTCACTTAGTTTTTCTGAGGTTTTGATTTTTTCTTTCACTCAGAGCATATTCTTTGGTCTCTCATTTTGCTTGACTTGGTTTCTATGGTTTAGGTGTGACAGCTGCTTTTCCTAAACTTGAAGGAGTGGTCTTGGGTACGATTGTCCCCTGAGCAGACTGTGTGTGCCAGGTGACTTTGGCTGGCTGGAGCTGTATCTGGAGTGGGCTGGGCTTCTGGGGCACTCTGTGCTGGGGCTGCCGTTGAAGTGGGCATGCCATAAGGTGGTCCTGGGGCTTTCCACTCAGAGGGTGCCCTGCAGGACAGCTGAAGATGAGGTGAGTGCAAGCTGGAGTGTCCCGGATGTCTCTGCACAGGGCGCTCTGGCGGGGCCACTAACGCTGAAGTGGATGTGGGCTGGGCCCTGGGTTCTCTGCACGGAAGGTGCCCTGGCAAGATTGCCAAAGCTAAAGTGGGGCAAGCTGGTATGTCTGGGGGTACTCAGTGCACTTGGAGCCAAGGCTTATGTGGTCCATGGTGTCCCGTAGTGCTCTCTCCAGGGGTGCCCTAGCAACTCTTGGGAGCCAAAGCGGTGTGGGCTTGTAGTGTTTTGCAGTGCTTTGTGTCTGTGTCACCTTGACATGACAACTGGAGTTGTAGTGAGTGTCCAGCAAGGGTTCCTTGCTGTGTGACACACTGGTGCTGCCTTGATGGGATGGTGATGGCTTGTGTGGGCTCGAGACCCAGTGTTCCCTGAGATGGTAGGTTGGCGATAGCACCTGGAGCCCTGTTCCCTTTTGCACTATCAAATCGGAGGGTGGACGCAAACTCTGGCACCTGCCGGCTCCTCCGCTTCCTGTCTGGAGAGAGTTCCAGCAGCTCCCCCACCATCTGGTGGAGTTGTGTGGCTGGAGCTTTTATATACTAATTGATTGCTTAAACCGCAGCTTTCTCCTGTGCCCCAGGGCAAATGAGTCTGCTCCTGTACCTTCGTACTATCCCTCCCCGCTTCAGTTCACAGAGTTGGGGTTTCTCTGTCTCTCGCCATTGTCTATGTGTTCTCTCTGTTTTGTTGTGTAGAAGCTATTCAGTCAGTCCCCAGTTCTTTGGAGGAATTGCCATATAGTTAAGTGTACGTATGGTGTGTCTGTTGAGGGGGAAAGTTCAGCATCTTCTTAAGGTGCTGTCTTGGACAGGACCCTTAATTATTGTCACCTTTTAAATTTATGGTATCATGTGCCTTTACTTATTGTCATCTTTTAAATTTATGGTATATAATTGTGGTTTTTATTGTCTCTCCCTGATTAGTAATGAATATGATCATTTTAAATTTTGTATGTACCTTTGTGGTTCTGTTTTTGTGAGTTTCTGTTCCTATCTCTGCACATTATTTTTTAATAGATTATTCATCTCTTTCTCAGTGATTTGTAGAAGTTATTTATACATTTTGCTTACTAGTTCTTTTAGAGTTGAGGGATCACAAATATTTCCCTGTAATTTTTTTGTATGAATAAAATAAATTTTAATTTTACTACTGTTGGACTATCAATTTTTTTTCTCTGTACATTTTATGTACTCAGGAGTTCTTTTCTATCTCAAAGTCAGGAAAGTATACTTTAATATTCTCTAATTTGTAAAGTTAGGATTTTTAAAATTTGTAATTCATCTTAAATTTTTCTTCATTTTGTTTTTCCACAGTTTTATTGAGGTGTTGCTTTTATGCCATCAAGTTTACCCACTTGAAATGTATAATCACTAGTTTTTAGCACATCTATAGAGTTTTGCAGCCATCACCATAATTTAGTTATAGGTATTTCATCATCCTAAAAAGAGAACTTGTATTCATTAGCAGTTTCCCTCTGCCCCTAGTGCTTGGCATCCACTTGATCTCCTTTCTTATCTATTCTGGACATTTCATATGGTCTTTTGTGACTGACTTCTTTCACTCAGCATAATGTTTTTGGGGTTTATCTGTATCGTAGCATGTGTCAGTACTTTATCTCTTTCCATGACTGAATTAAAAAACCGGGCAGGGTTTTGCACACACAGATAATAAGTGAATGAGAGAGGCCTGTGATACAGTCTTAAGGGGACTGAAAACTAAGCAAACAAAGCTCCTTTCTAGGACCAGTTCTCACAGTGAGAAGGAACTCAGATTATAGCTGACCACCCCTGAACATTCCAGACAAAAGAAAGAGAAGATCCAGATAAAAGTGGTGGAGAGGAGACAAGTTATCAGAAACAAAGAACTATTATTACTGAACACTATATGGAGACAAAAGGGAGTTTTAGAGTATAAAGTTAGAATCCTTATTCTAGGTCAAGTTTTTTTCTAACATTAGAAAATGATTGTTGTCAAATCTCATACAGATCTTGTTTGTTTGTTTGTTTGTTTTAAAGAAAAACGAGACTCAGTAACAGCCCTGCAGAGAAGAAAGTATACCAGAAAGACATGTTCGCCAAACAGATGAAAACAGCTAGATATTAAGACAAAAGGCAAGACAAGACAAGGCATTAAAAAACAAGTGTGCATAGGAAAAAATAAAAACTAGGTGGTAGAACTTAGTAAAGTATTAGAAATGAAAGAAAATTTATTTTAGAAATGAAGACAGCTTAGAAGGAATACAAGAACAAACATAACAGCTAGTAACTTAAGAGAGAAAGATGTTGAAAAGGAGAAAACATTAAAGATAAAAAAGGGTAAGGAAGAGGTGTAAAAAGAATTTGACAGAGGGGCACCTGACTCTTGATTTTGGTTCAGGTCATGATCTCACACACAGTTCATAAGATTGAGCCCTGGGCATCTGGCTCTGCACTGACAGCGTGAAGCCTGCTGGGATTCTTTCTCTGTCTCTCTGTCTCTCTCTCTGCCCCTCCCCCACTTGCTCACATGCTCACTCTTTGTAAATATTAAAAAAAAATTGGGGGGCTCCTGGGTGGGTCAGTTGGTTAAGTGTCTGACTTCGACTCAGACATGGCCTCCTGGTTTGTTGGTTGGAGCCCCGCATCGGGCTTTGTGTTGTCAGCTCAGAGCCTGGAGCCTGCTTTGGATTCTACCTCCTCCTGTTCCTCCTCTGCTCGCGCTCTGTCTCTAAAAATAAACATTAAAAAAAAAAAAGAATTTGACAGAAATTGAAATACTGAAGACAGGCAAAGAAGGTCCAACGTGTGTTTGATCGGAATCCTCCAAAGAAGAAAAAAAAAGTATGGGAACAAAACAGATACTAAAAATTTAACTGTATTAAAAACAGATTTGTAATTCCATTTTGAAAAAGCACAGCATATATTCCTGAGAATATTGACACAGAAAGACCAACACCGAGACATCACATAATTTAGTAAAATTAATGGATTTTAAAGGAAAAATAAGGGGCACCTGGGTGACTCAGTTGATTGAGCATCTGACTTTGGCTCAGGTCATGATGTCACAGTCCTTGAATTCAAGCCTTGTGTCAGGCTCTGTGCAGACAGCTCAGAGCCTGGAGCCTGCTTCAGATTCTGTGTTTCCCTTTCTCTCTGCTTCTCCCCCACAAGTCCTCTCTTTTCTCTCTCTCTCTCTCTCAAAAATAAAAACAAATTTTTTTAAAAAAATAAAAAAGTAAAGGAAAAATAAGTCCTCAGACATGCAGGCAGAACTCAAAAAGTCTCTTATAAGGAAAGGAAAATCAGATTATTGGTTTACTTTACAACACTAACCATGAGAGAAGACACAATTTATTGTGGAATTTCATATTTAAGATATTGAAGACTATATGAGCCCAAGATTGTATATACAGCCAAACTGATTTTCAGGTATAAAAGCTACAAACAAATGTATTTGAACTTGAAGAATACTGTTTTCCATGAGCCCTTCCTGAGGAATCTACTAGAGAACAAGCTTCAGAGAATCAAAAAGACCAGAGAAGCATTAATATAAGGCCTGATGTTAGCAGTATGCATATACTTGCAGAGCCAATTGAAAGTTAAAGGGGGAGTGGGGAAGAGTTGGGAAATGCAGTATGGTCTGCAAAGAGTTGGGAAAGAGAATGGAGGGATCATATGCAAAATATTTAAAACGCTGTTTTCAGTTATTATATTGGTGGTGGTAGTACTGGTAATCTTCGGAAACTCTGTGTGTAATGTGAAAAGCAAATGAGTAATTGTGTGTTACTCTAATTCTGTCATGAACTGTGTCCTTGAGAACCATGATTCTCAGTTTAAGAGAAAGAAGATAGAGACAACTCAGTTTGAGAAATGTGTGTATGTGTGTAGGATGGGCAGGGCAAGTGTTGGTAGCCCAGATAGAGAAATAAGCTAAATGTTTAACTCTCTCTAGAAGTTTTTTAAGAACAATAGATAAATAACCCCCCTTTTTCAGGGAGGGGAAAAAACGGAAGAAGTAGAAATTAACAGTATTAGAAAAATACAGAATGAAGTCAATAAAGTACGGATTTGACCAGTAAAATCAGTTTAATAGTGAACTGGAAAATCTGGTCAGAAGAAACATAAAGGCAAAATGTTAGAAATAAAAATGAATAGTTTCTAAGAATATTATAAGCAGTTATGGTTGTAAATTTGACAGTTCAAGGAGTTAGATTTTTTTTTATGGACAGTTTTTATCAAATGCATGAAGAACAGGAAATTCCCATGTTGCTTACATTGTTTCACAATACAGAAAAGAAATGATAGAAGTCACTCCTTTTTTCTTAATGAGAGGAATAAACGAAGACACTAAAGCTTAGCAATACCTGATGTGACATATAATCTTCAATTTGCTCCAGTCAACATTCCTATTCTCTATCATAGGGGACTTTCTGGACAACATGAATGGGACCCTATGTCCTCTGGCATCTGATTGGATTTGGAAATGGGGAACCCTGGCAAGAATTAGAGAAAAGAGGAAATTAAAGTTTGGATATTTAATCCTGTGTCTCATTCTCTGTATGTAGGTACCTTGGGCTGGCTCTCCCTCTTCTCAAAGTTGTAGTCTTTTCTTCAGGGCCCGTAGGTGATAAGAACTTCTTAGTTGTTAGTAGTCTGGGTTATTGCACCATCCCTGAGATTTCCCTAAGCCTATCCACAGCTTTGTAAACAGTCTACATGTAAATAAACCCTCCTTAAATTAACCTGAGTGGGCCATCTGCACTCTGTATAGATTCTTTCTGAATACAATAGATGAGTTTAGGATTTTTGCCTTTGTGGAAAATATGAAAGTAAAAGTTGTACTAGTTGACTAAGAAAAAGTATAGTACAGGAAAAACATTCTATACAGAAAATACTAATTATAAAGTTAAGACAAATTTGTAAACATTTAAGATGTATAAGTAGAAATTAGGGTTTTATATATTATTTGATTATCTATTAGTCTTGTATCTGTGTTAAATTTCCTGAGGGTGATCATTGAATATGGTTCTATAGAAGAATGCCTTTGTGCATGCCCTTAGAGACGAATACGCTATATTTTTTAGGGATAAAGTGTCATGATGTATGTAACTAACTCTCAGGACAGAAAAAAAAAAGGGGTGTGTGTGTGTGTAGAAAGAGACATAAAGTACATGTGTCCAATGTTAATATTTGGTGCATCTTTGTTAAGATATGAGCATTCACTGTTAATATTCTCAAAACTCTTGTGCCTTTGAAATTTTCAAAATAAAAAGTTGGGAAATATTCAGAACAAAAAATGAAGTACTTATATGGAGAAAGAAGCTTTATAAACTAATAAGAAATGTAAAATGAACAATTGAACAATCATTGAAAAATACAGAAAGCCTTTAAACAAAATGATCCTTGACTTCAATAATAAAGGCATATAAATTTAAATGAGCTGTCAGTGTTCATCAAAGTAGCAAAGATACAAAAAAATGATAATGCCCAATGCTAATGGCGATGCAGCAGATTGAATGGGCTGTGTAGCTTGGTTTCTGCCATCTCTTGTGCAGTCTGACAGTATCTGTGAATGCTTCAGATCTCTGTGCTCTTTAATCACAGCAATTTCATTTAATGAACTAAATCCGGTGAAGTAATGGGATAAGTGAGAAAGGTTATATGTGCACTGTAGCATTGTTAATAGTAGCAAAACCATTTAAATGTTCAAGTCAATGTTTGGCTTTATACACAATAGAATATTATTTCTCTATTAAACGCAGAAGTTAGTATATTGGTATGGAATATTATCCATTACTACATCAAAAATAAAAGTTAGAGAAAAATACATGTAGTACTATCCCCATTTAAAGTAATATATTCTCATAGGCATAATGTTATATACCAGTATTATAGGTTTTGAAAACCTGGTTGGGAAATTATAGGAGAGTGGGACTTTATTTGGGGGGAGGGGGAAGAGTAGGACTTTAATCTCTCTTTTTGGAGTTTTTTATTTTAAAGAAATAAAGATCATATAATAGAAAATATAACTAAACTTTCATTTTAAAAGTCTTTGCAGTAATTTTTCCTTTAATTTCTTGGTATTATGGTGCTTTGTCAATAGTCTTATTAAGTTATTAAAAAGTCTGTGGAGAAACTCATTTTATTCTTGTGTGTGCTGTTTTCAGAGCAGTGGAAAGAGCTCAGTGCTAGAAAGCCTCGTGGGGAGGGACCTGCTTCCCAGGGGCACTGGTATTGTCACGCGGAGACCTCTCATTCTGCAGCTCGTCCATGTCTCACCCGAAGATAAGCGAAAAACAACAGGAGAAGAAAATGGTAAATTTTAGAATCGGAATAAGAATTATTTAAAAATTCTTCATTTCTTCTTGAAACATAAAAACACATGAATTGATTAGACCAGAAATTAGTGGTTATGACAGAAGCAGAATTCCTGTGCAGAGAAGTGGAATGCATCATTNGACCACGAGTAGACTTGTTTGGAATAGTACTTTTTGGTAGTATAGTTTACTGGTAAACTGTCATTAATGTTTATGGAGGATTTAGTGAGATACTCAGTAAATAGAAATCAGTTATTTTAAAGAAAAATTTTTATGTCTTTTGGAGTGTTTTAAGCTTTTTTCCCCTAATGTTTAAAAAAAGTTTTTACTTTTTTACTTTGATTTAGAAATTTAAATAATATAGATTCTAGTTTAAAGATTTTTAAATACAGTTAAAATGACTTTACTTTTTATTATAGTGGTGTTATCTCTCCTTTTCTTTTCTGGTCTCACCATATACTTGCTAATTTTGAATCTTGCCCATCAGGCTAAGATGAATATTATGTTTAGAAAGAGTTTTGGTTTTTTATTTTTACTTTTTTTACTATCCTTCTCTTGCTACAGCTTACTTACATCGCACATACTGTTCTGATTTTTAAGATCCACCCACTCCTTCAATAGTAAATAGAATATTAAGATAAGAAAAACATGTACTGTCCTTTATAGCAGTTCTTTGGTTAAACTGAAAATATTTTGAGAAATGCTGTGTCTGTCAGTGAATATTGCTTATTAAGTATGTGTCCTCTTTATGTTTATTTATATTAGGTTGGAATGTTTGATGAAAATAATATATTTTATCTTCCTTTTTAGTTCAGTGTTTGGCTCAGACTTTCTGTCTTATTAATAAAAGTCTGTAAAATAGCTCTCATTATTAGATTGGCAGCAGAGTACTGTGATTTTTACTCTCCTGCAGAGATCTGTTTTCAGTGAGGTTTCATTCTACTTAGATTCTGATCTAAGAAGGGATGATAGTATTGATGAAATTGAAGTTACTTTAATTTGTATCTTTTATTTTCTCCATTATTGGAAAAAATGGAGTATTGGTGGTGATAGCTTGATTTTTTTTTTTTTTAGGAGTAAAAAAAAAATCTATCATGAGCATCTATAATGACTGTAGAAAGTTAATCACTGAAGCAGGTTAATGAAGTTGTAGATGTTAACAAGTAGTATTTTTGGATAGACTGCTAGAGGACATGTAGGAGCCTCTTAAGTGTATTAGGTAGCTTCTTGGTATATTATTCATCATTTTGAATTTCTGTAGTATTTCTTTAGTATTGAAATTCTAAGACTTGAATTCAGTAAATTTGGACTAACCTATGGTTCAGCTTCAAATATATAGAATACTTAATATTTCTTTCTTCCATCATCCAGTACACTAAGACCTTAAGAAACTGTATGGTATTAATTAGGTCTCTTTCTTTTAACTTTTTATTTTCTTCAGTCATGAAAAGGGCAGATGATAGATATCCTGTCTCTTAGAAACTATTTGCAGATGTGAGTAGTGTTTGTAGAAAAGGGTGTACATTTCAGCCATAGAAGTGTCAGTTCCTTAGTATCTCTGCTCATATGTTCACCATGTTTTGTTGATGTCTTTCATCTTGGTGGTTGGTCAGCAGATCTGTACATCTTAACCTATATACATTTTTTTTCAAAGCTTAGTGTTTATATTTTATGTAAAAAAACACAAAATATTTTGTGTTACTTAAGACATACTTAAACCTCACTTAAAATGACAACTCCACTATCCAGAACATAAAATAGATTTCATAAATTTTGAGTATTAAATTTCATGTGTCCTATTAATAACTAGCATAGTTCCTTAGTTTCTCATCAGAGCTTCTTTATCCTCAGGATAACCAATCTACCTTGCCATGAATCATTGTAACCCAGAGAAAGTTGGAAACAATGGAACAGATAAACAGTTAGCCAGAAGAGTTTGAACTACCTGATAGTCTGACAACTAGAGAGGAGAAAGCGAGGAAAAACAAATCCGTTTCTAACCGTTTTGTATAGGGATTTATATACTCAGAGGCCTTTGTTATGTAAGAATGGCCCAAGTTAGCAAGAATAGGTTAATTTAGAGAAATGTATTTTAGGATGACATGAATTCAGAATAATCCATTTTATTATTATTTTTAAAAAATTTTTTAACATTTATGCATTTCTGAGAGAAAGAGACATAGCATGAGCTGGGGAGGGGCAGAGAGAGACAGAAAGAGACAAAGACAGAATCCGAAGCAGGCTCCAGGCTCCAAGCTGCCAGCACAGAGCCCGATGTGGGGCTCCTACCCATGAACCACGAGATCATGACCTGAAAGTGAGACACTTAAACTGGCTGAGCCACCCTGGCACCCCAGAATAATCCATTTTATATATAGGTCCATCAAAACTAATTAAAATAAAATTTCTTAATGTTTAATATGCGTAATTATCAGGAAATGTTATGTAATGTGGAATCATTCTGCCACCCAAGTAGGATAATTGAGGTGTCAAAAAATTTATATATTTCTCAGCTTGCTCCCCCTTTTGTCAGTGTGAAAGAATTTTCTTTTAAAATCTTATTAAAAACATATTCATACTGTTTTAGAGTAGGATGGTGATTTAGTTTGAACTTTGAATTTCATGTTTATCTTTCATATATTTTTAAAAAATAAATCTTTCTTCAGATTTCCTTTTAGACAAAATCCAAAAGTAGCATGTTGATTAAAGACCAGAATTGTTTTCATGGTGTTCTTTTTAAAATCAGTATATATTTTAAAGAAAATAATCCCTTATAAAGCTCAGTCTTCATGAATAGGGTAAATATTTGTTGTATGTGTTTACTTCTTTTTACTTAAAAAAATTTTTAATGTTTTTTTTTAAATTTATTTCTGAGAGAGAGAGAGAGAGACAGACAGACAGAGTGAGCAGGGGAGGGTCCGAGAGAGAGGGAGACACAGAATCTGAAGCAGGTTCCAGGCTCTGAGCTAGCTGCCAGCACAGAGCCTGATGTGGGGCTCGAACCCACGAACCGTGAGATCATGACCTGAGCCGAAGTCGGACACTTAACCAACAGAGCCATCCAGGTGCCCCAAAATATTTGTATATGTTTACTTTTGAAGCTTTGAAAAATGTGTTTGGGATACTTAATAAATTTTTTAGTACCAGGCAGTTTATCTTTACCTACATATCAAATATTTATGGCAGATTTTTGGAGAGTGAATTAGTTTTAGTCCGGTTGTGTTAGAACTAGAAACCAGAGGTACCTCGATTAGCCGTACTGGAAAATACCAGTAAATTATGGCACACAGTGTGCTTCATTTATATCACTTAGACAAATACAGCCCTTTAATTATTATTAAGTGTAATGAGAAGTATAGTTGGAAATTTTGAATAATTGAATGCTCCGTGCATCTGAAATGTGTTCAGGTTTCTGCAGATTTGATTTTTAAAAAAGGTTTAAAATATTAGGGTTAAGCATTAAACTTATCATTCTGTGCTGTTTCTCTTTAACTGCAGACCCTGCTACATGGAAAAACTCAAGACACCTTTCTAAAGGTTTCCTTTATCCATTGTTTTTGGCCCTTCTTTTTCTAGTATGCCTGCATGTGTGCTTACGTACTCTTACAGGCTGTGTGCATTATTTTTCTTCCATTTTTATTTGCCTATCCACATTGATTGTAGGTGGTTCTTGTTACCCTTTGGCATTGCATCAGAATGCAGGCTTTTTTTGGTGGTGAATGTAATTTATTTTATTTTTATTTTTAAAAACATGCTTGTTAAACCAGACCTCTTTTTAAATAAGGTAAATTAAACCTGCCCCTTTGCTATGTAGTACCTGCCTCTGTGAGTTCTGTTCACCTAGATTACTCCAGTCCTCCAATAATACTTCTTGGAAGAAAGTACTAAGCTTCAAGTAGGTGAGCATTTTATTGGCAAAAAGGATCCAGTTTTATTTATCTGTTTCCACCAAAGAATTGGATCACTTTTTCTTCAGTATTTATTTGACTATCTTTTAGTCATTTTTATTTTGATTTCAAGTGACTGATACGCATTATTCATGAACTCAGTCATTAAGATACCTAAAACTCTGAATTTGGCAAAAACAGATAACTGTGCTTTGGGGAGGCAGTTAGGTTCCTTTCCTACAATTAAACATTTCTAGTTTCTCTGAGAAAAACAATAAAACTTGCTTACCAAGATTTAGACCATTTGAAACAGTGCCCACAGTGAATATATTTTCCTTTTTTTCAGGAAGTGCAGGAAGAACAGACCTATTACTGGAAACTAATGGAGAGTAGCAACTCCATACAGTACATATGCTAGGGTCTGTCTCCCTCCCCAATACACACTCATTTCATTTCTTTCCAACCTTCACTTCCAAGGGAAAACACAGTCTTGACCCTGGGGGTAAAATCACCTTGAAAGTACATATAAATTACAGGATAATTTTGCACTACTGAGAGACCTCTTTCAAGGAACAAAAAATTGTGACTTTATAGGTAACCAGTAGGAAACCAAATTAAAAAAAAAAAAACAACAACCCACAAAATGTTTCATTCACATATTGCAGAATTTTACCTTGAGTTATATGTGTAAATCTATTACATGTGCTTTTTGCATAACTCATTAGGATTCTTAGTTTTTCTTCTTTCAGCCATTTGCTTGAGTTACTTTCATTGTATAAGCTGCTTTTATGTGGAAGACACTTAAAATCAAAGCATATACTTTTACTATAATTACGTACAAAATATGAGGAGAAGTGAACAATTTTATTTGTAGACTCCAGATTTCAAAAGGAAGACCTGTGAGTAACTCTCAAAAGTCATTTTCTGAAAAACCGTTTTTAAAATATAAAAGTACAATTTAGCAGATCTTAAAATACTGCTTGTCAGTGGGAAAATAGGAACAAATAATACTGTGTTGCCTTTTTTAATTCCTAAGATAAATAGGTACTTCCTATAGTTTCCAATAAATGGAGTTTTTCTTTTTCCAGGGGTTGAAGCAGAAGAATGGGGTAAATTTCTTCACACCAAAAATAAGGTAATCAATCACACAAGAATATTACGAAGAAATAACATGTTGAAAATTTTTTTGTACAAGTAGTTGATAATTTAGTTTCTTATCATTGGCAGTATGGTATGTTATCTTGAAGCAACTGCTCCTTGTAAAATAAATCTGATCAGTAACATTTCTAACCATAGCAGTTTATTTGGAAGACACTTTAAGTTGAATCTTATTTTAATTTGGAAATTAACTGTTGTGGGATCAGGCAGCTTTGAAAAGCTCATATAAACTAAGACTCCTTGGCTCAGAAAGCACATGTATATATTAGAATTTTCTAATTCTCTGAAGCAGATCCATAGACATCCTTGAAATTTATCCATCCTTCACTTAAGAACTGTTGATCTTATTATCATTGTTGTGCTTTTTGCTTCAATAATTTTTAGCTTTACACGGATTTTGATGAAATTCGACAAGAAATTGAAAATGAAACAGAAAGGATTTCAGGAAATAATAAGGTAGGCATCTTTTTAAAGTTAGAATGTATATAAACATCAGTAAATATATCTTGAGAGTATTCTCTGTATAATGTGTGGTGGGCATTGTAAATTTATAGTCCTGGTCTTTGAAACTAATGGAGTATATTGAGAAATATATAAAAACCTTACTTAAAATCCCTTTTGTTTCTTAGAGCTTTCATATACCATCAAATATTTCATTTAGAGGTTTATTGTGGATCTTGTGATTTATATATCTCATATAATTTTCCATATAATACTGCTAAAATAACTTATTTTTTTCTGATAGATTGATTGTGTTCTAATTCAAGAAGCTTTATGTAACTTAGGAGATTTTGAAGAGCTCTCTTACCTGAGTAAGGCTGGATTCACTTAGGAAAGCAAAGAGAGAGGTTTTCTTCAATGAAAATGAAAACTAATGTTAATAGCTTGATTTTCCTGTTTTCTAACATTGTGGGAATTTAAGATAAATTTAAATGTCTAAGATGCCATTAATATTGACACCAAGCACTATCACTGCTCATAAATGCTTTTGTTTTCTCTCCTTTCTTTATTCTTACTACCTTTCTCTCTGTTCCCTTCACCCCCCCTTTTTTTTTCTTAAAATCTCCATTCTTGCATTATCCAGAGGCCATAAAATCCTGCTGGTAGGCTCTGGCCCAGTACTAATACTCAGCATGGGCTCCCTGAGCCCTCTGCTCTGTCAGATGTTACGCTGGAGAGGCTGCCCTGACACACAGGCACTTTCGGAGCCACGTCAGTTCTTTACGGTCTAGTCAAGATATTTACCTCTCTGACTAAGCTTTGTTCATTATTGACTCTGGGCTGGTAACCTTTGAGTTGCTCCTGCTGCCATACTTCCCTGCATTTCTAATGATTATGTTGTATAGAAGAGGTAGAAAAAGTAGCAGGAAACTAGATTAGCTTGTTCTCTGTCCTGTAATTATATCAGGGATAATTTTAACTTTGGGGATGTTATTAATCATAATACCAGGCTGAATTCTCTCCTGCATCCCCATGGATTGACTGAACTTAGGAATTGGTGGTAATTTTACGTAGGGCTAGAATTTATAGTGGATGTGACTAGTGTTTCAGATAGGAAAGTTTTAGTTAAACTAAACTGAATGTCATGAAAGATTGAGTCTGTATACCAACAAGACATTTGATTTATGGTGGGGTTGTGATATACTTACCTAGCAGGTTTTCTTACCCACAGTGTCCAAAAGATGAGAAGTCCCCTACCCCCAAATCTGTGAAAAAACTCTTCTTTCCTAAATCATGTTTGTAATGAAGTAAATGATACTTTGATCTTATGTAAGTAATTTCATATGTATTAATATCTAAATGATTTTATATGCTTAACATAAAGCCCGGAGGGATTTAAAATATTTATGAGATTGGAGTTGAGAAGGCATTTGAGCAAAGTTTTGTATTGGACATGATAAGGGAATGCCCGAGAAGTACACAAGCTGGGATGGTCTGCTGAATATCAGCACATGACTTGGGAACACTGATGTGTTTGAAATAGAAAAGCAGTTTGGAGTAATCTAAAACAACTCAGAGTAAAGGATGTTCCAGAAAACCTTTCTGGGAAATTAAAATTTTCAGTGGGTGTGTATGAAGGAAGATAAAAGGTATGTAGATGAGAGGACACTTTAAAGGATAAAGAAGGGCATGTGTAAAGACAAATGTCTTTTCTGTGTGCCTTTTTGCATGTACCTGGCTCAGCTCTAAACCTTGTTAGAGGGCCAGTGTTGAAGAGAAGGCAGTGTGTTTAATCATCTCAGTCTAGGGGAGGGAAAATAAAGGTATCTCTCGCTATCCAGATTCTACTACTTGAATCAGGGATCTGAAGATGTGGATAAATTTTCCGAGAAGTCTCTTAGAATATAGGCTTTTGCTACCTGATAATCAAAGATTAGGATCCAAGTTGATTTGGATAACTTGTTACCCATGCCTCACTCTCTACTCAAGAACCTCATAAATTTGGATAGTAATACAGTGTTCTTTTGTTCAGCACGAAGTCTATTAAACATTATTAAGAAATTGTATCTGTTTAGAATCAAGAGAAATGAATGTGATATAATACAGAGGAAGTAAGTTTTGTATATTAATGTTATAGGATTGGATAAGATTATGACCTGTTATATGGCTGGTTGCCTGCCTTACTTCCCATGGGTTTCATCAGGTTTTGATTGTTGAAATGTTTTAGGGATCTAGTTTAATTTGTGTTTAAAAGCATCTTCTAGAATCTATGTACTTGAAATGAGGTGTACTTTGCATTTTTATATTTCATTGAAGTTTTAATGTGATTTTAATATGATATTTTAAAACTTATTTTTAGGGAGTAAGCCCTGAACCAATTCATCTTAAGATTTTTTCACCCAATGTTGTCAACCTGACACTTGTGGATTTGCCAGGAATGACCAAGGTAAAGATTAGTTGTTCCTCGTTGTGGGTTTGGGTCATGTTTGTTTTCACTCAAACAAGTGTGGTTTTTACTTGACCTTATATGAGAATAATCAGCCTTTTTTTTTCTTTCTTCCAGTCAACTTGATCTAGCAGCATTGATCTAGTTGAGCCCTCCCTTCTCCTTGAAACACTTTCTTTACTTGGCTTCCAGGACACCATACTCTGCAGGTTTCTCTCCAGTCTCACTGTCCATTCCTTCTCTGCCTCTTTTGCTGGCTTCTTACCTTCCCAGTGTTAACAGTGAGTGCCCAGAGCTCAGTTGTTAGACCTCTTGTCAAGTGCGTACACTTATTCCCTTGATGATTTCATCCAAACTTACGGGTTTAAATACATGAATGTCTCTATGTTGACAGTATTTAAACATCTGCAGACTTGTATATCCACCTATTTGGCACTTACATAGAAGTGTCTGGTAGGCATTTCAAACTTAATATGTCTCGTGCTAAATTTCTGACCTAGCCTTCAACCTGACTTGATCCTTCTATAATCTCCCCCAACTCAATAAAAGGCAACTCTCTTCTGTCAGTGCTAAGCCAAAAAGTTTGTAGTCAGCCTGGATACTTTCTGTTCCACACTCTACTCTGTGAGCAGACCTTTTTGGCTCTTCTTACGTTTAAAATATATCTAGAACTCCATTATATATACAGATTTGTAGCTACCATCCTGATCTATCCACTGTCATCTCAGCTGCATTACTGCAATAGCCTCCCAACAGGTCTTCCTCATAATATGTTCTTAAGTAAGCAGCCAGAGTGATGCTGTTAAGGTAAAAATTAGATTGTGTCATTCTTGGCTCAAAATTTCTCCATTAGCTTTTCACTTCATTCACAATAAAGCTTAAGTTCTAAAAAGAGATTTAAAGTATCCCGTTACTTTTCTAACTCCTTCTGTTCCAGTCTTCTGACCTTGTCATTCATCCTGCCAGAATATTCTTCCCCTGATATCTGCATGTACCTCTCCCTTATCTCCTTCAGTTTTTGGTCATTCTCTCAAATGTCATTATCTGAGTGAGTTCTTCCCTCATGATTTAAAAACATAATCTGATTTAAAATAATTATCGGTCTTTTTTTTTTTTTTTAATCTACATATGTGATGTAGAACAGTGCCTAAAATATAGTAGGCTGCCAGTAAATACTTGCTAATTGAATGAATGAATGAATTTCTCTCTAGGCAATTAACATTGACCAATCCTTCACACTGTAAACTTTCGATATTTACAAGAGGTACATTTTGAGGCTTTTACGTATTACCAAATGCCTTTATACCCCTACTAGTAGTATGTATATACTTTCTTCATTTTAACTTTGTAAATGGAGTAATACCTACATTCTGTAGATTAAACGAGGGGAGGCTAAGTTGATTTTTATTACTAGTTCCTTGTTATCTCTGTTCGGTTCAGGTGCCTGTAGGTGATCAACCTAAGGATATTGAGCTTCAAATCAGAGAGCTTATTCTTCGGTTCATCAGTAATCCAAATTCCATCATCCTTGCTGTCACTGCTGCTAATACAGATATGGCCACATCAGAGGCACTTAAGATTTCAAGAGAGGTAGATCCGGATGGTAAGGACAGATGTTAATATTTAATGAGATGGTTGGTTAACAGTTTTAAATCTACCCTCAAGAAAGGAATATGTATTTTTAAAAGGAATATCAAGCTGTTAATACAGATTTAAAAAACAGTGTACTCTTATTTTGCTTATAATTACAAAAAGGAATTCTGATGTAATATAAAGTTTTAATGGGTTAGTTGCTATGTAGTGAAGGCAAAAATACTTAACATAATGTCCATATTTGTAGTGGTTACCTGATGATTTTAAAATAATAAGGTGAGGTGCACCTGGGTGGCTCAGTCAGTTAAGCATCTGACTTCAGCTCAGGTCATGATCTCGTAGCTTGTGGGTTTGAGCCCCGCATCGGGCTCTGTGCTGACAGCTCAGAGCCTGGAGCCTGCTTCGGATTCTGTGTCTCCTTCTCTTCTGCCCCTCTCCAGCTCACACTCTCTCTCTCTCCTTCAAAAATAAATAAACATTAAAAATTTTTTTTAAATAATAAGATGGCTTTTCAAAGAGGATTTGTTTTGTATAAATAAAATGATTTAGATTTTTGAGTGGCTGACTTCTAAGAATAATTAACTCATGATTAATCATTGTTGATTATGGTACAGTAGATAATTGTGGTTATCTACATTCTGCAGAGGTAGAAAACATTTGGACATACATAAGGCAGAGGAAATTCTTAGAAATAAAGGTAAAATTCTTTTATGAAGTTTTCATAAGCCCAAGGATTAGTTCATACTGTGGATCATTGTATATTTGACCAATGCTGTGATGTACATCTCTTAATTGATCGAAAGTTGCACCTTGTAAGGGAGTAATTATTATTGCTGCTGCTAATAAATGTAGCTTTGCTCCATATAGGAGCTATTTTTTTTTACCAGGTTATTTGGGGGTTCTGTGGGCTGTGTCCTGTTTCTTTTTTCTTCCTTTGAAGAAGAATTTGAAATAAAAATTTAGTAGGGAAAGTTACTGCTAAGGCTACTCATTAAAATTCCCATAAACAGTAATTTTTAAAGTATTTTTATTTAATCTCAAGTTTTTCAGAAATGTTTACCACATACTGATTTTAGACTGAAAGATAAGCTCTAGAGGCTCCTGGCTGGCTCAGACGCCGGAGCATCGACTCTTGATCTCAGGGTCATGTGTTGGAGCCCTACGATGTGGGTAGAGTTTACTTAAAAAATAATAATAATAATAAGTAAATTAGACTCCATCGGAAGGTTTATTTAAATTTTATATTTATCATTTAAACTGTTAAGCATTTTATATGCATTCTATTTTAAACTGACTTTTGAGCCATAAGTAGGATCATACTTTCAATCTAGTAATCTTTTTTTTTTTTTTTGCCTTATTTATTTTGAAAGAGAGAAAGAAAGCATGCAAGTGGGGTAAGGGAAGAGAGAGAGGGAGAGAGTGAATTCCAAGGAGGCTCCATGGTGTCAACACAGAGCCTGTCACAGGGCTCGATCTCACGAACTGCAGATCATGACCTGAGCCGCAGCCAAGAGTCACACTTAACCGACTGAGCCCCCCAGGCACCTCTTGATCTAGTCATCTGAATCTGGTCATACAGTGTAAGGAGATCGTCCCATCTAGTATTATTTATAGTGTCAAAAAATTAAATTCAACTTAATATATGGCCCATAGTAGGAATGATTAAAGGATGATTTTGTAGATTTGGAGCAGTGTTTAAAATGCTATATGTAAAATTAGATACTGCAGAACAGCTGCAGTTCTTAACATTTCTGGTGGGAATGGCATGGCCACTGTGAAACGGTTTGTCAGTTTCTTAAAAAGTTCAGTCAGTACCACTCCTAGATATTTACCCATGTTAAATGAAAACCTGTGATTTGTATCTCCTAAAACTGGGAACAGCCCAAATGTTTCTCAAAATACCAAACTATAGTATATCCGTACCATAGAACAGTACTTTGCAATGAAAAAAAAAATGAATTATTGACATATACAACAACGTGGACGACTCTCAGATACATTATGTCAAGTGAAAGACGCCAGAGTCAAAAGCTGTATATGATTCTATTCATGTCATATTCTGGAAAGGCAAATCTAGGAATAGAAAAGGGGTCTGATTGGTAGTACAAGAAAATTTGGAGGGAGGTGATAGAACTGTTTTGAGGTGGCAGTGATACAACATTTTTGCATTTGTCAGAACTCCTGGAACTATACAACAGGAGTGAGTAAATTTTAAACAGACTTCTATTAAAATACTTACAAAAAATTAGCCCTAAGAGCTAATAAAAAAAAAAACTGTATGTGGAAAAATTTTTAATTGTACATGATTAAAATAAGTTATTCTTTAAAATTTTTTATTTCTTTGAAGGTTATTTATTTTTGAGAGGGAGAAAGAGAGAGAGTGAACAGGAGAGGAGTAGAGAGAGAGAAAGAGAGAGAATCCCAAGCAGGCTTGAGCCCAGTATGGGGCTCGAACTCCTGAACCACAAGACATGATCAGAAACTGAAATCAAGAGTCAGGTGCTTAGGGGCTCCTGGGTGGCTCAGTTGGTTAAGCGTCAGACTTTGGCTCAGATCATGATCTCGCGGTTCCTGGGTTTGAGCCCTGCATCAGGTTCTGTGCTGACAGCTCAGAGCCTGGAGCCGGTTTTGGATTCTGCGTCCCCCTCTCACTCTGCCCCTCTCCCACTCATGCTCTGTGTCTCGCTGTCTCAAAAATAAACCATAAAAATAAATTTTAAAAAAAAGAGTCAGATGCTTAACTGAGCCACCCAGATGCCCCTAAAGTAAGTTTTTAAGAAGTATTTGTGGGTTAAGCATCCGACTCTTGATTTCAGCTCAGGTCATGATCTCATGGCTTGTGAGACTGAGCCCTGCATCAGGCTTGGTGCTGACACCACAGAGTCTGCTTGGGATTTTTCTCTTACCCTCTCTCTCTGCCCTTCCCTAGCTTGCCCTCTCTCTCTCTCAAAATAAATAAACTTTAAAAGTATTTATAAGCAAAGGTTGGAAAAACATTACCAAAATGATGACAGAGGTAACATTAAGGAAGGATTATAGATGACGATTTTTCTTTATTAATACTGAATAGCTTTATTTAATGGATCATTTTCTTTTCTTCTTGCATTTACCAGGTCGCAGAACCTTAGCTGTAATCACTAAACTTGACCTCATGGATGCGGGTACTGATGCCATGGATGTATTGATGGGAAGGGTTATACCAGTCAAACTTGGAATAATTGGAGTAGTTAACAGGTTAGCAATCAAGAGTGGGATAATAATTGTAGCATTCTGATTTCAAAGCAAATCTGAATTTTTTAAAAAGTAATCTAAAATGTGATATGATCAAGGGGCGCCTGGGTGGCTCAGTCATTGAGTGTCCAACTTTGGCTCAGGTCATGATCTCACAGTCTTGGGTTCGAGCCCCGTGTTGGGCTCTGTGCTGCCAAGTAGCTCAGAGCCTGGAGCCTGCTTTGGATTNGGCTCTGTGCTGACAGCTCGCACAGAGCCTGGAGCCTGCTTCGGATTCTGTGTCTCGCTCTCTCTCTGACCCTCCCCCGCTCATGCTGCCTCTCTCTCTCAGAAGTAAAACATTAAAAAAATTTTTTTTTTAAATAAATAAAATGTGATATGATCTCTCTTTTTCCCTTTTACTGCAACCATGGTATTGCTAGGAATTCAGTGCTCTAAGGGGAGAAAAGAGATTTACTAAAGCTTCCTTTGGGCGTTTGTAATGGAAGCCATTTTAAAGTAAGCAGTGCCATAAAATGGAAGAATATTTAATAGCGAGGCCTGAAAAATTCCTGTCTATTGTGTTATGTATTAGGAGTGCACTGGGTAAGAAAAGAGTATTATTTAAATCTGCATGCAATCAAGAAAGAGTTTGTTAAGATGGTAGGATTTTAATAAATTGCTTTAACACCTCTGGCATTAGTGATCTTTTGTAATTGCCAGGATGTGACTTGGAGAAATTTTATTAAAGGTTCTCTAATTATAAATAGCTGGTATTGAAAATTGTGGAAAGAAACTACTACTGGGTGTCTAATTATGTTTTAGAGACTCTACTATGAGCAATTTGCAAATTTTATCTCATTGAACCCTTACAACATCTCTGTTAACGTAGCTGTTGATGTCTATTTTATAATTAGAAGACTCAAATTCTACGTTTCCCAAAGTCACATGGTGAAAGCAGATTTCAGATGAAGTACTTTCTTAGACTAAAGCCTTTATAAGTAGGCAGCACTGAAATTAACAGGAGATCTGGGTTCTAGTCCTACTTTGTCTATAAATTAGATATATAATGTGGGTTTAAATGACACCTAACATGTTTGGGTCTCAGGCCTTTTAAAATGATATTGTTTTTGGAAACCAATTGACAATAAACTATTTGTAAAAAAAATTTTTTTTTAAATGATATTGTTTTGGGGCGCCTGGGTGGCTTAGTCGGTTAAGCGTCCCACTTCGGCTCAGGTCATGGTCTCATGGTTTGTGGGTTCAAGCCCTGTGTCGGGCTCTGTGCTGACAGCTCGTTCAGAGCCTGGAGCCTGTTTCAGATTCTGTATCTCCCTCTCTCTCTGACCCTCCCCTGCTAAAGGTCTCTCTCTCTCAGAAATAAATTTTAAAAAAATTAAAATATTTTTTTCTCTCCCTCTCTCTCTCCCTCTCTCAAAAAAAAAAAACAAAAAAACAAAAAAACCCAGATAAATAAAGGGACACTTGGGTGGCTCAGTTGGTTAAGCATCCAACTCTTGATTTCAGCTCAAGTCATGATCTGATAGTCCTAAGATTGAGCCCTGAGGTTGGGCTCCATGCTGGGTGTGGAGCCTGCTTACGATTCTCTGTCAGCCTCTCTGCTCCTTCTCCACCTGCACTTGTATGCTCTTCCTGTCTCTCTCAAACAAATACAAATAAATAAAATGAAAATGTTTTTACTAAGTGATGTCTAAGATCTCTTTCAGTTGTTTGCCTTATTCATATGTCCTAACTCTCCCAGTACTTTGACTTCTCTTTTTGTTTTTTTGTTTTTAATTCCCACTCTTGTCTTTTCATATAAGCTCATGGTATAAAACTTGCATTTGTAGATGACTGCTCTTCAAGTTAATTATTTTTGGTAGAAATCAGTTGCCTGCCCATGGATTAAAAATACAGCTGGTTATCACACTTATACTTTTTCACCTGTCTTCCCTGTTACTTAAGAGTACTGCTTTTGACTATAGTGAATGGTAATTATGAGTCCTAAACTATTCAGGCATTACTTATAAGTCACAGATCGAATCTAGGCTGAAGTACTTAACATGTGACCTTTGGTAGGTTAATGTCTCTGAGCCTCCATTCCTTTGCCATAAAACGCGATAAGACCTACTGCATAGAACTACTGCAAAAATTGAATAAAACAATCCGTAACAGGCATTACAAACAGTGCTTGTTACTTTCATCATTCAAGGTATGTAGAGGACCTCAGTTGACTTTAGTGAAACGGTTTTGTTATTTTTCAACCTTAGGAGCCAGCTAGACATTAACAATAAGAAGAGTGTAACTGATTCAATCCGTGATGAATATGCTTTCCTTCAAAAGAAATACCCATCCTTGGCTAATAGAAATGGAACAAAGTATCTTGCTAGGACTCTGAACAGGTAACATTTTTACCTCTTGGAAAATGAAGGTTGGTTTGCTTGTTTGTTTTCCAGTAGGTGTCTGAGAGCTCTTGTTTTTAGTTCTTTATATTTTTATAATGTTCTTATGTGTACAGTTCCAGGTCTTGTTTCTCGTGTAGTAGGTTCTTTTAATATAGATGTCTTTTTTTATTGGGGTGATCGGCATTAAATTATGTAGTCTAGAAACGCTCAAGGGAATTTTAAGACCTCTTAATTATGAAGTTCTTGACAGTCCATTTATTTTTGGTGCTAAAACGAGATAACAGATGACTTAATTTCTACTTGGGATTTCAGGAACTGAATTAAACTTTATAATTTTTCACATAATCTAGTCTTATTTTTAGATGTCTTCTATTATTCATATAAGGAGTTTAAGGTATGTACCTTGAATATCTTAATACCCACTGATGGTAAAGGGACTGGAAGACCTTTCTAGATAATTTATAAATGACTAAAATGAAAGCTGTTTTCTCTTACTCCCTAAGTAAATTAAAGGCTGATGGACTTGGATCTTAATAAGATTGATTTTCACTGTGCTGAGTAGCCACTATAAAAGATAAGTCAGAAGCAAAGTATCTAGGTAGAATTATATTGAGTAGCTTATTTTCTTTGAGGTAATTGTAATTAATATAGAAATAATTTGTTTCAGTTTATATTTGGTTCTCTTAGCAATTGCTACAATTTTATCAGTTGAAGGCATATTTAAAAAGTGTCAATTAAGTTTTCTTTGTTCAGACTAAGTATTTATTTCTACCCTAAGATTGCATTATTTCCTGCCAAGACAAATTATTTGAAACTTTCACCATTACTGGCATTTAAAAAATTTGAGCTGTTGAGGGCTTCAAAATATACTTTTATTTTAAAGTCATTTTTTCTAACCTTTGTTAGGTTACTGATGCATCACATCAGGGATTGCTTACCAGAGTTGAAAACAAGAATAAATGTTCTAGCTGCTCAGTATCAGTCTCTCCTAAATAGTTATGGTGAACCTGTGGATGATAAAAGTGCTACTTTACTCCAGCTTATTACCAAATTTGCCACAGAATATTGTAACACTATTGAAGGAACTGCAAAATATATTGAAACTTCAGAGCTGTAAGTAAAAATATTTCTCTGTGGATTTGCTTACCTGAATTGCTAGGTTACTTTAACTTTTGTAACAGTGACTTTAACTCTGAGATTATCTGATTGTGATTTATTACCTGTAAAGCTGTATTTTGCACAGGATGATGTCTGATGTATGTGTAAAAATGCTCTGTAAACTAGGTAAAACACAGTAACAATTCCAGGTTTTTTTTTAATAAGACTTTGATAAACCTTTAAAATATTTGGTAATTTAACTTTTATATGTTCATTTCTTTAATATACACACTATAATTATTCATGAAAAATAGAAGAAAATGCAGATAAAAAGAAAATAGGACAAAATTGCTTAATTCCACTAACTAGAAATACTCCTTGCTAACTTTGGCATGAATCTAGACATTATTCTGTGCATTATAAATGCCAGTATTTACACACCTTCAAAAACCAAATGCCATACATGCGATTTTGGAATCACTTCTTTAAATCAGCATGTCACAAATAACTAATATTACTTATACATTTCTATTATCAATCTTAAAATTTTTTTGTATTTCATTTTTTAGGTATACTCTTCATTGCTTGAACAAGTATCTTAAAGCTGATAGGTTGTTTTCATTTATACACAAATATAAAAAATGTTGTGATGGACTATTTTGAGGGCATGTATCTAAGTAAATCCTTAGGATAAATTCCTAGAATGGAATTAATAGGTCAAAGGTTATAACATCCTAAAAGCCTCTTACTGTTGCCATGCTGTTAATAGATTGTATTAGCAATCTATAAGAATGTTTCTCTAAATTCTCACCTAAAAAAATCTTTTAATTTTGAAATTATTATAGACTTCCAGGAAGTTGTAAATAAATGTACAAGGAGGTCCTGTCAGTCCTTCACCCCATCTTCCCTAGTGTTGCTGTCTTGTATATAGTCCTGTAACAAAATGAGAAAATGGACATTGGTACAACCCACAGAGCTTATTCGTATTTTACCACTCATGAAATTATATAGGCACTTGTGTGTATTGTGTACTTTTGTGTGATGGCCTTTAATCTGAGTTAGCCCCATAAATTGTTGAATGGTTGGTTATTATATATATAGCATATTGAGGGAAATAAAGATTACCAAGATGAATCTTTAAAGAGCTGAGTCGGGGGGGCGCCTGGGTGGCTCAATTGGTTAAGCGTCCGGCTTCAGTTCAGGTCATGATATCACAGTTCAGGAGTTCAACCCCATGTCACATTCTGTGCTGACAGCTCAGAGCCTGGAGCCTGCTTTAGATTCTGTGTCTCCTTCTCTTTCTGCCCCTCCCCTGCTTGCGTGCACACACTCTCTCTCTCTCAGAAATAAACAAACATTTAAAAGATTAAAAAAAAAAAAAAACCTTAGTGGATAAGGTAGATCTAGGTAACAGGAGGCACAGTTATGTGACAAACGAGTATAATCAAGTATTTTTATTTAAATACTTATTAAATAGAATACGTATCCAGAAACATGCATATATTATATATGGGGAGTTTTATAAGTAGTTAATAAAGCAAATAATCTGTAACCACCTAATCAAGCTTTTAGGACACTGAAAAGAGACCATTTACATTTCTCTCAGGGAGTGGGAGAATGCCATAGTTTGGGTTGGGCTCTGAATAGAATTTGGGGAGGCACTAAGTAGAAGGGTACTTTAGGCTTCAGACAGCAAAGAATATTGCAGGGTGTTGTTGGAGGATGGCATGCACAGTGACAGGGCATAACCGGAGGTAAGGCAGCAAAGGCATCTAAGAACAAGACTGTGGAAGATCAGAGATCCTCAGAATTTGGAGGACTTCTTGCTATAACAGATAAAACACTTCTGGTCAGAGGAGTACCCATTTTAGAAGTATAATTATGGTCATTATGGAAAATTATTTGGAGAAGGGAAAGGTTCAAGACAGACTCATAATTTTAACTGGCAATTTGAAGTATAACTTAATGGCATTAAATTTCAGTCACAATATTATCTAACCATCAAATGGTGTCTGATTTCTAAAATTTTTTATCACCCCAACAGAAACTCTGTTAAGCAGTATCTCTTTCCTCCTCCTCATCTCTGGGAACCTCTAATTTGCTTTGTCTCTATGAATCTGCTAATTCTAGATATTTCATATAAGGGAAGTCATACGGTATTGGTCCTTTTGTGTGTCCCTTATTTCACCTAGTTTAATGTTAGGCTCCTTCACCTTCGGCCTAGACAACTGTAAGAAAGTAGTGAATGCTAGAGACTTGTTTAAAGCAGAAGTAGGCAAACTAGCCCATTGGCTAAGAATGATTTTTATATTTTTAAATAGTTGAAAAAAATTCAAAGAATATTTCATGACATGAAAATTATATAGAATCCACATTGTTGTGTGCCTGAATTTTACTGGAACACAGCTGTGCTTATTTGTTTATATTTTACCCATGGCTGCTTTTGTGCTCAGTGGTAGAACAGAGTCATTGTGACAGACTGTATGGCCTGAAAAGTCTAAACTATTTACTATCTGACCCTTTACAGGAAAAGTTTACTTCTCTCTCCTTTGAATTGTGAATAGACAAAAATAAGTAAGATACTGTTCCTTGTCTTTTCAAAAGCTTATAGTTGAAAACTAGGGCGGAGAAAACATGTTCAGTAGTTCTTAGTTAACTGCTGTTTTTTGACACAACAGTTCTGTGTGCATACACATATATACATGTGAATACCTTCTGTGGAATGACTCTTCTCCATTAAAAGAAACGAGTAGAGAAGCTGGTTCATAATGGAGTTGAGAACACATGGAAATGACCTAAATGTAATTGTTTGAGACTTTTTCAGAAAATAAGACCTTAAAAGTATATAGAAATACTTCTAACTTGTGGCTTCCCTCTTAGTAATAACAGAAACCATATACTTGACTGCCTTTCAGATGCGGTGGTGCTCGGATATGTTATATTTTCCATGAGACTTTTGGGCGAACTCTAGAATCTGTTGACCCACTAGGTGGCCTTAACACTATTGACATTTTGACTGCCATTAGAAATGCTACTGTGAGTATGCTTGAGTTGGACTTTTTTAAAAAAGAGGTTAAAGGTTTATTATAATTTTTAACGCATTAGCTATATGTTTTTAAATGAATTGTACAGCTTAGCCCTCATACTTGATACTAGGAAGCACTTTTCATGAAAAATACCAAGAAATGTGATTTATTCTAACCTAGGGAAGAACTAAAATTACATGTAGGTATAATAGCGCAACATTTTTTTTTAGGGTCCTCGTCCTGCTTTGTTTGTGCCTGAAGTTTCATTTGAGTTATTGGTCAAGCGGCAAATCAAACGTCTGGAAGAACCCAGCCTGCGTTGTGTGGAACTGGTTCACGAGGAGATGCAAAGGATCATTCAGCACTGTAGCAATTACAGCACACAGGTAATGGGCAGGTGTGCGGGCATCCGATTAAGTAGTACCATACGCGACACGGTGGTTTCATGGGATGGGAGGCCATGCATAAGGTGGGTTAAAAGTAAGTTAAAATCTGTAGTTTCCTTATCCATAAAAGTGTTCTGAAGTAGCTTACATGCAGCTTAAGATCTACTTCAGGAATTACTTAATTCTCCTTTAAACAAAGTAGACTTCTACTTTTCTTTCTTCTGTCATGTATATAGGAGCTGTTGCGGTTTCCTAAACTTCATGATGCCATAGTTGAAGTAGTGACTTGTCTTCTTCGTAAACGGTTACCTGTTACAAATGAAATGGTGAGCTGTTACTTTCACAAGTCATCACTGTAATTACTGTTAAAGACGCTTTTTTGTGCAGCAGTCTGAGTACTTTAGAGTTTGGGCATGTTTACCAGTATACTGGCAAGAAAGATTAGTGAACTTCATTCTTATTTCAAAGGGAACTTCAGTAATTCAGGTATAAAGTACAGTTTTCCTTCATATTTTAATCATTGTTAGCCTGCAGCCACAGATTTTCATGAGAATGGAGTTCCTGTTGAGGATTGTGAATAGTTTTGCTCTACTGATCTAATGGAAAATTAGTTTTCTCTTTAGCCCCCCGTAAACTGAGCCTTTAGAGCAGGTTCTTATTTTAACTCTGGCACAAGATGATAATTTGGCCACTTCTAGTTTGCTTTTGGTGGCCCTGTACTGGAATGTCATGGTTGCTCGCTGCTCTCCTCTGGGTTGCTGCTATCCTAAAAACTGCTGAAATTGGCAAAAATGTGGGATAAGCATTTGACACTGCCTTCATATCTCTATTTGTTGGTTGTTTTGTTTACCTTTCTGGTCACAACAAGTGCATTTGGGATGGCGGTGAGCCCCAACGGACGTTTGCCAAGATTACCAGCCCATCCTTGGAAGCGGAGACCTAATCCCTGCCACTCGGTTGTTTCCCTTGCAAGTGCAGCCCCAGCCTGAGAGGAGTAGCGATATAGTTCACCTGGCCTCAGGGTCCACCTAATCATTGGAATTGCATTTGAATCCATCCTTTTCACCTGGTTCTTGATGTTTTAATGCTGTTCTGATTACCTTAGATTTGTTAGGACCCTGCAGATGAAGGGGTTAGTTAAATCTCTGCAATGATGGAGGAATTAATTACTTAATTTTAGCTTTCCTTTTTTTTTTTTTTTTTGTTTTGTTTTGAGAGCAAGTGAGCTAGTGGGGGAGGGGGAGAGAGAAAATCCAAGCAGGCTCTGCCAAACTCCTGAACCGTGGGATCATGATCTGAGTTGAAATCAAGAGTTTGATGCCTAACCGACTGAACCATCCAGGCACACCCCTCAGCTTTCCTTTTTGATTACTGTCCTGTTAGGATTTCAAACCACATAGAATATTTAAACTAGGTGTGTCATAATTAAGGCTAATCAGTCATTACTTCAGGTCTTTAAATATATCCTTTCCTCAAAGTTAACATCTTTGACTTTATCTAATTATGTTTTCTTGTTGAAACTGAACTGAAACGTTGACATGGAATAGCAGATGATCTGAGGATTTAATTGAAAGGTTACATAAAACCTTGGAACTTAGATTTGCATTAGGTAAAATTTCTTTTTCTAATACTTCTAACTACCTTAAGATCACTACCTAACCCCCTCAGCAATGCAGTCTTAGATGATCAAATAGAAATAAGTCAAAAAGATAGAGCAAATTATAATATGGCATAACATGTATTAGGGGGCGCCTGGGTGGCTCAGTCAGTTAAGTGTCCAACTTCGGCTCAGGTCATGATCTCCTGGTTCATGGGTTCGAGCCCCACGTCGGGCTCTGTGCTCACAGCTAGTTCAGAGCCTGGAGCCTGTTTCAGATTCTGTATCTCCGTCTCTCTCTGACCCTCCCCTGCTCATACTGTCTCTGTCTCTCTCAGGGGGAAAAAAAAAACCATTAAAAAAATAACATGTATTAGTTGGAGTATAAGTATTCAGTATTTATTGAGGCACCAGTTTCCCATACTGCCTTTTTTCGAACTATTTAATAAGTTTTATGTTTCCTAAAGTAGAATTAGGTTGACATATTTTATTATATAGCCTAATTTAATTTTCTTTCTAGGTGCATAACTTAGTGGCAATTGAATTGGCTTACATCAACACAAAACATCCAGACTTTGCTGATGCTTGTGGGCTAATGAACAATAATATAGAGGTAAATACAATTTGAATTGTCTCTTTTGAGAGAGAAAATCCATTGTAAATCAGTTGTATCAAATTTACCAAGTGTGGCATAACTATAAAACATACAGATACCTACTGTTGTCTGTTACATCCCAGGAAGTATGCTAAGGGCGTTACACTGTTAGGTTAAATTTAATTCTCAGACCGACCTGGAGGCATTATTCTCCTTTTCTCTTTCCGAAGCTGTAACTGTGAGGGGATTTGGGACTCACTGATTTAGTGTTGGAAGGACTGCCTGGCTGGCTCCCTCTCAGCACCTCGTATAGTTTATTCAGGCTGAAGAGTATTGTCAGAAAAAAATTTCAAAAAGGCATGAGTGAGCACTTGAAAAGTACACTAGATACTGTTACATTAAAAATTAGCATGTCGACCTTGTTTGAGGACGAAGATTTAGTTCTTGTAACATTGAAACCACCTTCATGGAAAACTGATGTACGGAACAAGTTCTGTAATACTGACAGGGTCATTTATGAGAGGATTTCAGCTAAGTTTTTTTTTTTCCCCCAACAAATGAGTAGGTCTGTTTTTAATAATTCCATGACAAAGAACTTTATTTGGATATTCTAATTAAATCTTTACAACTCTTTGAGGGTAGAGAATCTTAACAGATGAAAAAATTGAGGGCTTAGGAAGAGCTGGTGACCTTGTCCAGGACCCACTAAGGTCTTAACAAGTTGGTAACAGACGACGATGAGAATTTCTGGGTTCTAGATTCTCCTGCCTTTTGCTTTGTGTCCCTCTTGAAAATGTCCATGTTAATAAGGAACCTTCTTATTCTGAAGATTGTTAAAAATCCACACATTTTTATCATCTGTATTTTTTATCACTGGATTACCTCATGAAAAAAATGAAAATTGGTCAGGTATCTGTCAAAAAAGTCTTACCCGTGAAAGATCACTGTGGAAGCTTTGTTAACATCTTTTTTGCAGGTTTGGGAGTGTTTACGAAGTGGTTTCTACTTAGGAGCAGTTTTGACTTTATTTAACATAAATGCTTTTCTGTGTACCTGCTGCTGAGAGCGCCGTTAACGTGTATATCTCACTTGTGAACCTGTCACGGTGCTCTGACCTACAGTAGGTGTTCACTCATGTTGATTTGAATGTCACACAGTTTCTAAAGCTTTGTAGCAGAGTCACCTGATAACAGCAACTTAGAGTGGCTGGTTCATCAGTTTGTTAAATTAGATGACAGAAAGGACTGTTTTCACTGCTACAACATCCTTAAAGGATAACCTCCACCACAGATCCCTCTTACAGTTTTGGGTGTGGGAGTTGTGGGAATTTAACACAGAGGTGTGCAGGTTAGAGTGATGTTTAAAGGCTGAAGTTTTCAGTCATCTGTGCACTTAAGTTTCTATATGGTATACCGAAGGCTAAGTACACATTTATGTGGGACAATTTCAATCCGTGATTCTCAGTGGGAAAGGCAGAGGTGTCGGTCCATTGCTCCACATTTGAGAGTCTCTGGTTTAGGGAGCCACTGTCACTGACGTTGTATTGTATCCTTCAGGTGTGTTGGGCAGAAAAAAAAGATTGAGAAGCATTGGGTTAAATGATTTCTTGTTTGTTTTAAAATAAAATTATGGCAGAGTCCCAACAGTGAGAGGATATACTGTAAGTCATTCCACACTTTTCAATTCAGCTGAACATTTTTTAGTAGGTTTGTATCTCAGTGCTCTGATAATCACTTTGTTCTGTTTGGTTGTGTTTTCTAGGAACAAAGGAGAAACAGGCTAGCAAGAGAATTACCTTCAGCCGTATCACGAGACAAGGTAGAGAACAGTATTTTTAAAGCACATTCCCAATATGCAAAGATGGACTGGTAAGCTTCAGTTCTGGGAGTGATTTTTTCTTCTCCCCTCACTATTCCATTCCATTGGAATTATTGAGTGAAGGTATTTCAAGTTTTAAAATAGGGTTTTTTTTAAAGTTTGAGAGTGGGTGACAGTGCACGTGTGTATGCACGCACAAGTAGGGGAGGAGCAGAGAGGGAGAGAGAGAGAGAATCTCAAGCTGGATTTGCACTATCCACGCAGAGCCTGACATGGGGCTCAAAGTCACAAACTGTGATCATGACCTGAGCCAAAAGCCATGAGCCGGATGTTTAACCGACATGAGCTACCCCTAAAAATAGGTTTTAGAAAAAAATGCTTAAAGGTGGACTTTAAATATCAAGCTTTTAAAAGTTTAAGGTGACTTCAACTCTGTACAGTTAGTTGAAATAACCAATGACTTTAGTATTTAACAAGAAGGTATTTTAGAGAGGGGGAAATAATATGCATATAAAAGGTTCTGGTTACCCATAATAACTTGCATATACATTAAAATGTGTGCAGGGGCACCTGGGTGGCTCAGTCAGTTAAGCATCCAGCTTCAGCTCATGATCTCGCGGTTCGTGGGTTTGAGCCCTGCGTCAGGCTCTGTGCTGACTGCCAGCTCAGAGCCTGGAGCCTGTTTCAGATTCTCTGTCGTCTTCTCTCTCTGACCCTCTCAGAAATAAGTAGAACATTAAAAAAAAAAATTAAAATATGTGCATACAAATCTGTGATCTTAAATTCTTTAACAGAAAAGATCTTACCAGATTCCAAAAATAAAAACAAAGTTTTTGAATGTGGATTTTCCTTAGGTATTCATTGCAGAAGGCTTTTAACAAAGGTGATAATAGTATACGAAATGTTTCTTTTGTTTCTCATGTTATTTAATATACTATTTTGATACAAGAAAAAATGACCTTGTTTTCTGAATGCATTTTTGGCATCCTTGATTTTCTTTCCCTGCATTTTTTGCCTTTAGTCTTATAAAGTTCCAAGTGCTTTGGCACCTGCCTCCCAGGAGCCCTCCCCTGCTGCTTCTGCTGAGGCTGATGGCAAGGTCTGTTCTGATTCTTAATCTAAGCCTGCATGCCTAGTTGTCTGGTGTGACATAACCATCTGGAAACCACACTCACTGCACGCTGACTGTAATGATAATGTGGGATACTGTGCTATGGGGTTAGATTATTTTAGTCTGAGAAGAATTTAAATTATGTAACAGTGTATACTTCATAAATTATCCTTGACATGCCTTTGCTTGCTATGTAGCAGAAACACACAGAAAAATAATTTAAAGAGGAAATTATCCTGCAGTTTGAAAATTCACACCATTGGTATTTAAATTTTGCTTGTTAAACTGCATGTTTTAACATATCTTTTAACAGTTAATTCAGGACAGCAGAAGAGAAACTAAAAATGTGAGTCTCTTGCTTCAGAATGAAATGTACCTTTGGTGTTCTCACTGAAACACTGTCTTTAAAAATCATTGAAGAAGCTGTTTGTGCAGTAGCATCTATCTCCTGTCTGTGTTCCATTTTTAAATGTTTTGCTTTTCTAATGTTTTTAAGATGGCATTAGTTCTAGTTTTAACATTTCTTTAAATAACAACACTAGGCTTTCCTACTAGTTTTAATTCCCTACCACAATATTAAAATCAAAATTCCAGAGATGGAAGTTGTTAATACGTTTGGACATTTCCTCTTTAAAAGTTCTGACATGGGTCCAGTACTAAGGCATAATCCCCTCCTGCCGCTTCCTTATGCTTCCATTCAGTTTGCATTGTCACCTCAATGTATAGCCTAATGCGTGCCTCAACAGCTTAAGCAAATTCAAAACAAAGGGGACTGGGAGAGTTTGAGACTGTCGTTTCTTGACTTTTTTGGGGGGGAAATTAATTATTCAGACCCATCCTTAATTGTTTTTTCTGCATTTAGCTCCCTTCCTCACTGTCCATATTTAAGGTTCTGAACCTCAAAAGTTTATAAATGTCTTAACCTCTCTCAGCCCGCTGTGCTCAGATTTTACAGAGACCATCTAAATCATTGCTCTAAGTTTTACTTCGCTCCTGGCATCACTCTGAATTTGCTTACTTTCCTCATAAATTCTTTTTATCACTCAAATATAATTAATCATTTTAAAATTAGTACATAAATATACTGCCTATATTTTAGATATGGCCTATCTTAATGGACATATTAGAAACTGGACATATTAGAAACAAGTTTGGGCCAGTGTTTTAATTTGGAATGACTTTTTAAAAATGTTTCAGGTGTACAAATTGTAATTTGACACCTATGTATACACTATAAAGTGATCACCCCCAAAAGTTGACTTAACCATCCATACATCACTCCAATTGACCTTCTTCTCTGTATCTGTGAGTTTTAGGGGGGAAAAAAAATTTTTTTTTAAACAATTGCTATAACACATTTCTCTTAAAGTTTGGATATCATCTTTAACTCCATTTTAGATTATAAGATCTTTTTAAAGAGCATCTAAAAACATCTCAAGTATTGATGAGTTACACGTTTTTTCTTTTACAAATTAAGACTAACAGATAGATATCCTAGGGAAAAAAGTGCAAAAGCACTTGTGATTGATGGTAGTGCTAGATTTCTTTCAGCAGATCTTTTCTCAAGAGTATACACATTGTAGGGTTCCTTTGAAAAAAGTTGAGCTGAATGGCAGCTGTTTTAATAGTGGTAGAGGAGTTGGAGAAATTTAGACAGTTCCAGTTATACATGCCACCCACCATCTCTTTCTGACTCAGTTATCTGTCTGAATAGATGAGATGCCAGATGGGTACAGGATGTGTGTTCTTGACTGCTGTCAAGGAAGATGATACGATTGGAATAGATTTTGGAACATGTTCTTTTCAGGTTGCATCTGGAGGTGGTGGGGTTGGAGATGGTGTTCAAGAACCAACAACAGGCAACTGGAGAGGAATGCTGAAAACTTCAAAAGCTGAAGAGTTATTGGCTGAGGAAAAATCAAAACCAATTCCAATTATGCCAGCCAGTCCCCAAAAAGGCCATGCTGTCAATCTGCTGGATGTGGTAAGCCATGTGAATAGGCTCAGTACGAATGAGATGACCCTGTTGTTAAAGACTTACTGAACTTAAAAATTAAAAATTATTTTTGGAGAGAGGGTGAGCTTGCAAGTAGGGGAGGGGCAGAGAGAGGAGACACAGAATCCAAAGCACGCTCTGAGCTGTCGGCAGAGCCCGATGTGGGGCTTGAACTCACGAACTGTGAGATCATGCATGACCTGAGCCAAATTTAGATGCCTAACTGACTGAGCCATCCAGGCACCCCAAACTTACTGAACTTTTAAATGTTGTCATTTAAAAATGGCACAAAAATAAAAATGTTCTTCTCCACTTAGCCAGTTCCTGTTGCACGAAAACTATCTGCTCGTGAACAACGAGACTGTGAGGTCATTGAACGACTCATCAAATCGTATTTTCTTATTGTCAGGAAGAATATTCAGGACAGGTTAGTGCTATAAATCAGAGCCTATGTATACTTCTGGATGACTTCATAATTAGTTTTGAAAATACATGTATTTAAAACATTTTTAGGCTCTGGTTCTAAATTAATGAATCTGATGGTTTTGGTTTACAGTGTGCCAAAAGCAGTAATGCACTTTTTGGTTAATCATGTGAAAGATACTCTTCAGAGTGAGTTAGTAGGACAGCTGTATAAATCATCCTTACTGGATGACCTTCTGACGGAATCTGAGGACATGGCACAACGCAGGAAGGAAGCAGCTGATATGCTAAAGGTATTGTAAACGTTTTTTTGAATTTTCACACCTGGGTTGCAAACACTACATTCTGATCCCTGGAGATATACAGTCATATGATGGTTAATCTTTTTTTGGGGGGGGGTGGTGCTTGATTAGATTTTAGATTCAAAGTTCAAAGAAGGTACTAGTATAGATGTACCACATATAATGGGGAATGATTGTCTCCACATAATTGAGATTATTTGATCTGCTAACTTACTAAACATCTATTATTTACCTTTTTTGATACAGGCATTACAAGGAGCCAGTCAAATAATTGCTGAAATCCGAGAGACTCATCTTTGGTGAAGAGAACTATATAATACTGAGACTCTATCAACTCAAAATTTGCTAGTTACTGCCTACTTGAGTAGAATTTTATTTATGAACTCCTGTGTATTGCAATCGTATGAATCTGCTCATGTGAAGAGACGGGCTATAAACTGAAAATCGTACTCTGTATCACAGAACAAATCATACAAATAATAAATGGCTGTTTCTAAAGTTGCCCCGTACATATAAAATACATCACGTCTTTCTTGTGACAGTTTCATTTGAACTTAAAAAGAACTGTTCATGTTCTGGTTGTACAAGCAGTTTGCCTGTGGATGAGATGAGCTGTGTAATCTGTTAGCAGTCTTAAAGCTGCTGCCATAGTCCTTCGAGAAGAACGCACGAAGATAACATTTCATACAACTATAATGCATGCACAATATATAAACTGGTCTGGCTTTGAAAGATGTGAGTTGACAAGTTACTCACGGTCACTGTAGTCCACCTGTCCTTCGATTTCTAGTATCGAGCTTCTCTGCAACCTTTGATGTGTTAGTAAGAAAGCTGAAGGCACAAGAAGATATGTAACATTGACAGTGATGTGTGCATAAGGTGTAGCTACTGCGGTCCTTCCCCTCCAGGTCCACGCTGCCCTCGTGCATTAAACATCTACATTATCTTTGATTCTTTCTTAAACCTACAAGCATGAATTCTACTTTCCTGCATTAAAAACAATCACCTAGACTTGATTCTCAAATATGATAGTAATTCAGATACATCTTTAAATTGGGTCACTTATAACATGCTCTAAGATTCACTTGGAGGTGGTACTTAAAACCAAAGACTGTGGTCATTTAAGTATACATCTTCTCTATTAGTTGGTAATAGTTAATTTAGCTTCACACCAACAGAATACGTTAGAATACAGATACAAAAATACTGGTGGAGCCTTATTATTTAAAGAAAAACATCTGGACAGACAACACCTAAAAGCTTTACGTTACTAAAATACATTCAGAGTTTTGGGTAAGGTTTAGAACATACTCACACTTTATTAAAATTCCCCAGGTGATTCTTGGTACGAATTACATTATAAATTTTAAGACATGGGTCAAAATCCTAAGGCATCGAGCTGCATCTCTGAAAGATCATATCAGCAACTTAGAATCTACTGAACATATTAACATTTCTGTTATTGATGAAGGACTACTGGCAGGGACAGTGTGTGTGTTAACTTTGCTAAACAACGGGCTCAGCAACTGATCTCAAACATAAAAATCAGATTCAGTCTTACACGGTACTACTTTGAACCTGTTAATAGTACCATCTTGATACATACTACCTAAATGTTTGTTAGCACACACTTTAAAATCACTCTTGTCATTACTGAACATCAGTACATCCATCCATGAATTTACTTACTTCAGATACATCAGATGATTACCATTACCATTCCAGCCTTTTGAATTTGTAAAGGGGGTGGGGGGGGGGAACTTACAGTGTACCATTCCCCAGCATATCAAATTTCAAATTGGAAATGTTACCCTTTAGAAATAGGCTATGGTAATGTACTTGCTGGTACTATACACCTTGTACAAGAAAGGCAGAGACAAGAAAGGTATGGAAAGTTTCAGAAAACCTTCCTTTATTGGCTCTCAAACTGAGTGAAGCTCTGAGATGTGGAGATGATCTCTGACATTTACCACGGATACCTGTATGTTCTTGCTGTGTAAATAAAATTGCTGGTACAAAATGACATTCAAGTTTTGTCAATAAGTGAATTTTTCCTCTGACTTTGCTCCCAGAGAAACGTTTAGCTAAACTATAGCTTTTTAACATATAAATCTAACTGGAACATTAGACAGCTTATGCTATGTGAAAGTTTTACAACTTCGTGCCTACGGAATTCTCATAATTCAAAGAGCTACTGGTACATCTCCACTTTTATATATTAGGATAGTGATTTGTTTCAAGTATTCCAGGTAGTAAATGGCTAGCATTTGAACAGTAATGCCATGCTTTGCTGCCTATAAGGTTTTCTAGAAGGTATCAGATTATGAACCATTTGCATGTTTCACTTGGTCCTCAGGGAAATAGGGGTGATAACTACCTCGATTTTTCACATACAGAAACAGTACTGAGAATTGACCTGCCTCATGTAAGCACAGCTTATAAGTCTTGATTCTAAATCCTTTAAATGTGATCTGAAAACGTCCCTTACCAGAAGAATATCTTTTGATAGTCTCCTGTGACTGGATATTTGATATATTTGCCTCTCTTTTCTCTCCAGTTACTTTTCAGTTTATCTGAAGTTGCAATCTGCTTGGGGACAGAAAGTGGAACTTGAAACTAAGTTTCCAGATTTATAAAATATTGCTACTTTAGTAATCTGGCAAAACAAGGCTGTGAGTAAATTTATACTGCAACACAGGTAAGGGACTGGAAAACTGAATCGGACTTCCTCAAAAGTACTAGTTTTGGTTCTTTAAAAGGAAACTTTCAACTGTAATTTCTACTGCCAACTAGGGCTCCATGTAATACTTCTTCAGGAAAACTATATTTGCTTCCTAAACAAAAAAATTCAGAAATCTAGTTTCCAATACCGTATTTCACATTTTTAATGTGGCTGCTGGTGTCAGTAAGGTCAGGGAGATAGACACCCAAAATAAAAGTACCCAAGAGTCCTTATTCTGCCCTCTTTTTCACTGTTCTTCCTCATCTCTAATAAGAGAGCAAGCAGGATACAATAGTTATTTCATGAATTAGAATTTTTAAAAGAGATTATCCATGGCAATCATGGTTTTCTATGGTAGTCCTTAATACTTGCAGATCAGGAAATAAAATACCCCGTCATTACACAAACACCTTCTATTAAGCAACCTATATAAATAATGAAATTACTCACACTCTGAGGTCTAGAGTGTACTCCCGTTTGGCTCGTATGAATGAAAGTATAAGTTCTGGAGCCAACCTTTGAAACATCTTGAGAATGAGACGGATGCATATTGTTTGAACCAGCAGAAGGATTTTTCATCATAGCTGAAGCCATTTTATAATGTAGAAATTCCTTTTTCCTATTTTAAGTAATGAAAGTCCATTCTTAAGAATATGTTGTCCAACGACTAAAACACTCTCAGGATTTGTTACTTGTCTGTGATTTATACTGACTCCACCTTCTGTTATCATCCGATACCTGAAAATAGAAATGTTTTAGTTAACTAGATAAATCCAATCACTGTTGACCTCTCCCAGTGATATTTACATTTCAGAGGGTCTCCAACTAAAAGCACTTAGCACTGAATTGTTACCTTTATGTCCACTCTACTAGATTCTGCCTCCCTTAAATGCTCTTCTAAAGGAACAGATTTAAGGCAAAGTAAGTTTCTTATTTAGTAGAAAAAAGCTGGGATATCTCTCAGCTCTACACCTAGCTATTCACAGTCGGTAGTGATTTAAAAATGAATAATAACACGTGAGCAATTACCCCCCTCCCCACACTCTGAGCAGGGGCTTACAGAAAGGCAGCTTTCAAACAGAAAAAGAGGGAAATGCTGCTTTTAATGAGTTCCCATGAGATACAAGTCACAACTATATAGTGCGATTACAGACCCCTTTTGGAAACTTGCTTATGAAACTGGAAGATCCTTGGAAATTCTATTCTGAGACTATGCAAATAATAGCAAATTTTGTTAAAATGTTAAAAAGAATTTTTTAAAAATGAAATGGGCTGATTTCAGAAATGGAAAATCAGTAGCTTCTCTAATTCTAGTTTATTGACAATTAAAAAAAATTTTTTTTAATGTTTATTTCAGAGAGAGAGACAGCGTGAGCAGGGAAGGGTCAGAGAGAGGGAGACGCAGAATCTAAAACAGGCCCCAGGCTCTGAGCTAGCTCACAGCACAGAGCCCGACGTGGGGCTCAAACCCAGGAATCTTGAGATCATGACCTGAGCTGAAGTTGGACGCTTAACCAGCTGAGCTACCCAGGCGCCCCTGGTCATTCAATGAACATTCATAGAGCCTTTACTACGCACTAAATATAAATACTCTTGCAAACTAGTTGGGCGATCCAGACAAACAACTACACGGTGATTAAATCCTATAAAGCACCAGGCGGGGCACCTGAGTGGCTCAGTCAGTTGAGCATCTGACTCAGGCTCACGTCATAGTCTCACAGTTCATGGGTTCGAGCCCCACATCTGGCTCTGTGCTGATAGCTCAGAACCTGGAGCCTGCTTTGGATTCTGGGTCTCCCTCTCTCTCTCTCTCTATTCCTCCCCACTCACACTGTGTCTCTCAAAAAATAAACATTAAAATTTTTTTTAATGCTATAAAGCACCAAGAAAGGTTGCTCTAGGAACACACTGGGTGGGTGGGGGTTGGAAGTTTTCCTGAAAGGAGGAATGCGGAAACCGGAGAATGTCAGTTAATTTCACAAACAGGGTGAGTAAACCTGGGGAGTAGCTAGAGAGAGAGGTGAACTTTGAAAAGATGTCTAGAGCATGAAAGGCCTTGAAGCCCTTGTGAAAGGCAAATGTTCATGCTCTCTTATCTGAACATGTTACTAATGAAATAAGCTGCTACACCCATGGTTTTATAAAACTAGTAAAACATTTTCTATTTCACTTCGTTCTCTTAGGAAGTGTTATTTGCTACAGTTTACAGATCATGGTCTACATTTTATTTAAATGCACAGGCCAATCTTATTCAGCTTATACAATCTGAACAAATGTTAGTGTTACTAAGAACTCTGTCAAACCAGATATGTGTCATCTTTGGCAGCACGGTTTCCAGTATCAGTAAATAAACCACTAGAAAAGTTGAGAAGAAAATGAAAAATGTTCCCAGAGTGAAGAAGAGGAGGTATAGGACAGCACCCCCAACTCAGTGTATATTAAATAAATGAGCATATTAGGGAAGCAGTAAGGTAGAATGGCAGGTGACACAAAGATCATTGATATTCTGTGTAGAATAAAATAGGGTTCTTTAGCAACTACAACAAACGTCATTTATAGACATGATCATGGACTATAACCATTTGACTTCTCCAGCCCCAGTAGATGAGGCACCCAGGGCCTTCTGGCTAACGAATGCTTTTCCTTCTGTATCACAGGATTTCATTCATAAATGGATAAGCACCAAGTAAGTGCCCACTCCCTTTTCTGCGGAACACTGTATTCTCTCAGTACCACATGAATGAGAAAACATGTTCTATCTACGTCTTAAATAAGAAACATGTATTCTCAAGAGGAACTGTATGTAATTAATAATACTAGTCTTAGGGAAGTAATATATGCTTATTTCATTTTCAGAAATTCAACTAATATTTTAAGTAAGTTAACTTGGCAACCCCTCTACTCCCTAAAATGAAGAAGATATATACTGAATATGAGCAGGGTCGTGTGAATCTGTTCACTTTTTATCTCAAATTGTGATCATGCCTGAGCAGACTAATCCCAGTGCATTTACTGACTGTGCTGGTCCCTTAAACAGAGACCTTCCCAACGCTGCTGAAGAGAAACTGAGTGAGACTTAGACCATATAGTAGTACCAGGTTTTACAGATTTAAAATTCAAAGGACTTTTGACAATAAGTACTCAGTTTTCACTTTATTCTTGGACTAACTTCTGCCAGAAATGAGACACCCTTAAAGCATTATCAGGAAAACACCTTCTGGAAACACATGCTGAGAACTGTAACATTTACTGCTGAATTAAGAATGAATCTGAAAGTTAAATAACCTTACCCTCGGGGACCATCTGGAATGGCATTTGCTTTGCGGCAGGTATCTAGGACACTTGTTCCTGGGTCAAGAACTAATTCAGAAAATGAAGCTTCTTTAAACAACTCTTTTAACTCCTGATCAGACATGACCTCCAGTGCGTCGATGCTGCTATGATACAGGGCTTGTGTACACCTGAAAAACACATTGGGAACCACACCGTGTGAGCGCTTATCCAAATACATGTGCTAATATCCAGTAACTAATTCTGGAGTGCCCACTGTGTTCCACACCGCAAGGTTTCGAAACAGCAACGTTTATCTTACATAGTTGATACTTAATTCAAGGTGACCTTTCTTTCCAACAGAGGCTATTCTACAACATTTAGGTCACACACTGACAATCCCTGTTAGTGGTAAGTAACAAGAAAACCCTAATGAATTTTCTCAAGTCTGTTAACTGCATGAACTTTATCCAGTTTTAGTATTCTAAAAAGCCACCTTTTAGCAGAAGCTAGCCCTTCCTGTCCATGAACAAGCTTTGTAACTTCTGCAGCAAGTCGTTTCTGAGGACCCCGCTTTTCCGGCTCTTTTTCATGCAGTTGCATTATGTGGCCAATCTCTGGAAGGGGCAGAAAAGTGAAGAGCTTCAGGTACCTTTGGGACAAAAAAATACAGTGTTAGGTATATATAACATACCTAATTTTTATCTCTTATTTCCTTACCCTTTAAAAAACATCCTGCCGACTTTTAAATTCATTCATTCATTCATTGAGAGAGAGAAGTGAGTGGTAGAGGGAGGGAGAGAGAATCCCAACAGGCTCTGTGCTGTCAGCACAGAACCCAATGTGGGGCAGGATCCCATGACCCTGAGATCATGATCTGAGCTGAAGTGAGGAGACAGATGCTTAACCAACTGAGCCACCCAGGTGCCCCTTAAAACTTATTTTTGATTATGAAAAATAAACATGAAGTACCCAAAAAAGACACCTGTGCACACACCATCCACACTGAGGATGTCCTTATTTTGCCATCTTTGTTCCAGACCTTTCTTTTTGAAAAGGCATAAAAGTACAGCTCTAGATCCCAGCACTACCATATTCCCCTTCTCTCCCACAGAGATAAGCTAACCTAAATTTGTGCACATCCTTCCTAAGGATGTCTTAGGACTCTTACGTATATGTGCCCATAAATAAAAAATTTATAACTTCCTAACATAAATATTATTTTATGTGTAGCCTCTTTTTAAAATCTTTTCTTGGTGAAAAGCACACAGAAAATATACAAATCAGAAACATATAGTTTAATGAGTTAGAAAGCAAACCTCTACCATCACCTGTCTAGAAATACATCATTGTCTCCACCCACCAGAGCCCAAATTTATCACATTCCCTTCCCCTCCAAAGTAACCACTCCTCTGCCTTTCAAGATAATCACTTACTTGTTTTTCTTTATACGTTTACCATTTCAGTATCCCCCCCATATACAGCATCATTTTGTTTTGCCTGTTTTTAGGTTTTATGTAAACGGAATCATATAGAATACATTTTTCTGTTTGGCTTTTCTGCCAGATCATTGTATTTAGTAAGAGACTCATTCATGTTGCCATGTGACATTGTTTCCACTCTTGAACAATTACTCATAATGCTGCTATGAATATTCCCACGTATTTCTCTCAGTGCCTGTGTGCACGGATTTCTTTTGGGGACGTACCCAGGAGAGGGACTGCTGGGTCACCAATTCTGTACATATTCAGGTTTAGTAAACAGAGACGTGTATTTTTCCAAAGCAGTTCTGTAAGCGTAGCATCGGTGCTTGACATTAAACCTCTGACCACCAAGGATACATTTTAAAGACCTCCACCTCAAGTAAACACACAGCCAGCTGCATGCCACAGCTACAGCAAGTCAACTAGACAAAGCACCAGACCACTGACATGCGTGAAGCTCCCCTTTTAGAAAGCTCTGGGTAACCTAGATAACTGACCACTGAGTGAGTCACACGGTTTCTCCCTTCCTGCTTACTCATTTCTGCTGTTTTAAATTTGCCAATAAAGAATGAACTCACAAAGCCCTTAGCACTTCACCCTTTATCCCAACAATGCAGAGCCCTAGGCCTAGGCTCCCTTCCTTTCTCTCCCTGACACCCCAAAATGCCACGGCCCTTCAGGACCTGTAGGGCATAAATCTTGTTTCTTGAAGTTCTCTGATGGTTGTGGCTGAGATGCATCCTGCAACTGTAAGAACCCTTAAGGCAGGTCTAGCTCCCAGACAGACTCGGGTCAGGGAACCATCTCTAAGCACGGCCATAAGGAGTCAGCCCAGGTGACCAGGCAAGCGCCCCCACGCTAGCACCGCTATCAACAGGCTGAGAGCAAAACAGTTGGCAGACGGTACAGTCAATGGGGCTGTGTGATAGCACTTGCAGCTAACCCAGGGGAAGGCATTTAGCTTCAACTATCTTTTTTTTTTTTTTTTCCAAAGTGTATTTTTGTTTTGAGAGAGAGAGAGCAAGGAGGGGAAGGGCACAGAGAGAGGGAGACAGAACTCCAAGCAGGCTCCACACCATCAGTGCAGAGCCTGATGTGGGGGCTGCAACTCACAAACTGAGATCACGACCTGACGCAAAATCAAGAGCTGGAGCCCAACTGACTGAACCACCCAGGTGCCCCCCAGCTTCAACTACCTTACGAACTGTAACTGGCTAACCCAGACGGTAACACCGCTTGGGAAGGCAGCACCAAGGAGGTCTTGGTGCACGCACTTTTCCGTGGTTTTGCATATTGCCTGGGCTGTGTGTTGCCCATAGCATCTATCCCAAATTGTCACTGCTGCCATAATTCTCTCTCCCCAGTGCACTGTGATGAAGGCCATATGGACTAATGAGATGAGACCACTAATCATAAAGGCCGTTGCCGACCACTCATGCACATGACGGTCCTCCCTGCCTTGCACCAAGGACAGCTAATGAAGGCAGACTGGATCCCAAGGCTGTGATCACTGTCCAAGATGAGGCTTCGGGCTAACGGTGCTGAGCAAAGGGTATTCCGGTAGATATGGAGGGAGAACTTGCCTGGTGACCACTGAGTGATGGGTCATAGTGGGACTACGTGTCCTAACCCAGACACGTGGACCGGCCTTGTAACAGGACACCAAGGGCACCATGACAGGAGACATTCAGCTGAGGCTTGCTGTCCCCACACGGCCGCTACAACTCACTGTCGCTTTGTCTCCCTAACCCAGTGGGACATCATGAGTTCAGTCCCTGGTGTGATGCTGCTAAACAATTAATGGACAAACATACATGTCCCGAACATCTTATGCCAGTGCCTCCTAAGACCCCAGAGGAGGTACATCAGCTCCAAACAAATGCAAAATTTACTTCACAGAGATGAGAGCTTCCTGGGCATTGCTTGGTACTGCGGTGCACGAATATGCCAAGGCTCTGCTATTGTGCTCCAGGGACCAGGGCTTTCCCCCAGGTCCCGTGTACACGGCACTAGTGGAGGCAGACCCCAACCCTGGGGAGGCCAAGTGGGACACCCTGGAAAGGAAGGCAACCACTTATGAGGGCTCACAGGGACATCTTCCAGAAACTGATTCTGCTAACAACACGTAGGATCAAAGTAGTGAAGAAAATCAGAAAGTAACAATTAACATCAGAAATTATGCCGTAACTGAAAATTCTAACCTTCCTTAAAGCTTTTGTGCAGCAGGCACCGGTCAGAGTGGCTAAAATGAGCNTTTTTGTGCAGCAAGAAGGATAGAAGGGAGCTAACTGGCTATTACAGGTTTTTGGCCTATGATAGAAAATTGTTACTCATCGCTGCTGAACTGCATAACTGGTCCATCTCTCTAAAGACCCTAAAATCTATAATCTTCTCAGAGAATGAGCCAGCTACATGTCTGTTTCCTCTGAGATACCACAGATCCTGAGCCCTCTAGGCTCCCCCCGCCCCAAAATGGGACAGAATACAGCAACATGCCACAGGGCGTGCCCCTGCTCCCGAAGGAAAACTGACCAGGTTACTGAGGCCACTGGTGAGGATGAGGAGGGATAAAGGAAGACAGAGGCCCCAGAGACAGAGAGCTGTACCACCCCCAGCCCCCCAGATGTTTACTGCCTGGCACCGTGCCCACTGTCTCCTCACAGAGATCACTAAAGCTAAGGCTCATAGTGAATGGGAAACATTAGATCAGGCCTGTCTCCCGCAGCACAATGTTGCCATGGTCCAGTATGTTTATCATTTCCATGGCCACAGTGACCCAAATGATGTCCTCTTCATTTCTAAACCTGACAAGGCCTCAAGTGACCCCACGTCCAGTGAATTTTCATAAGGTGCTCCCCCTAATTACTGGGCAGTGCTACTAATTTTAATGGGACTGCTGACACCATTTAAAAGGCACTGCGGGCCACGGGCATGGTTGCTAGACATGGAGGGGGTTACCATCCAGGCCCCTGGACACTTCAGAACTATGTCCTTCTGCCGCTCTGGCTCCTTGAGCAAATTCCCCTCAAAAGGGCTCGCCACTCCCTCCCCACTCCCTCCCCAACTTAATTTTGCCCTTTATGAAAATGCACAGGTTAACCTCTCCTGGGAGTTACACAATCTCAGTGTTCCTGGCCGCTTAGTATCCAGACAGCCAGTGTCTAAACTCTAGGCCCTAACACGACCATCTTCTCAGCTATCGCCCCCTTATGCCATCCACCTTCCTGCCACTCAGTTACCATTCGTCCCGACTTGAAGCCAGTCCCTGCAGCTATCTCTGCTTCTTCTCTAATATCCAGGCCTGGCAGCCACGGAAGCCTCTACCCCAGGAAGCTGGTGGCTCCCCAGGACTCATCCCGCATCCCAGAGACAGTGGCCCCTACAGCACTGGGGTGGGCCCCTGGGACAATAAACATGCATGGTGTTTTCTGGCCTGATTAGACATCAAGGCCCAAGTCACTGCTATTCCAGACAATCCCTCTAAATTCTTCAAAGGGAAGTGCTTCTACCCACAGGGCACTGCCAGTAAAGCAATCAAAGGTGTACGAATCCATTCAGATGTAACTACCTACAGGGACCATTTACTTCAAATGGCTCTTTCTGGTGGTGGCCCCCCTGGCCCTTTCCTTCCCTATTATAGGCACGGATGCGTTGACACGATGCCATGCAACATCGAACCAGCCCAAGTTCTTGGCCTTCCCCGTGGAATTTACCACGTGGATGCCTGTGACTCTTCCTCCTTGGGCAAGATGGTAAACACCCCCTCATAACAATTTAAACAGGTCCCTAAAAGCTTATGCCCTGTTATTAAGGATACTGAGATGGAGTCTCCTCTTTCACTGGCCCCATTTGGTTGGTACATAAGTCAGCCAATAATGAATGGCATCTCACCATATACTTTCAAAACCTCAATACTCAGGTTCTCCCAATTAAGCTGTAATTCCTAGTAATACAGAATTAATTGAGAACACATACCTCTGAGAGAACAAGCATACTAACGTTAACATTCTATGGGTCCCAAAAGAAAAAGAGAGAAAGGGACAGAAAACTTATTTGAAGAAATAATAGCTGAAAATTTCCTGAACCTGGGGAAGGAAACAGACATCTGGATCCAGGAAACACAGAGCCCCAACCAAAGAAGTCCATACCAAGACACACTGATAATTAAAATGTCAAAAACAAAGATAAGGACAGAATCTTAACAGTGGGGAGAGAAAAGCAAACAGTGATGTACAAGGCAACTCCCAGAAGGCTTGCAACTGATTTTTCAGCAGAAACTGTAGGCTCCAGAGGGAGCACACAGTATATTCAAAATGATGAAAGGAAAAAAACTACAAGTAAAATACTCTACCCAGCAAGGTTATCATTCAGAACTAAGAAGGGATAAAGAATTCCCCACATAAACAAAAGTTAAAGGTATTCATCACCACTAAACCAGCATTACAAGAAATGTTCAAGAGACTTTTGTAAGTGGGAAAGAAGAGGCCATAACTAGAACTTAGAAAAATTATGACAGAATTTCAATGGTGAAAGCGTACATATAGTAAGGCACCAGATAAATCACAAAGCTATTGTGAAGGTTCAAAGACAACAGCAGTAAAATCAATTATATCTACAATGGGTTAAGCAATAATACAAAAGAGGGGCACCCGGGTGGCTCAATTGGTTGAGCATCTGACTTTGGCTCAGGTCATGATCTCACAGTTCGTGGATTCGAGCCTTCAGTCGGGCTCTGTGCTGACAGCTCAGAGCCTGGAGCCTGCTTCCCATCCTGTGTGTCCCTCTCTCTCTGTCCCTCCCCTGCTCATGATCTATCTCTGTCACTCAAAAGTAAATAAATGTTAAAAAAAAAATTAAGAAAAAAGCAATACAAAAGATAAAAAGATGCAAATACATAAAACATGGAAGAGGTGAACAAAAATGTGCTTTAAAAAAATTTTTTTAATGCTTATTTATTTTTGAGAGAGAGAGAGAGAGAGGAAGGGAGGGAGGGAGAGAGAGAGGGAGCGAGCGAGCATGCACCTGCATGAGCAGGGGAGGAGCAGAAAGAGAGGGAGACACAGAATCCAAAGCAAGCTCCAGGCTCTAAGCTGTCAGCATGGAGCCCGATGAGGGCCTTGAAATCACGAACCCTGAGATCATGAACGGAGCCGAAGTCGGATGCTGAACAGATTGAGCCACCCAGGTGCCCCAAAAACGTGTTCAAGAGCGCCTCGTTGGCTCAGTCAGTTAAATGTCTGACTTCGGCTCAGGTCATGATCTTGTGTTTGTGGGTTCAAGCCCCACACTGGGCTCTGTGCTGACAGCTCAGAGCCTAGAGTCTGCTTTGGATTCTGTGTGTGTCTCTCTCTCTCTGTCCCTCCCCTGCTTGTGCTCTGTCTCTGTCTCTCAAAAAATAAAATAAAGACATATTTCCTTTATTTAGTCTATGTCTTTTTCCTTCCTTGCTCTCTTCCCCTGTGACCTGATAGCCTTCTTTAGTGTTATGCTTGAATTCTTTTTATTTTTTTCTATATGTATTCTGTTTTCAAAGGTCTGTGGTTACCATCAGGTTCATATTTAATACCCTCTGTATACAGGAGGCTGTTTTAAATTAAGGTCACTTAAGTTTGAACCGCTTATTATTTTTTAACTTTTTTATGGATTCCATACACCTTTAATTGCTTTACTAGCAGTGCCCTGATGGTAGAAGCACTTCCCTTTCAAGAATAAAGGAACTAAAGAACTACAAAAACAATCAGACAACAAAATGGCAATTAAGCATATAACTATCAATAATTACTTTAAATGTTAAGAGTCTACATGCTCCAATCAAAAGACATAGGCTGACAGAATGGATAAAAAACCCAAGACACATCTACCTGCTGTCTACAAGACATTCAGACCTAAAGACACAAACTGAAAGTGAAGAGATGGAAAAGGTATTCCATGAAAATGGAAACAAAAAGTCAAGGTAGTAGTACTTACATCAGACGACATAGAATTTAAAACAGACTATAACAAGAGATAAGAGCATTAACATATTGATAAAGGCATCAATCCAACAAAGATAGATCATAAATTTCTAGGCACCAAAAATGGTTGCACCTAAGTATATAAAGCAAATATTAACAGACACAAAAGGGAGAAGTCAATAATACAATAACAGAATGGGACTTTAACACCCCACATCCCTGGAGGTCATCTAAGCAGAAAAATCAAGGAAACAGTGGTTCGGGACAACACAATAGACCAGATGGCTATAACAGTTACACAGAATATCCCATCCCAACAAAAGAATACACATTCTTTTCATGTGCACATGGAACATTCTCTATGATATGTCATATGGTAAGCCACTAAACAAGTCTGAATAAATTTATGAAAACTGAAACCATATCAAGCCTCTTTTAGGTATCAAACTAGAAATCAATTACAAGAAAAAAAACTGAAAAAGCACAAACATGTGGAGGCTAAATCATATGTTACTAAACAACCAGTGTGTGAACAAAGAAATCAAAGAGAAAATTAAAAAATACCTGGAAACAAATAAAATGGAAACATGATGTTCCAAAATATTTGGGACATAGTTCTAAGAGCAATATAGGCCTCTCTCAAGCAGCAAGAAAAATCTCAATCTAATCTTACAACTAAAGGAAATAAAACAAAACTGATAAACCTTTTGCCAGATTCGTCAAGAAAAAAGGACTCAAATACATAAATTCACCAATGAGAAAAGGTACGAATGACATCACAGAAATACAAAGGATTATATGAGACTAACAAACTTAGGGGTGCTGGCTGGCTAAGTAAGTAGACCATGAAACTCTCTCTCTCTTTTTTAACGTTTTTATTTGTTTTTGAGAGTGAGAGAGAGTGAGAGAGAAAGAGAGGGAGGGAGGCAGAGAGAAAGACAGAAACATAGACTCTGTAGCCGGCTCTAGGCTCTGAGCTGTCAGCACAGAGCCCAATGTAGGACGTGAACTTGTGAACCAGGAGATCATGACCTGGGCTGAAGTCAATGCTTAACCAACTGAGACATCCAGGTGCCCCTAGAGCATACAAGTCTTGATGTTGGGGTTGTAGGTTCAAGCCCCAGCTGGGTGTAGAGATTACTTAAAAGACTACCACACTTAACCAAGGAGGTTAAAGTCTTGTACTTGAAAACTATACAACACTGATGAAAGAAACTGAATGTGACACAAACAAATGGAAAGATATTCTATGCTCATGGAAGGAATTCATATTATTAAAATGTCCATGTTACCCAAAGCAAACTATAGATTCAATGCTATCCCTCTCAAAATACCAAGAGCATTTTTCACAGAACTAGAGCAAATAATCCTAAAATTTGTATGGAACCACAAAAGACCCAGAATCACCAAAGATATTAGGAGAAAGAAGAACAACGCTGGGGGGTATCACATTTCCAGGTTTCAAAATATGTTACAAAGCCAGAGTAATCAAACAGAATGATACTGGCACAAAAATAGGCACAAAGATCAAGAGAACAGACTAGAAAGCCTAAAAATCAACTCACACTTATATGGTCAGTGAACCTATGATAAAGGAGCCAAGAAAATCCAGTGGAGAAAAGAAAGTCTCTCCAACAAACGGTGCTAGGAAAACTGGACAGTTACATGCAAAAGCATGCAACTGGACCCCCACCTTCTTACAGCATACATAAAATAAACTCAAAACGGATTACAGACCTAAATTTAAGACCTGAAACTATAAAAAGTCCTAGAAGAAAGCATAGGCAGTAATCTGACATGGGCCTTAGCATTTTTTTTCCTAGACATTTTCTAGACATGAGACGTTTTGTTAGATGGGTCTCCTCAGACAAGGGAAACAAAGTAAAAATAAACTATTGATATTACACCAAAATAAAAAGCTTTCACACAGCAAAGGAAACCATCAACAAAATGACCTATTGACTGGGAGAAGATAGTTGCAAATGATAAATCAACAAAATCCAAGAACTCATACAAGTCAACACGAGTAACAATAATCCACTTAAAAATTAGCAGAGGACCTGACATTTTCCCAAAGAAGACATACAGATGGTCCACACATAACAAGATGTTCAACATTACTAATTATAAGGGAAATGGAAGTCAAGACTACAATGAGGTATCACCTTGTACCTGTCAGAATGGCTAGTATCAAAAAGATAATAACAAATGCTGACGAAGATGTGGAGAAAAAGGAACCCTCTTGCACTGTTGGTGGGAATGTAAATTGATGCAGCCACTATATAAGACAGTATGGAGGTTCCTCAAAAAATTAAGAACAGATATACTGTAGGATCCTGTAAATCCAATAAGTATTTACTAAAAGTAAATAAAAACACTAAATATTTTTGAAAATTTTCAAAAAATATGCATCCCTATGTTTATTCCAGCGAGGATATGGAAGCGACCCAAGGGTCTATCAATAGATGAATGGATGAGAAGTGGTAATATATACAATGGGAATATTACTTTACCAATAAAAAAGAATGATATCTTGCCATTTGTGACAGCAGTAATGGACCTATGAACAGAATAGTAAGCCAGAAATAAACGTACGCCTTTATGTTCAATTAATCTATGACAAAGGAGGCAAGAATATGCAATGAGGAAAAGACAGCTTCTTTAATAAATGGTGCTAGAAAAACTGGACAGCTTTGTGCCAAAGAATAAAACTTAACCACTTTCTTATACCACACACAAAAATAAACTCAAAATGGATTAAAGACCAAACTGTAAGACCTGAACCATAAAACCCCTAGAAGGAAACATAGGCAGTAAACTCTTGGGATATCCGCCTTACCAATAATTTTCTCCTCAGCAAGACCAACAATAGCAAAAATAAACCATTGGGAATACACCAAGCTAAAAAGCTTTTGTGCAATGAAAGAAACAATCAACAAAACAAAAGGGTAACCTACTGACCAGAAGAAGATATTTGCAAATAATATATCCAATAAGGGGTTAATATCCAAAATACATAAAGAATTTCTACAACTCAACACCAAAAATATAAACAATCTGATAAAAAAATAGGCAGAGGACCTGAACAGACCTTTTTCCAAAGAAGACAGATGGCAAATAAACACATGAAAAGATGCTCAACATCACTCATCACCAGTGAAATGCAAATCAAAACCATAATGAGATACCACCTCACACTTGTCAGCATGGCTAGTTTCAAAAAGACAGGAGATAAGTTTTAGCAAAAGCGTGGAGGAAAACAAATCCTCATACACCATTAGTGAGAATATAAACTGTTATATTCACATGTAAAACAGTATAAAGGTCTTCAAAAAATTAAAAACAGAAATTTGATATCATCCAGCAATTCTACTTCTGGGTATTTATCCGTAGAAAATGGGAACACTAATTCAAAAAGATGTGCATGACTACTTTCCCTGCAGTATTATTCACTATCACCAAGATATGGAAGCAACCCAAATATCCATAGATAGATGAATGGTTAAAGAATGGAATATTACTCAGCCATAAAAAAGAAAGAAATCTTGTGATGTACAGGACATGGGTGGACCTTGAAAGTATTATGCTAAACGAAGTCAGTCAGAGAAAGACAAATGCCATGATTTCACTTATACGTGGCTAAGAAACAAAACAGAAACAGACTTATAAATACAGAGAACTGGTGACTGCCAGAGGGAAGGAGATGGGCGAACAGATGAAGGGGATTAAGATGTACAAAAGTCCAGTAATAAAACAGGTCACAGGGATGCAAAGTATAGCACAAAGAATACAGTTAACAATACTGTACTAATTTTATACAGTGACATCCGGTACCTACAATTATTGTGGTGAGCATTTCGTAATGTATACAAATGTCAGATCACTATGTTGTACACTTGAAGCTAACATACTATGGTAGGTCAACTGTTTTTCAATTAATAAAAAAAAAAAAAAAGGCAAAAAAAATCTGATGCCTCTAAGTGCCTGACACTTAGCTTTTAATTGCCAAAGTATCCATTTTAAATAAAAACATCCATCTTGAATAAGCATACTGTCAGATACTATGATACACCTAGTAGCAAACCAAGTAGATGAGGAACCGGGCCACCCTTACTCACAAAGTTCTCCTTTTAGAAAGCCCTGGAAAACTGAGACAACGCACCGCTTGAGTGACCCTATCTTTTCCTTTCCCTAATTTTTGCTTTCATTTGAAATGTCCCAATAAAGAGTGAACCCGCAAAACCCTAGGCACCGTATCTTTTGTCGCCAGTAAAGCAGAGCTTAGTTCCACGCTCCCTCCCTCTCTCTACCCATGACTTTGCTGTGTGGCCCTTCAGGACCTGTGAGTAACAAATCTTGGTTTTCAAATTTCCTGGACGGTTGTTGCTGCGGTGTGTCCTGCAATCCTAAGAACCGCCAAGGCCAGTCCAGCCACAAGTTGGCGAGTGCCTCAAGCATTTCCAGCCAGGAGCACCACCAGCAGCAGGCTGAGGCTGACACCACAGTAAGGTTACTCTCCCACCACTATGGAATATTCTAACCAACACTTGGTATTGGCAGTACTACGTTTAGCCATTTTGAGGGTATGTAATGGGTTTTAATTGTGCCTTTACCTTGCATTTTCTCAGTAAGGCTGAACAACCTTTTCATGTTTTTGGTCTCTGGGATAGAAATCTTGCTGAAGTACATGTTCAAGTCTCTTCTCATGTTTCTACAGGGTTGTCTTTTTCTTACTGGCTTATGGAATTTGTGTATAAAGTTCTTCATACTTTTAGAACATGTAATCAGTATTCTTCTATTCTTAATGGTGACTTTTAAAGAACTATAGATCCCAATTTTAATTTAGTCTAAATTACCAATTTTTTCTTTGTAGCTCACGTAAGAATCTTTCTTTATACCAGTTAAGATACTTTCCTATTTATGTTCTAAACACATGATCTTTCATTACAGACTTAGGTTGATAATCTACTGGAACTGATTTTTGCATACAGTGTGAGGTTAAGTTTCGTCATTTTCCTCAAATAAGGCATCTAATGATTCAAGTGATATTTATTGAAAAGACTGTCTTATCCGACCATGCTGCAGTGCCACAGAGATGAAGTGACCACAGACGCTGGATTCTCTAATCCTCTCCATTTGTCTTTTTTAAAAAATATTTTTAACGTTTACTCATATTTTGAGAGACACAGAAGAGACAGAGCGCAAGTAAGAGAGGGACAGAGAGAGGAAGACACAGAATCCGAAGCAGGCTCGAATCCTTGCTGTCAGCACAGAGGCTGATGTGGGGCTCGAACTCACAGACCATGAGATCATGACCTGAGCCGAAGTCAGCCGCTTAACCAACTGGGCCACCCAGGCACCCCCATTCGTCTCTTTTCTTAACCTTATATTTAAGCTTGTGCTTTAAAATCCAAAGATTACTATTAGAGTAAGAGTTTAGCAGAGTCGCTGGGCACACAGTTAATACAAGAAAATTTTTATACATTAAAGCCAAATAGAAAATGAAATTTTCAAAAAGACGTCAGTTTTTTTTTTTTTTTTAAATGGTTTATTTCTGAGAGAGAGAGAGAAAGGATACAGAATCTGAAACAGGCTCCAGGCTCTGAGCTGGCTGTCAGCACAGAGCCTGATGTGGGGCTGGAACCCACGAGCCATGAGATCATGACCTGAGCCAAAGTCGGACGCTTAACCGACTGAGCCACCCAGGCGCCCCAATATGTCAGTTTCTAATACATCAAAACTCTAAACTGTATCATCAAATGTTTGAAACAAACCTAAAGGAAAAAAGTCTTAATTATTGTAGTTCATTATAAGACATTTTTCACTCTGGAAAAATGATTTTTGGTAAGAGTCACCTTTTCTTTGTTGCAGGTATATTTTTCCCATCAATTTATATTCTTTGAAGGGTTTAATGTGAATTAATGAGAAAATCATTTTTAAAAAGGATTTTCCAAGTGTGTATTATGTTATGTTAAAGAAAAAAAACTTCAGAGATAAAAGGTAAAGTAAGGTTTAGTCAAGCTGACCATAAAAAGAGTGAAAAAACTAGAATATGCAAGTGATAACATCCTAAGTACTTGCTAGAGGTACATCACAAATTTGACTACCTTTTCCAGCAATCACAGTGGTTCTCTGCTTTAACAAAAAAATTGTTTAGAACAGTTAAAATTGCAATGTCCTGTGTCTTAAGTAGACTCTAAGTGAAAACAAAACACGAAAAACTACAAAGGGTACACAGAGATTCAATGGCTAAAATTATATCATGAGCGTATATACTTCATTGTCATCAGCACACTATTAAGAACTCACCTTTCTACCACATCATCCTGCTGCCTGACAAAGAATTGATACAATTCAAACGGAGAGGTCTGATCTCTGTTTAGCCACACAGCATTCCCAGCAGACTTTCCCAATTTTGCTCCTGTTGTACTTGTAATTAGAGGCACAGTGATCCCAAATACGTCTTCTCCAGTCAACCTAAGCATAAAGGAAAACATCATTATGTGCTTCAGTCACAAGTGGAGTGGTGGCAGGTTTGCTAACTGTTCTTCAGACTTTATTCTGGTCTCTTGCTGTAAGAAAACTTCCTTTACCTTCTAAATCTGAATGTTTGTCCCTTGTTTTAACAGCACTCACTCTGGTCTGGCATTTGGCTTTCTAAACTGCAATGGAACCCGTGACTCTGGGGGAATTTCTGTATAACTAGGGCCTAAAAACTTTAAAGGCCGAAGAAAAAGAGGAAAGAAAANAAAGTCGGACGCTTAACCGACTAAGCCACCCAGGCGCCCCAGTTTTAAGGGATTTTTAAAATGAGTAGCACATGGGCTAGGCTAGAACTACAGAGTTCATCTTCCTTAAGAAAATGTAATTAAAATCTACATTCTTAGCCAAATATTTGGAGTTGAAAAAAATTTTTTGAGAAACTAATACTAGCTTCACGGAAGGTGTAGAGCTAAAGCAGAAACTACTCAACGACGCACAATCGCAGTCAAGTATCAACAAAGGAAAGCAGTTTCTCAATTCAGTAACACAAAATCCTGACTGGCAGTGTACTTCCTGCAAAGCTCCAGAATACGTTCCATACCAAGTACCATTAAACAAGCCTTACGGTTCTCATTATTAGCCCGTCACTTCCACACCATTTCACGCTCTGAAACGGGGAGAAAACCAACAAAGACTTGAGAAGGGCGTCACTACCCAATCCCAATAGGGGATCGCAGGACATCCGTGTGTGAATTATCTGGTCACACGATTTCTCCTAGGTCTAAAGGCGTTGGCTTACTTGTGGATAAACTCGTATCCGGACATGATATTGCCCAATTGATCAGATCCACCGAGCTGGACCCGGCATCCATAATGCTGGAACAGATAGTAAAAGTCATAGGCCTGGAGCACCTGGTAAAAAAACTCGGCCAAGCTCATGCCCTCGGGACTCTTGAGCCGGGTCTGGACGCTCAGCCGGCTCAGGAGCGTCCCCATGCGGAAGTGGCCGCCAACGGCGGCTAGGAAGTCCACCAGGTGCCGTTTCTGGTACCAGGTTGAATTGTCCAGTACCGTGAAGCTTCCCCAGGGACGCCCATCCGCGAAAAGCTCCTGGTGATTAGCCCCCAGGTCCTCCAGCGCTCGGCGCAGGGCGCGCGCATTGCTTCGCACGCGTTCAGCGTCCAGGGCCTCGCGCTCCTTGGTGCGGCCGCTCGGATCTCCCAGGCGCGCGGTGGCACCTCCCACCAGCGCAATCACGTTGTGGCCAGCTCGCTGGAAGTGAAACAGGCCCAGAAGGGCTAGCAGATGCCCCACGTGAAGCGAGCTGGCCGTGGGGTCGAAACCGCAGTAGATGGTCTGGGGAAAGTTGCCCTTTCCACGGTCGAAGAGCTCGGGGAGCTCTATCTTCGTACCCCTGTCGGGGAAGAACTCCTTGAACAGACCTCGAGCCTTCTGCGCCGCCAGCAACCCCTGAGCGCCCGAATGGGCCTCACGCAGTCCCAGAAACAAAACTCCTGACGGGCCTAGGCTTCCCAAACACCGGCCCCGGGAAAAGCACCGCAACATGGGGGCCGCCATCTTGGCGCCGGTACGCTGAGAATGCTGGGATCTTAGAGCCCTTGCCACACCCCTCGGCCCCAGCCTCCCACGATGTCTGCGGAAATTGCTTCCGTGGTTTTGTTTGCGCATGCCCGAGTAGGGGGAGGCGGTCACTTAGCTACGGAGCTTGAGTTCTCGGCTGTCGGTGGAGTTCTGACGACGTCGATGGGGGTTATGCTTAGCCTGCAGTCTAACTTCGCTCATACTTAATTGCCTCGTTCGTACCACAGGTGTGTCTGTGATAATAGTTCCTACTTCATAGGGCTGTTATGAGGGCTAAGAATCAAAGCCAGGCACCTACTAAGCGCTCTGCAAATGGTAGAATTTGTTTAAATTTTCACATAAAGAAAATTGTGATGCGCAGATTCCTTTGAAGTTTTGTCTCTTTGCAAAAACTTGTTCACAGTTGTGATAGGTGAGAAACTGGTTTAACTAATGGAGAGATAGGGAGTTGGCGTTGGGACGCAAACAATTTTAGGAGTGATTCTCCCAAGTGGATGGGAGCACCTCAGTCATCAGTATGCATAAGCTTCTCCAGGAGGTGGCAGTCTTGTCCAAGCTATAGCGAGAGAAAAATTCACAGTAAATGGCAGAAAAGCCCTGTTTTATTTACCTATTTAATAATTACAGGTAACCAGGTTTAGTATAACTGTATTCAAATAGGTAATCATAGTTCCACAGCATGGCGATTGCTGTCAGTACTCCGCTCACCAAGGATGGGGTTCTCATTGCCAGTTGGCTGTGTAGAATCCAGCTCCAAAACCCTATTTTATTTTTTTTATTGTTATTGTTTTTTTTTAAGTGGGTTTCACGCTCAGCGGGGGATCCAACCATGGGGCCTGAACTCCACATCCACAGATCAAGACCTGAGCTGAGGTCAAGAGTCTGATGCCTAACCGAGCCTCCCAGGAGCCCCCCAAATCCTATTTTAGAGTCTCATTTCTAGGACTACTTTCTTTTTTAAAATTTATTTCTGTGAGAGAGAGAGAGAGCAGGAGGAGGGTCAGAGAGAGAGAGGGAGACACAGAATCTGAAGCAGGCTGCAGGCTCTGTCAGCACAGAGCCCCACGCGGGGCTCAAACCCACACATCATGAGATCATGACTTGAGCTGAAGTCGGACGCTTAACCGGCTGAGCCATCCAGGCGCCCCACTAGGACTCCTTTCAATACTAACTGTGAAAGGTGTGTTGGAGATTTGTGTGCAGAAGGATTGTGTACTCTTGGAGAAACATCTGTAACGCAGCGACGATGGAGGTAGAGCGTGAAGTTTTCATGTGAACAGTTTGCAATAGCAGCCTCAAATAATCCCATAGGGTGCTCTGAAGCTGGGATTTCCTTTCAGATTCATTCTAAATTGAACAAGGGGGCAGCCCCTTGTACTTTGTTACTGATCAGCCATTAAACATGGGATGCACCTGGAGAGGGGGCAAACTCTTGGGCAAGGCTTTGGCAGAGCGCAAGATGCAAAAATAGGCTCAGCTGTGAGCCATCACCAACTGTTATGCCCAGCAGCTGGGGGATTGAGTGCCTTGATCCTGAAGCAGGTGTCTGGGCCGTGTGCCAAACCACTCCCTACAGGACATTTCCATTCCTTTTTTTTTTTAATGTTTATTTATTTATTGTGTGTGTGAGAGAGATTGAGAGCACGCAGGGAAGGGGCAGAGAGAGAGAGAGAGAGAAAGACAATTCAAGCAGGCTCTGCACGATGAGTGTGAAGCCTGATGTAGGACTTGAACTTATGAAATGCGAGACCATGACTTGTGCGGAAATCAAGAGTCGGACACTTAACCAACTGAGCCGCTTCCTTTTCTTAACATTATAAATGTCACTTAACAAAATGAAATATTTAAAAATTAGTTTCTTTGCATGTGTAATTATCAGTGAAGTGAGATTTTCATTGTCAAACGGTAACTGTGATAGGATTTGAGATACTTATTAACAGGCTATGAAACTTAATCCCAAATGCTGAAGAAAATAATCAGGTGTGTTCTCTCATGTTGCTAATAAAAATATCTTAAAATTTGTTATCGTAACCTGTTCACCTGCAATCTTATTTTGTGACATTTTCATCAGGGATATATTTAAGTTTGTGTACCAGGCAATTTTCCTGAGCACAAACAGCAGATAGTGTTTTCTATTTAGTACCTAACTAATACACAGGAAGATTTGAACATTTTTAAAAGGTATCTTTCATTCTTGAAGTTTCTGGTTAATATGACAGGTAACTATCTGTGGTTTTTACAGGTATGCTAGTAATCTTACACCAGAAAGTATGACTTCATATTGTGGTTTAATTACTTAGTCACGACAAGAAATCATTCTTCTCCTTATACAAGTATGTACCTGTTTCAATTACTGAAGAACTTTTGTGGATAATGAAAAACAGAACATTTCTATTTGAGATCAGAATTTATTATAAAGTCTTTTAAAATAGATTCGGGTTCTTGGGTGCCTGGCTAGTTCAGCCGGTAGAGTATGCAACTTTTGATCTTGGGGTTGTAAGTTCGAGCCCCACATTGGGTGTAGAGATTACTTAAAAAATCTTTTCAGAAAAACAGATATGGGTTCTGCTTTATATCTTCTTAAGTTTAGTTCTTGAACAGGTAATGAAGTCTGGTAGAGAAGGTACTATCAGAGCAGATGCTACGTGAGACTTGACAGTGGCTTAGTGACCACCAAAATTATTTTCCTTTTATAATTTGTCTTGGTGTAATAGGAAAAGCGAGGCTCTGTTCAACAGATAGAAGCAATAGAAGAAGGTGGGACATTTAAACCTTTGGAATTATATACATGGCTAAAATTTTCTGGGCCTGGACCTATGACTTGAGGTTGGGGTGAGAAAAAGTGCATAAGTTGATTCATGCTGTTTTTATTGGCTTACAAAAGAAATAGTGTTAAAAAGTATTTTAGAAAGCATGACTTAACTGTGATAACTTGAAGTTAGCTGACCTTAGCATAACATCAATCTCACAATTACCCTTTCCTGCAACAAAATACCACATGAATGTTCACTTTGAGAGTACCCGTTTTATATGATTTGGTTTCAAAATGTTAAAAAAATTGTAATAGTATTCAACAGGCACAAAAAGGAGTCCCTGGGTGGCTCAGTCGGTGAAGCGTCTGACTTGAACAGAAGTTATCAAATTGTGGTCCTTGAGTTCGAGCCCCATGTTGGGCTCTGTACTGACAGCTCAGAGCCTGGAGCCTGCTTCAGATTCAGTGTCTCCTCTTTCTGCTCCTCCCCCACTCACATTCTGTCTGTCTGTGTCTGTCTCTCAAAAATAAAAATTTAAAAAATTTAAGAAAAAAAGGCACAAAAAGTAAACATTAATACTGTTTTTTTAAGTTTATTTATTTATTTACAGAGAGAGCACATGCGAGTGGGAGAAGAGCAGAGAGAGAGAGAGAAATAAAGAGGACAGGCTCCATCCTCAGTGCGGAGCCCCATGTGGGGCTTGATCTCACAACCTAAGCCAAAATCAAGAGTCAGATGCTTAACTGACTGGGCCACCCAGGTGTCCCTAAGATTAATACTGTTTTAAATGTTTTCTTACAGGCTATGACCAACAGTTTAAAGTTAGGCAGTCCTGCTTAAATCTGGAACATTTCTCTAGAGCATGGGACATATTCAAATTACAGCAGCGATCTGACTGGGGCTAAAATATAAGCTCTGTAAAGGTCACAGCAAAATCACAGCAGATAGGAGTCTAAGGAATTCTGAGCACTACAATCACCATATTATTCCTACTTATATTTTCTTTTCTCTCTTGAGGACAGTGGCATAGGTTTCTTCTGGAACATAAGTGGCGGCACAGGATGCAAAAGGGAGTGGATGGGAACAAGAGCTGGAAATTTAAGTCTCTTCAGGGATTTAGTGATGGCCTTCCAGATACTTCCAGATGGACTATATCCATAATGTTCCTCTTTCCTACTACTTGAGAAAAGATAAAGAATCCCTTCTAAAGGCTAGTTTCAAGCCTTTGTTGTCTTTGTAGAGTATCCAATAAATCAGTCTCCCTCATAATTTCACCCTCTCTCATGACTTCATAGTTGCCAATATTCATGACACCCACATCATAAATCATAAAGAAAACCCCCACCCTGCCCATCCTTATTTGCAGAAAAATCACTCACTCCCCTTTCATTCCAAATGAGTTCCTTCCAGAAAGTTTCTTCTGCATTAGGTGGGATGGGAGAAAGATGCTTTTATTATCCAAGTTCATCTTACCCCTAAAGTATATTAAAATGTGAAACTAATAATGCTCATCCTCCTTACAAGAAAAGGAAGCCCATTAAATTTGATTCAAAGTATAAATTTATGTGAGTCAAGTGCCTTAAAACCTAGTCTATGTCCTTCTATTGAAGTATCTCTAATGCTTTTTGAGCTGGTGGTCATCTTAATATCCAAACAATTTTTAGAGAAATCAGTTGGTTATAAGAGAATTTTAGAGCAAAAAACCCAAAACAAAGCCAAACAAACAAAAAAAGAAACCTGTTACTAAATGTGCCTTTCCTTTCTACACTGGAGCTATGAGAAGGATACACACAACTGTTCTTTCTTTTAATATTTTTTTAAAATTTATTTCTAGGAGAGAGAGAGAGAGAGGGAGAGAGAGAGGGAGACAGCGTGAGCAGGGGAGGGTCAGAGAGAGAGGGAGTCACAGACTCTGAAATGGGCTCCAGGCTCCGAGCTGGCAGTCAGCACAGAGCCCAACGCAGGGCTCGAACCCACGAACCACGAGATCATGACCTAAGCATAAGTCGGACGCTTAACCGACTAAGCCACCCAAGCACCCGTTCTTTCTTTTAAACGGCTTTTGTAGTCAGTGGAGTAACCTGTAGGGCCCACAGTTGCCCTAACTATGCACCTGGTCTCGCACCCATATGGCTGGACAATATTTTGAGATATTTATGGGTCGTTGTTTTGTGTTTGGTTTTTTCCATCCTTCATTTTCCCCTTTCTGTTCTACCGTTTAAGCTGGCAGTAAGCTCCGTGCCTGGGGGAAGTCAGGGAGGCATGCAGAGTCAGTCTGGAACACTTTTTGGCTTTTGCTTTCAAAAGTTGAAAACCTAGAGACAGGATAAAGTTTGAGAAAATAAGCTTGGAGAAGAAGAAGAGAGAGAGAGAGCGAGCGAGCTAGGATTCTCCTTATTAATGAGGGCCCCAGCCCGGGCAAGAGAGCCCAGGCTGTTGGTCCTACTTTTGAGAGGAGCTGTGCATTGCTCGCTGTCGCAAAGAGCTGGTCTCCTGATGCACTACAGGCCTGGGGTTTCTGGCCTCTCCCAAGTTCCTCTGTTCCGCTCGAGGCAGTGCGGTGTCTGAATGCTTCTGAGAATCACCAGGGGCTTGGTCAACAAGAATGGCTAAAGTGACCAGAACAGACTGGAGATTAGTATTTCCTGGGCATCATGTAAGATGATCAAATTTCAGAAATCCTGGAAGAGGGAAGGAACCCAATAATGGTGGAGAAGTAGTTTGCCACCATTATAGTGGGCTAAGGACTCGGAAGTTTCTTCTTCATTCATTTAAAAATTTAACAAATTTTACTAAAAGCACTCGATGAGTCAGTGCTTTTAGTGCACGAACTAAAGAAAGATCCCTGCCCTCATGGAGATAAAACTGTTTTCTGGGTGATTGTCCAGGAGCATGCAGGCTGGGTTGGGGCTGGCATGAGTGGAGGGGAGAAACACCATGGAGAAGATAAGGGAAGTCCACCCTTGAAGGAACAGCGCTGAGACGCATACAGATAAAGGGGTCCTGGGCCATGGAATTCACATGCTCTGCAATTTTGTCTTCCTTCACAGTTGTTGCACTGACTTTTTTTCCCCTCCAGTAACTCTTTCCCCAGCACCGTCCCTTCCTGCTCCGCGTTCTGTGATAGCTGGTCCACACCAGTACTTTGTTGCACAGGCTCTCTGCCGGGATCACGCTTCAGGAGCTGCTTGTCTGTTTGTTAATGTGATGAGAACAACAGACTTGTCTCCTAGAAACAGAAGAATCTTGGAGACAATAATTGTGATTGTATTTTGCAAAGCTTAGTTCAAAAGGATAATGTCTTCAGACAAGATGACTTCAGAATTTGCCTGTTTCTCAAATCTCCTTAATGTTTTCCTGGTCTCCCTGACATAGTGCACAAGTGAACCAATCAACTGTTCATTCTCCTGCCATCAAGGCTAACTGAATTCATGTCTCCATCGGAGAAGAAGTAAAACAGTAAGCAATCGGTCTACATTTTGGAGAGCATTTCCACTGTGATTCAATTTATTTCTCTCTTTTTCTTTTCAGTGTCTCCAATAAAGGCTTTGTGTGCTCCTGTTTTAAGCGTTGTATGTATAGTCAATTATCTAGTGAGAAGCAAATCCACAAATATCCTCTAATATTCTTACTCTTCTATCACATTATTATGGGAAAAAATACCTTCCATTTACTTGCCCCACTTCCTCACAAGAGCAACGAAATGTGGTTATGAGCTGTACTACAAGAGCACTGTTAGTTAGACCTGTTAGTTTTCTCAACTCAATCCCCGCTAGCTATACTCCTTAGATAACTCACTTAACACTCTCAGCCTCGCTGTCCTCATTTTACAGATAAAGGGGCTAGATTAGGTTATCTCTAAAATCCCATCCAGCTCTAAAATTCTGAGATGTCTATCTTTATTATTTAAGCTGCCACAGTAGAAAGGAGTGTTAAAAGCATGTTCATTTATCTCCTCCTCTGTTTGGTTTGCTTAAGTAGTAAAAGCTGTTTTCAGTAACATCTACATGGCTGACAAGGTTTTAAAAAATGCAGAGTCACTAGGTCACCTGGCTGGCTTAGTCAGTAGAGCCTGTGACTCTTGATCCCTGGGTTGTGAGTTTGAGCCTCATGTTGGGGGTAGAGTTCACTTAAAAAAAAAAATGAAGATTTGGAAAGTGAGTTAACCAATGAAACATAGATCCTATTTGCAGAAATGTTTAATCAGGACCCAAGCAGCTGTGCTCAAATTCAAGGAGTTTTGGTCCCTATTGATCTTATTAATAGTTGCCCATAGGTGGAGACCAAACTGGAAGTCTCAGCAACAGAGAAAGCAAATGAGAATGATTCCTCTATATGCTCATAGCTGTTTTACTTGCAACCAGAGAAAATCTTACACACCTGTGCCTCTCTTTCCATTAGGTATCTCACATCCCTCTTCTTCAAGCATGGAATTTCAGGAAGATTTAAAGGAGTGGGAATCAGGGACACTTTTGTTGATGTCAGACTGTGACCAAATACATAGCAGGTATCATCAGTTGAGACACCTTCCCTATGGACTGCCAAAATTATTTCACACCACACACCTGAGAGTGCACCAGTGAGTAGATGACCATAAGCCCTGGGTTAGCTGTGTCTTGTCTCAGCCTAATTATTTTTTAAAAAAATATTTATTTATTTATTTTGGAAGAAAGAGAAAGAAGAAACATGAGCAGGAAGGGATAGAGAGAGGGAAAGAGAGAGAATCTCTATCAGTCTCCATGCTGTCAGCACAGAGCCTAATGTGGAGCTTAAGCCCATGAACCATGAGATCATGACCTGGACCGAGTCTGACACTTAACTGACTTAGCCACCCAGGTGCCCCTCAGCCTAGTTCTTTTTAGTTTATTTTTATTTTATTTTATTTTCAAGTTAGTTAACATACAGTGTGATCTTGGCTTCAGGAGTAAAACCCAGTGATTCATCTCGTATTAGTTTTCTCAACTCCTTAGATGTCTCCTTAGAGACACCCAGTGCTCATCCCAAAAAGTGCTCTCCTTAATGCCTGTCACCCATTTAACTGCCCAGCAACCCTCAGTTTGTTCTCTGTATTTGAGTCTCTTATGGTTTACCTACCTCTCTGTTTTTATCTTATTTTTCCTTCCTTTCCTCTGTGTTCAACTGTTGAGTTTCTGAAATTTCACATGAGTGAAATCATATGATGTGTCTTTCTCTCACTTATTTTGCTTAGCTTAATACCCTCCAGTTCCATCCACGTTGTTATAAATTCAGTTTACTTCTTTTTTTAAAGTTTATTCATTTATTTTGAAAGAGGGAGAGCACACAAACAGGAGGTGCAGAGAGAGAGAAAAGAGAATCCCAAGCAGGCTCCATGCTGTCAGTACAGAGCCCCATGAAGGGCTCAAACCCACAAACTAAACAATGAGATCATGACCTGAGCTGAAATCAGTAAGCTGCCACACTAGACTAATTAATATTATATTAATTATATTATATGTAATCATATAATTATATTAATATATAATATAAGCACATGATTATATTAATTACATATTATATTAACAATATTAATAAATATTAATTCTTAATATGACTTTTTTTTACTCTCAAAAGATTCCAGTTTTGACAATAAATTACATTGTCATTCTATCT